>NW_004949099.1:24577739-24598157 GCF_000317375.1 Microtus ochrogaster | reverse complement strand
GTTTGAAAGCTGGTTGCTTTGTACTTCCTGTTTACTCAGGTAATATTATTTCCTTCTTAGGTCGTTGATGGTGTTGAAGACTAGACAGTTATGTTACAGTTTTCTTTGCTACCAAATTCAAAAATGAAACTCAAAAAAGAGATGTAAAGTAAAAGTAAGGTTAAGAGACATAAAAGCTTAAGTTATTGATCGAAGAAAATACAAGTGGACTGGACATTGCAAATGCAACCCTTACTTAATAATTGATTGAATTATATATAGTTTTACTATGTTAGAATTAAAACCTTTCCCTTTTATTTAGACATTAGAGGAAAATGTTGTGAGATAATCGCACACTATGTGAAGATATGCTATTGTGATTGGTTTAATAAAAAAGCTGAATGGCTAATAATTAGGCAGCAGAGTTGTCTTAGAGTTTTTATTGCTGTAAAGAGACTCCATAACCACAGAAATTCTTATAAAAGAAAAACATTTAATTGGGATGGACTATTAACAGTTTCAGTGGTTCAGTCAATTTTTATCATGGTGGGTGCATGACAGCATATAGGCAGATAGTAGCTGAGAGTACTATATCTTGCAGGCAACAGGAATTTGACTGAGATACTGGGAGGTATCTTGAGCATAGCAAACTTCAAAGGCCACCCAATAGTAACACACTTCCTCCAACAAGGCCATAACTATCCCAACAAAGCCATATCTCCTAATAGTGCCAATCCCTATTAGATTATTGGGTATTACATTCAAACTACCTCAAGTGCTTAGGCAGGACTCCAGACAAAGAGGAATTCAGAGTTAGAATTAGTTGTGGCATGAGACACCAGCAAGACACTGAGGAAGTTGGACATAGAGAGTGAAAGAAAAGTGAAAAACCACATGGTAGAATGTAGATTAACAGAATCTGGTTAATTTAAGTTATAAAAACTAGTAGGGAATAATCCTAAAATAAACAGAAGGCTTTCATTATTAATAATAAATCCCTGTGTTATTATTTAGAGGTTGTCAGCCAAAAAGAAAGTCTGACTACAGGTTCTGGCAGCTATTTCCAATTAACCAAAAAGGTCCCTCTGGATTATATTGCCTTGACCTTACTGATATAAGGATCCAATATGTCATAGCAAATGAATGATGGATTTACATCTGTGGAGAGAGGTAAGAGGTAATGCAAACTGAACTAATATTGATAAAATGGTTTATGGTGTAAATACATGTAAAGTCTAGCTCATTATTGATACTTGGTTGGAATTGTTGATATTACAACAATTTTGGGAGTAAGGGTACTGATAGATGGAAAGGATGGCATACCCCAGTAATTGGTGGAAGTTTGCACTTGACAGTAATCCTGAAGGTTAGAAAACTGACAAAGTGTTAAGTGTGCGTTATTAGTTAAAACACTAAAAAATACATGTATGAAAAACACCTTAAGTGCACACAGTGACTAGAAATTATTACCTATATATGACATAATCTTGCTTTAAAATGATTAGGTATTGGCTCTGACAACATCATCCTGTGGTAGATAGAATGATTCCAGCTGCCCAGGCAGAACAAGCTCAAAATGGTTATTTTTTTTTCTTCTATTAGCACTGGACAAAATTCATTTGATACTTGGGTATAAAATGGTGGCATTTATAATTTAGTGAGAGCTAAACTCAGGAGTACTCTAATGCATTATTAAGACTGAAAAATCAAAGAGTAAGGAATCAAAGAATAACAAAGCCTCAGTTCTTATAATGACATATATTGGAAACATGTCGCCTGTACTTCCAACTGAGAATCTTTATCTATGTAAATTAATATAGTGAGACCTTGACATGGCCTACACCATAATCAGTCCAACCTTTGCTAGCTCTAACTTCTTCCTATAAGATTTTGTATCTGTTCATTTCAGGGTTGTCTACATTGCTTATTGTTCTTCATGGGTGATGATAATAGCTCCTGCTGTGGTATCTGATTTTTGTTAGTTCACCACCAGGGTCTTTGCACATATAATTTCTAATGTATACCATTCCCCAGAAATGACTGACCCCATTTTTCTATTATATTCAAAGCAAATACAGTTCAGATACATTAAAGAACTTGGTCCACTCATATGACTGATGAATAATAGGGTGGAGATTCTACCTCACTCTTTATTTTTGGTCATGTTCACTGCTTTTTGTTTGCCTGTATTTCTTCCCACAGCAACATGTGGGTGGAAAAATAAGAGGATCACTTCAGACATCACATTTGTGTATGATGCATTATAAGGTGTAGGTGGGGTGATAAGTGTAAAATACAGAGCTGTGAAAAGACATGAGATACTGACTGCATGTACATGTCTGAGATGCTAAGTTCCTCAGACTCTCTGAGCAGTATTGGATTAGTCCTCTACTATCCCTATACATCTTCATGCCTTTGCTTCTAACAAATACCATTTTTTCTGATAGATGCCCTCATCTTAAAAATACTATGAAAAAACAACCCCACATCAGTCTATAGACAGTCAAATGTTCCATGTATAAAAACATTCTGTGTATGCCCTCTTCTTAGTTTTAGCTTTTAATCATCAACAAACTGCATTCTAATCCTAGGCATGAGGGGAAAAAGTGTCTGTTTTCCTTGAAAAGAAAGGAAGAAAAGAAAACTGTAGTGAGTCAAAATCTGGTGTTGAATTTTCCTAAATAAGGTACTGCTGAACAAATACTCAAATTCTGCTCACACCGTTATCATTTGTTTTCTGCATACTGTTTTACATTTTGTAGTTTGTAAAGATTGATTTATTTGTTATTTAATTTTAAAAGTTATTTATTTTAGGTGCAGGGATGTTGTCTAGCATGTATTATGTGCACCATGTGCATGTGAAGTACCCACAGAGGTCAAAGATCTCATCATATCCCCTCGCAATGCAGTTATGGGTATTTGTGAGCCACCATGTGGGTGCTGGAAATCAAATCAGTGTCTTTTGGATGATTAGCCAGTGGTTTAAGTACTGGGTCAGCTCTCCAGACCCCAAATGATCTTTCTTAAACAGAGATGGGGACTTGTCTTCTAAGAATTCTCTCTGGCATATATTTCTGAAAAATATTTAAGTTGAGCAGCTGGTAAGATGAGAGAAGTGGTAAAGAAAGCATGGAAGTCTAATGATGGAAGTAAAGAAGAGCAGATGTTCTATGCATGTTGAGAGGTGTGAGTTATCATACCAGCCAGAAGTACTATCTTTCTTCACTACCCAGGTATCTTTCAATGTTCCTGTGGATTCTGAAATTTGTAAGCTTTCTTGGGGCAAGTAGGGACTCTTGTACCTAATTGTTAATGAATCATGACAAGTACATTTTCAGTACTTGGTCATGGGAGAAATACTGAGCAGTTGCATTTAAGGAAATTCCAGGGACTTTTTTGCAAGGGTTTAGTTAATTCTTAAATTGGTACTAAATTTTGGAACAGGTAAGAATGGAAAACAGAAAGACACTTAAAAAATATGCTGGACATTTTCATAGTGCTGAAAAATGCTATGCAGACTACTGGAAAAGAAAAAAAAAACATCAGTAATACCTGATATGAACCCTATGAACTACAGCAATGATTGGTGTGGCAATACATGTCCAGAGGTGAATTAGTGGCACAGACATCACAGGAGTAACCAACACTTTCTGTTTAGATTTATTGCTCAATCAACAGGAAGATACCAATAGTTGTCACCAAAATTAGTCTAAAAATCAGTGCTAGACAGATCTTAGGCCATAGAAAACAACATTAAAAATAAACAATAATAAAGATAAAAGAAAATGAATATGTGAAATTTAAAATATCTATTTTAGAGTATGACATAGGAGTAAACACATAAATGACTGTTAGGGTAATAATTAGATAAAGCTCTGAATTTAGATTGTTTTTAAATTGCCCATGTGAGGTAAAAATTGGACTGGTAATGACAACATATTTAGAAATCTGTTCTATGTACCAAGAAAAGGTCAAAGGAATCTATCTCCTACGATATTAATCAGAAAACTGTCAATAAAACTGAAACAACTGAATTTCTCCCCGATGGGTAATTATTTCAGAAATAATCCTATATGTCAGAATATTAAGAAACTTGTAAATTAGCCAAATAGAGATTATTAGACTATGTGGAAATTGGCATGTTACCATTTTAAGTAAAAATGCAATATAGATAAAAGTTATATTTTAATAGTATACTTGAATATTGTTATATAGTATGTACATAGAAAACAAATATGCATATATATTCTTACATATTATACATACATAAAAAGTGGAAAAAACTTAAGAACTAAAAGTAATAGAATTTATTTTAAAAGTACATATTTCTATACATTTTTTCTATATTTAAAACTTTTCTGTAAGCAACTACTAGATATTTTACTTAAAATTCTACATCTTTATATTTATTGCCTGCATTTAAGAAATACACCATGAAGCCTTATAATCTTATTTTTAAAACTTATTTCCATGTATACAGTGGTCAGATATTGTTTAATGCAGTCAGGTGGAGAATGCAGGCTGTCTTTGGAGGCCTGAATGTCAACATTCAAAGACAAAAGTTTTATTACTAAAATCTCTATGTTGGCTGGAAAGATGGCTCAGCAATCTAGAGCATTTGTAACTTTTTTAGATAACACAACTTTATTCCCTGAACCATCATGGCTATTCAAAATTAACTGTAGCTCAAGCTTCAGGGTATCTAAAGCTCTGTTCTGGCCTCCTCAAGATACACACATAAACAGACACATCCTTATAAACATAAATATAATAAGAAAATAAATACTAATAAAATAAAGTATTCAAGTATACTTTGGCCTGGAAATTCTCCACACTGTTTAGAGTTTGCTCACAAGTAACCTTTAAAGTCTGAGTGAATGTGACTTATAAAACTGTGTGTTGCCTGGTCTACAGAGCTAGTTCCAGGACAGGCTCCAAAGCCACAGAGAAACCCTGTCTCGAAAAACCAAAAAAAAAAAAAAAAAAAAAAAAAAAAACCTGTGTGTTGCAGCCCTGTCATACTAATAAAAACATAAGACCAACATTAAGGCCTATATCTAAAAGGGACCAATAAAAAGAGTCTGGAAACTTTACTGCATATAAATCTATAAAAATTAAAATGATGGTGTGCATGGACCATAAACCATATACATCTATTCCCTGATGTCTGTAAGAAATAGGAAAAATGGATCAGGCATTCTGGAGGGAGGATGCTCACCTGGTACAGACAGATATCTGTCATTCAGCTTTTCGGTATTAAAGGGCTGAGTCGGGGTCATCATGTTACCCACGTTTCAAGCAAAGCTTGCAAATTATTCTTTTTCCTTCATGCTAGTCAGTTCTTGAGGAAATTAAATACCTGCATTCTGTATTTTACCTATAACTAAATTTGTGAACATTGATACATAATTTAAATTATAGCCAGGCAATAATGTCTCCCAGTTTTAATAAGATTTAAAAATGATGTTCAAATACTTTATATTTATTTAGGCACATGTATATTGTAACTTTTCTGATAGTCACGCAAGTAAATAATTATACATGAATAAGAAAGGAATAAAGATAAGTGGATCTAAAAGTACAGGAAATAAATTTCTCATGGTGAATAAATAATTTTGAATTGTTTGTTCTTTATATTTATATTGTTCTTAATTTTTCAATAAACACTCATATATTTTACCATACATTATGTTTAAGCATTTTTCTAAATATTTTTCCATGTATATATATGAGTATTTCTATGCCATTTTTGTCTTGTGTGCATCATAGCAGAGTGTTAGGTACTAATATGTACACGTTTTAGGAACAACTTTAGAACACAAGAGCAAAAGCATAAAGGTTAAGAATATGGCTCAAAATAGAGTGATCATCCATGATCCACAGGAAGATGCACCGAGAAGGTGTCAGGATGTGACAACGTTCTAAACACTTTCCTAGCTGTCATTACTGTAGTGCACCACGTCAAAGGAAGTCCAGTGAGCAAAATTCTCCAAGGAGGCAGCTGTAAGGAAGTGCTTCATAGTAGCTATAGCTATCCATATATCAAGTAGAACATCTAGGTCACTAGAAGAGGTTAAAGCGAGACAAGATTAGAAATGACCTGGTTTTCTACAGTAAATTTGTACATTCTGTGAGGGGAGAGAAAAATGCTTCTACATGGGAAACAAAGATCGTATTTCCCTTTGCGACATAACTTGGAAGTCCAGCCTGCTTAGTTATAGTAAAAAAACAGTTATTTAGTTTGAGAAGGGTGTGGAGTTTGGGGGCATGATTGATTGGTTCTTTGATTCATTTAGCCAGTGACTGCTTGCTGGGGGACAGTGTGAAGTTTCTGGCATCCGATAGAAAAGAATTCCAGTAGAAATGAATTTACTTAATGGAACTTAAATTTGTGAAAGATAAGCTAGGAAACACACAGGGTGTTGTGAGAAACATGTTCTGAAAGAGGGCATGCAAACATGATTATAAGACTATTACTTTCCCCAAAAGTAACATAAATAACTTGTTCTTTGTTTGTTTTGGAAGCACAGTCTATCATTCAGACCAATGGTTTTGAACTGTTGATTCAACTACCACCACCTCCCATGGGGTAGAGTCACAGTCCTTGGCTACCACACCAAGTTTTACAGAGTATGTTTGCTTCTCTTTTCTTTACCTCTTTTCTGCTTATGTTTTGATTTACTTCATCAAAAAAAGCTGCTTTTCCTATTTCTAAGACAAATTAAGTGACTGACATATGGGTCCCTTGTTGTACAATAAGAACCAAAATCTATAAATCTAAAAATAATGATTCCTCCAATGCCTTAGGAGGAAGTGCTGAAATTTTCAGTACTTTGTGGCTGTCCCTAACTCAACCTCTTGTATGAAGTCAATTGTTGGAGATGTAAACATAATACCATATGATTACCTTTAATTAGTGCCTTTTGCTCTCATAAAATTCTTTTCACATGTATGATTAGCCACCATGTAACAAAATCAAAACAAAAATGAAAACGAGCAAATACATATTGTCTCCATTCTCCCCAGTTTGCACGGAAGAGGCAACATTACTTTGCAGGAGCATCCCCTCATGTGATGCTTCAGGCCTAGTCCCTCATCATTTATAACTCTAGTCTTTACTCCACATTGGAATCCCCTGTAATCCTTAGCTATTCCAAGCTCTTGGTCCAGTTCCTGAGAAATTAGTATTGAATGGAAATAAGTTGTTAACCAAGCTTTAAGATTTTTAAAAAAAGAATTCCAGAAGATTCCAATGGTTAGCCAAAGTTAACAGCACAAAAAGCATAGATGCTGTCTTTGGGAAGCATGAAAAGGCTTCTCAGTTGTTCTGCATTGATGAAATACTAGGAACTATGCATCCATATCCATGAGGCACCTCCATAGAATTCACATAGGACTCTGTGGCCAACATTTTCAAACAGACCATTTTAAAGCAAACCTTATTGATGAAAGTCAATTTTATCATTTTTCCCCAAAGTGGTAGCAGATGTATAAAATTTATGTTATATTTCTATTCTAAATGCACTACAATAAACACCAGTTTTCCCACGTTATGGAAGATTCAGAAAAAAAATAAAGTTAATATGTATTGCCACAAATGAGAAAATTAACAGAAAGGAAAAAAAAAAGATCTCTTGTCTGTCTTCTTAACCCAATGTAGATACATTTTTGGTATCATTCATCTTCCAGTAGCACTGACATTTCATTTTGGGTAAAGAGCAACACACAAATGAAAATCATTAAGTCTGTGAACTGCAAGCTGTGGCAATTCACAAAAAAGCCACAATGGGTTTGGCTACTGGCAAGGTTCAGTCAGCTGTATTTACAGTTCCATGAATGGGAAGAAACAACACAACAAAGGGAAATGCTATGAATTCTGGGAGAAACACATGCAATGAGATAAATAATTCATGGACAGAGCAAAGGTCACCAAGCTGGCTCTCATAACAAAGGGTCTAAAATAAGTGGGGTTGTGTTTCTCCACCCATTTTGCCTCTGCAAGTCCAGGTGCTGGGGGGAATAGAAAACCATAATAGGAGGAAAGGTGAAATAAATGACAAAACCAACAATGAGGATAAATT
Organism: Microtus ochrogaster; assembly: GCF_000317375.1. NCBI lineage: Eukaryota > Metazoa > Chordata > Mammalia > Rodentia > Cricetidae > Microtus > Microtus ochrogaster. The sequence goes on along the minus strand of NW_004949099.1, from coordinate 24,590,097 downwards.
CCGAAAGCAGTGATTCTTTGAACAATCCTCAAAAAAGACAAAAAAATGAATGGAAGATAAATAGAAAACTTTTGTTTACTGTTTGTCAAATCCCAAGGTCATTTTCAAAATAATAGATTTTTTTTCACTCTACAGTAAAATTCAGACTCTTTAAGACCCACAAAAATGGAGAACAAGTGTTACTAAACAACTATGGTCTCTTTCGTGATCATATATCTTCAATATTGACTTGAGTAAGTTACAAACACCTAAATGGTATACTTCTGGATATACCCATGAGGGCATTTCACAAAAGTATGTGATGATACCCCAAGGGCTAAATAAATATTTAAACAAAGAGAAAATGATCCAAGTACCAGTCAGTATTACTTTATCTCTGCTTTACGGCTGTGAACACATTGCAACCAGCTTCCTTATGACCCTCTACCACGCCTTTTCTGACATGATGGGCAATATCGCTCCAAATTCAGAACCAAAGCAAACTTCTCATCTATTTTTGTTGTTGTTGTTGTTCTTTTTGTTATTGTTGTTGTTTGAGGCAGGGTTCTCTGTGTAACAGTCCTGACTAGCCTGATACTTGTGTTGTAGACCAGGGTGGCCTCAAACTAATTGAGATCTGCCTGCCTCTGCCGCCCAAGTGCTGGGATTAAAGCTGTGTGCCACCACATCCTGGCAAGCTTTTTATTTCTTAAATTGAAAGGAGAAAAGTAACTAATAAATTCTCTGACCTTACTGGCAAGAAATAAAGTTAACAAATGTTTGTGCAGTAGTCTTGCCAGGACAAGGCTAGAGTGCAGGCTTCCTACACTCTCTTTACTTAATTATTCAACACTTCTTATCCATTTAAGCAAAACTAATACCTTGCTGTTTGGACCTGGAACATTACAATGGCAGTCAGCACATTATCCTCCAACAGTGATTTTATTGCCTTTGGAGAGAACATTAACTGACAGTTATAATCCAAGCTTCTTTCCATATGAATTGTTGTACATTAAGCTGTGTACTTCAACACCGATTTAGAATATATTTTTCTCATAGGTTACTCTTTCCCTAGTCTGTTCATGAAGCTCAATGCTTCTACTGCAGATTGTAATTTCTAAAATAGGTCATTTCCAGGAAAATATGTTTATACTCCCTGTGTGTGACAATGCCCACTGCTTATAGAAAAAAAAATAAGAGTTCATGTATGTTTGCAATAAAGTCTTCTATATGTTTGCTTTATGAATACCAGAAGCCTATTTGATTTATAATCAAATTCTGCAAGCACAGATAGATTTGAAAGAAACATATATTGCATCAGTAGAATATGATAACTATAGAACTTTCAAATAAATTTTGAAATATTAATCAAATAAATCAAGTAACCAGTTATTCATGTTCACTAAATGTAAAAATCCTTCTTGGGAGTCATAAGAACCTTTCTTAAGCAAAAGAAATGTAAGTATATCTCAGGTTTATTTCCTATTGTTTATTTCTACCTTGAACTGTAGTCACTTTCTTAGACTTTAATGATGGAAAACAAAAATGAAAGCCAATCAGGTACAAGCATTACAATACAGAAGTTAAAATTATAGATCACCTTTCCCCTTCAATATCTATGAAAGAGAGAAAAAAATAATAAAATCTAAGAAAGAGTTTCATTTTTGTTTTCACAAGTTTGGGAGAAAATAGTGATTATTTAACTCCACCATTTTCTGTCTTGGCTTGAATGAGCAATGCCTCCAGTACGTAAAAATATTTACACTTGGTCTCTTATAGGTGGCTCTGCTTGGAGAGTTGTGGAACTGTTAGGGTAGCCTTGCAGAAGCAAAATATGTAATTAGGGGCAACATTTGAAGGTTTAAACCTTCTCCATCCTTCTGTTCTCTTCCTTTCTTTTCCTTGTGCAGAGGAAATAATGATCAGACTGCTCCCTGCCTGTGCCTTGATTCTGTGCCTTCCTCCACCATAATAGGCTCAGGAACTATAAATTAAAATAAATCCTTTCTTCCTTATGTGGCTTTTGCTCATGCTCTTTTAATGATTAACATAGTAAAGTAATGAATTCACTGTCCATTCTTATCCTAGAACTACCTATGTTATTGGTCAATGACTGAAATAGCACCTAATGTAATTAATGCACTAGAAATTAGTAAATGTGTCTCGGTCTGTGAGCCAGTAACTAACTCATATGATCTCGATCTCAGTCTGTGACCTATTCATGCTCTCCTCATAAAGAGATAGAGAAGAGACACAGAGAACTTTATATAGAATTTTAAATATGATGAAAAAAGGGTCATGCTGTGATTAATAAAATATGCTTTGGTAGCTTCAGCTGTCATTTCTTATATGCAGATCCCCGAGCAGGACACTTCAATAGCCACTTCAAGGTCTGCTACGACATAAAGCACTTCATGTAAAGCAAAGGATATGGTGTCTGGGGGTACCATCAGCTATCGTGGAATATTATCTGGCTGTGGGTTTCCACTCGGACTATGCTATTACATCAGTTTATTCAAGGTGGTGGGTTCTCAGCCTTGGGATGAAAGAGTTTCACATATTTTCACAGACAAAAGTTTTGTGAAATTCCAAAGAGATGGTTGTGCTACTTCAGGTTAGGAGGAGCTGTTGCCTAGGCAGCCTCTTGAGACCCAGGTAATGACTGAATGGCTCAGAGTGTTAAACCAGCCTGGCAGTCGATGGTAAACCATCAACCAGGCATGGCTGCATCCTGTTTCAGCAGCCGGTTTGAATGCAAATTGCTTTCTGAATCATTAGCTGTCATCTCCTCCCAGTTCTCCTCTTGCAGCTGTTCTTTCTGATTCTGCCTGCAAACTTTTCACACTGGGCATGCTCCCAAGTCAAACAAGTTGCCTCTCTCTGCAGCTTTTGTTCCCACTGGAGGATAGAAGCAAATTGCAGAGATAAACCAAAGAATGGACAAGGATTAGATTGCATGTGATATAGGGGTAGATTCTTCTAAGTCAGTGTGATAGAGGCCTTTGTAATTACTTTTAAATTATCTGCCTCTTTGGACTTCTCTAAAGTTTCCAGCATCTATCTTTATATCATGATCTTCTGTCTGGTCCAAGTCATGATGATCAAATGATTGATCTTGAATGATTCTGAGTAAATGTCCGTGTCAACTCAGGAAAAATGAAATGGCACATGTCACGTTACAGAAATTATTTCTAAGATACACAATCCTCTCATGACTAAAGCACATGAGACACAAACAAACCAAGTCAAAAACTCCAAAGGGAAAACCAGATTCCATCCCAGGACCTGGGAACTAGTCATGTTTTTAGTGAACAAAAGCAAGGTGAACATGCATGAGAAACTGAAGGAGAGAAATCCAGCTACTGTTTAATAGATATTCTACAGAACTTTGTACCCTATAGAATTTTGACAAAAACTATCTATTTTTATTAATTTATGGCTTGATAAAAATGTATTTTTACCTTGCTTCTAATTATAGCTCACGTCTCTCAAATATCTGAGAGAAGACTTTCACTTTTATCTGTTTTGTTGTTTCAGTAGTGATACAAAGTTTAGTGATTATTTCAGAGTCAAGAGGTAAAATACAGCCTGGTCTGTTTTTTTAAAAAGAATCGTGTGTGTGTGTGTGTGTGTGTGTGTGTGTGTGTGTGTGTGTGTGTGTGTACACATGTGTGGGGTAATCATAGAGACCAGAAGAGAGGGTTCGATGCCTTATAGGAGTTATAGGAGATTGTGCGATGTCTCACATGGATGCTAGTAGCTTACATCAGGCTCCGTGTGAAAACAGAAGTGTTCCTAACCACTGGGCCCTAGTTGACTTTAAGCTCTGTGGTACACTTCACTATTTTCTTTAATTTTTTCTAAAATAAAAGTGTCATATTGTCTAGTCAGGCATTGGACTTTCTGTGTGACCCTGATCTCTTGGTCCTCCTACCAATACCTCCTACTGTTGAGATTAAAGGCATGTGCCACCATTCTGGTATTTACTCATCATTAAAAACAAAACAAAACAAAAACCAAAGAAGCAAAGCAAAACAATACAACAACAACAAAAAAAAAAAAACCCCACACAGCACCTATTTTCTAAATAGCCAACATATTATTTGGGTAAAGTCAGGAGAAAGAGATATTCACTGCTGATTTTAACAGCTCATCTATTTAGGTATCTCAAATGAAAGAAACATATTTTTCTCATGTTATATTGTCCTGTCAGATAACAGGATAAACTATATAGAATGCAATAATTCTGAAATACATGGAAATATTTTATCTATAGTATCTGTACTAAAATTCATGATTAACATAAATATAAATCAAATGTTAAATGGTTCTCATTATCTTACATATGAAATACAAATTTTGACCATTTCTTCATTTTCTCTCTTCTGAATTTAGAGGGTAAAATAGTTGGTTAGAGCTTCCACAGGTAGGATGACAAATAACAAAGCATTATTTTTCTATGTTTTGAAAGATAATAAAAATGTAATATAAAAATAAAACTACTCTTCTCTTTAAGATCTCCCCATTTATGCCCATACTCCTAAGGAACCAGCATTTAGGTTCATTAGATTAAGAAGGCAGAATTTCACACCAATTGAAATGGTGAGGACTGTATCACACAATGACAGCATAAAATTATGGTTCTATGTCCAGAGTCAGATAGAAAAAGAGTGGCAGAATAAATGGGTGTGAGTAGGGACCATAAAGATGAATTATATTGATAATTACATTTAAAACATACCTCTTGATTTGGAAATGACTCAGCAGGTAATGGCAATGGAAGCCAAACCAGCAAGATTGCTCAGGGGGTAAATTCATTTGTCATCAAGCCTGACAACTGAATTTGATCCCTGGAACCCATAGAGCAGGGAAAAGAAAACTGACTCTGATAAATTGTTTTCTTACATTCATAGACATGTCTAATGAACACTCACATCTTCTTCTGGGGTCAGTTCAAGCTTTATCTGAGTGATTTCTTATTCAGTTGAAAATACTTTCTGCCCATCTAGAAAACTTAGTCATTTTTAGGACAATATCTGACAGGTATTAAGCACTGAAACAGTACTTTTAAATAAATAAATCTGTCATCAATAAGGATGTTGGACAGTATTAAAGGTGACACGTAATAGAAGAATATATAAGCTTTGAAAGGTATCTTTTTATAAGACTATATAAGCAGTAAGTGATTGAATTAAAATTCTAAATCTCATGCGGCAAAGCATCATTATAGTCAGTTGTTTTTATCAAAGTGGAATATCTACAGCCTAAAAATGCTCTCTTGAAGCTAAAAAAGACATGAAGGGGGTACTAGAAAATCAATGACTTCATTTTCTATTGTAGCTTCAAAGCGGTAGGCAACAATTCTTAGGCACAAATGAACCAGAGCTTAAGTTTTCTTGGTTAGTTTCCCTTCTGAACATAGAGTCATGTCTGTGGTGAAATCTATGCCTCACTAGCACAGTGACCTTGATCAAAGAGTTTTTCTCTACAGCTTCCTCTTCTGATTCTTCTGTTGTTGCTGTTATTGGTGATGGTAGATGGCACTGTTTTGACAGGTCTTCCCTATGTATTCCTGGTTGACCTTGAACAGACTATCTGGTACAGACTGGCCTCAAACTTGTGGCCACTTTTCAACCTAAGTCTCTTGAGTATGGATTCCATTTATTCCCCTATTAAAATACCTATAATAGAACTTAGTTTTGCTGTCTCACAGGAATGCATATAAAGAAGTTTGGAAAACACAAAGCTCTCTTCAACAGCTAGTAAATACCTTAAATATCATTACTCTAAAACTCCTTAAGAGGAACCATTTCTGGTAAAAGAAACTTTAGCTTATCAATTGAGTAGCTAAGCTATACAAAATTTAAGGTAAGAGATTCCTGTTGCAATAATAATTTTAAATAAATCTCAGTAATGGATAAGTAGAGAGCAATCCAAACACCTTTCTGGGTTATTTTCAATGAATATGAAAGCCATCTCTTAAGAAGTTATGGGAATTTAGAAACAGAGACTTTAGCTAAAGATTGCAATGTGACATTTTCCCTGAACTTCTTTTAGCCTTGCTATCAGCTCATTGCAATGTAATACATTACTGCATTTCATTTCCAGTCAAGAACATTATTTACCCACAGGAGAAATACTTTCCTGAGGAACGATTGTCCTTGGGAACTTTCAAGGACATTTGAGAAATACTTAAACCAAAGACACAATATTATGAACATTTGTCTGCCTCCTTGTTCCAAGGGAAATATTTTTTAAAATCTTTCATTTATATTTATTACAAACACTTATCTCTCCCTTCCAAAACCTAGTAATTAACAAAAGTTTATTGATTTCCAGTTTTCCAAGGTGTCATTTTATCAAGCATGTTTTTAATCAGTTTCACAGTATCATTTTCCTCTCCTTCAATGTCTGATCCTTTTTAATAAAAAGTTTTATCACTTGCAATTTACTTTGAACAAAAATCTGTTATCAGCACTCACCATTATTTAACTACCTTTATTTTATCACAAAATGTCTAATTTAATAGCTCTGAGAAATATATCATTTAACTAAAATGTCTGGCATTATATGAAGACACGATGTTGAGTTTGAATGTGAAATGTCCTCCAAGAGCTCATGTGTTTGAACATGAAGTCCCCAAGAACAGGGTGCTATTATGGAAAGCTGTATTCCCTATTGGAGGTGGCACCTTGATAGAGGGAGAGGGTTCCTGAGAGTGGAATTGTCTGACCTCATTTTCTCTCACCTCTCTGCTTCTTTGCTTGTGGGCAGTGTAACCAGCTGAGTCACCCTCTTGCAGCCACCAGTTTTCTGCCATGGTGGATTGTATTTCCTCAACCAATAAGTCAAAAATAAAAACTCCTCCCTTAAAGTTGATTTTTGTCAGGTATTTGACTACAAAAGTGAGAAAAGCAGCTAATATCCCAGATTACGATGAAAATTTTACCAAATTTATAAAGTAGATAATAATGCAATCTTTACTTACAGCTGAGGGACAATAATAAAGAAAGGCTGGACAATTCGCCTAGGTCATAAACATAGTGACTGATACAAATTGGTTTCCTACAATCACTAGGATGTTCTTTAATCCTTGCTAGTTACTGGCACCAAGAAGATATCTCCATAGGAACTTCAGGTTATCCTAAGAGTTATTTACAATGATTGTTTTCTGAGAGTTTCACCTGGTAGCATTGTATCCTGTCCAGGACCAGGGACCAGGCAAATTTTGAAGTAAAAATTTCATGTTTTATATTTCTTTGAGAAAATAAAAAGACATGTGATAAACTGGGGATTTAAAAAGAAACAAATTAACATTATACTGTTTTAATTATGTTCTGTATTTGTAAGCTAAAATTTAATGCTACATATAATAGCATTAGGAATTCTCCTGTATCCATTACTCCCTATATTACTGCTACTGCTTGGCCAGCATATTTATCCAGCTCTAGTTCAGGTGACGTGTAGGAAAACCTTTCTAGTGACAATTAATATATTCTCCCATAATGTCACATAAGAATAATAACTTTCACCATTATATTCATCTATATGATTATTTAACATTTAATAACTTTATTTTCTACACTTTCCAAAATGTGTATTGTGGCTACTTTGATGGTAAAATATTTGTCAAAGCAAGCATACAGCCGTGAGTTCAATTTCTAGCCTGTTTATATAAAAAAAAATACTATCAAAATGTATATGGACGGACTGTGTCTACTTTGCTTATGTAGTTGTATCTTTAGTGTCTGCACATGGAGAGCCTCCAGGAAGTGTTCAATGAAGTATCTTGTGACAAGAAATAAATGTGTGACTGAATTAATGATTTTGGTTGATTGTGATATAAACAATAGTGTAGTGTCAATAATCTACTATAAATTTGCTCCTAGAACCTGTTTACATAAAGCCTAAAGCTTACGGACTGGTTGAAAAAAAATGATAAATTTAGATGAGTTAGTTCACTAGCTGACCTTTAGGCAGAACAAAATGTTGTTGGAATCATCTCCATCTACTTTGATAAAGGATGAGATGGAAGTATAATGCAGATTAGCTATGATAATTAATTCCTTTCCTGTCATTGGTGTATTACTTAAATTTTAAATTAAATACCTTTAGGGTAAGCTCATTCGCTCACTTACAGTACCTTGGTAAGTGGTTAAATGTCAACTGATACACATAAATTTCACAGATATTTTCAGATAATTTATGAGCAACAACTCAGAACCATAGTACTTTGGTTCAATGGCTAACACTAAAACAAACAATCACTGTTAGAGTAGAAAAACCGTGACTGCACTTCTACAAAATTCAGCATTTATCCATAATATTTTGAAAGTGATGTAGGTAGAAATACAGTAGAAGCTGATAAAAAGGTATCCCATAAATTCCTAGTCACAACACAACATTTCACCAACACACAACATATACCCACAAGTACACCCACATACACACACACAAATCCATATACTCACAAAAATTTATACTCATGATTCTGAGTAAAAATAGCAGATAACTGTATAAAAAGGCTTCAGTCTTGGAAAACATAGAAACTTTTCTTTTTTTCTGCATTCCTAACAAACATAGTTACTACAATAAAAATAATATTGAGCAGAGAAAGGATTGTAACAGTTCTAAATAGAAAAAAACAAGTATGAAAAGTTTTCTTTCTTCTTTAAGAACTCAAATTCAAATTTATGGAGCAATTAATCATAAACGAATATAAGAGTAGAAGTTTGAAATATTATAATTTATAGTTATATAAACCAATATTGTTTTAGAAATATCAACACATTCAAATAATTACACTGTGAGAGAATGTTTTGACATCATCTCAACACTCAGGCAAAGACAGGGAAAGTGTATTATCAAGAACAATACAACTATAATTGTTAATGATCCACAACTGTATTCGGAACAAAGCAGAAACTTTTTTGAAGTAATGGACATGGCTATTAATAGTTCATTGATTGAGTGGCTTGGTGAATTCAGAAAGGGAAGTTTTCAAAGTCCTTATAAGCCAAGTAGGATTTATATCTACAAATCATTTGAAAGGACTCTGGGGAGGAGATCGGGGATACTCTCAAACACAGGTATAGAGTAGAAATCTAGTTCACAAGTCAAGGATGAATCAAAAGCTGAACGGAAAAATAAGGAAGCCTGCAAATAGTCAGGAATCCAACTGAAACGAATATGGACTTCATAACTAGTGAGGTGGCTTAGGGGATGAAGCATTTGCTATCCAAAGAGAAAGGCCTGACTTCAAATCCTCAGTGTCTGTGTAAATGCCAGAATAATATAGTGGACCATATGTACCTTATCGTTTTAGAGGTGGAGACAGGGGAATGTCAGGACATACTGGCTAGCTAGTGTAACTAGTTCATAGGTGATGTTTTTAATCAACTGAGACCCTACCTCAACATCCAAGGTAGGTAATGGTGGGGAAAGATATCTGACACTAATCCTGCCTCCACGTACAGGCAAATACATGTAGTCCCTCATGCCAGGATATGATGGGTAATCTTGGTGGCCAATTTGACGTATCTAGAAAGAGTGACCGACAGCTGAGGAATTTCCTCCATCATATCAGTCTGTGGGGATTTTATTAATTGACAATTGGTATCAGAGGGCCTAGGCAATCGTCTTCAGATTGTAACCTGGAAAATGACATGAAATGATTCCCCAAGGTTTCTTTGGGTCATGGTGTTTATCACAACAACAGTAACCATGCACAGATATACCAAATACAGATGAAACAAAATGAACTATTAACCAAGTAGTAGAAGGGAAAAAGAGCAGATGCATGACAGTTATCGGGTTCATTGACATGGATTATCATTTAAAAGCTTTCTTGTCATTCAAATATTAATTATCCATCACCTCATGAAAAATTTCTTCAAAACACCCATCCCTTCAGAACTGGCAAAATATCCATTGTCCTGTGAGCTGATCTCTCATCAATGAATACATGATTTAAACACCGCATTACAATACAAGCAATGAAAGACCAAACAGTTACATAAGAAAATCTTCAACTACACAGAGAGGACCACATGAATGTAATGTAACTCATATCAGAAACATCCCAAATATCAAGAAGTTTTGATAAATGGGAGCATGTAAAAGATACACCATGTACTGCGAACCACATATCTGATGGAATAGACTCATGGTTCTGAGGATGCTACCCATCACTGTGGGAAGAAAATGGTGGGAACAGACAGAAAGCAAATGCAATAGATGGTACCCAAGGCAGGTACAACTTTCAAAAGCCGACCACAGGAGGCCTAGTTCTACCAGGTGGGTCCCACTTTCCAAAGCCCCTCACACTTCAAAACAGAACTAAAAACTGGAACATGCATGGAAAAATCATGAGCCTGTAAAAGATATTTCAGAATTTAGCTCAAGCATTTGAGTATGAAATGACTGAAATGACTTACAGAAGTTGATAAATGGATATAATGGCTTGTCATAATTGTATTGTTCAGTATTAGGGAAGAACAGGATTCTGTTGCATAATCCAGTTTTCTTAGAATTATCATGAATATTATGTAATTATTTTTCTCATTGTAAAAGCTCTATGAAATTATAATTTAGCTCACATTCTATTATATATGAGAAAAATTGCTGGTTTCATTTATTTGAAAATGACTGATTTCAACATACACATATTTTATTATTTAAATCTACTTAAATTAATCTTAGTATTGCTAATTTTAGGAACTTTTTTTTTCTGGGAACAAACTGTCCTTGAATAAAATTATTCTTTTACTCCAGTAAGGTTTTCCTGAGTTCAGCAATTATTTTTATATTCAAGAGACAAATTTTAATAGTTACAGCTTTATAAGTCTGGATTTAGACCTCCCAACAGAAGAATATTTCAAGTATAAGATGGCATTGAAGGTTGGACCAGGTCTGCTCCATCTCCTATATGCTGGGATTCCAGGCATGTAACTTTCCACGGTGCTAGGCACTGAATCCAAGGCACTCTACTATCTGAACTACGTCCTCAGTCTGTGAGGTTTTTATTGAATGTACTGCTCATAGAGCATCTGTTCACAGACAAATGAGTCCGTAGTACAGATAAAGGTTAGACTTCAGTATTCAGAATTGGTTGAGCTTGTCCATGGGCTTCCCTTCTAGTGCTAAGGCTTCAGTAGCACAACTGAGGAGAGCCCAGTTTTCTGAAAGGACTAAAAATATGAGTCTGTCAAATATTCTACAAGTGAAGGAAAATATAGCCAAACTAAAACCTACTTAATGAAGAAACCAACAAGGCATAGCATACTTCTTTGCAAACCCTTAAATTTAAAAAAAAAAATAATTCTATTATATTCAACATGACTTGAACGTATTTTAATATGAACTCCTCTTTCATTTTTCCCTAACTGAATATCAACTAATGTGTCATGGAAACATGAGTTATGTATTAGCCCATGTTAATTAGGGGAAAGATAGTAGACAATTAAACAGCTGATGAATTAGAATGACGAAGAAGCTAGAACATATGTAGAAGGAGAAAATTAGGTTTGAAACTAAAATTTTATTTAATAACTCCCTTCTATCAATATGTAAATTTCTTTTGTCTGCTTTGCTTTTACCTAATGAACAGGAATGTAGCCGACGTTAGGGAATCCATTTGAAATAGTTCTATGAATATGGCCTTCATATTCCTATCTTCATATTAATTTCTCTAAGAATAAAATAAACTTCCTGCTAACGTATCAGTTTTCCCCACTGTGAAAACTTTTGTTCTATCCTAAATAAAATTAGTAATCATTTTTAATCTTAAAAATAGAGAAATTAAAAGAAAGCTAGTAGGAAAAAAATAAAAGTTCAAATATAACTTTTTAATATCATAAAACTAATATCTTCTTACATCTGATTTTGAAAATAAATAACTTGAATAAGTTATCATGGCATCTTCCTGCAGCAAATACTGTATTTCATGAGAAATAGAAACAATGAGATACAAGACATGGTTCTGTGTCTGACTTCTGTGGTTTCACGACATAATAACCTTTGTAACACATATAAGCATGGACATATGTCTATAAAGCCCATAATAGACATGAGAGAAACTATGAAAATTATAAAAACTGTGAAAGTTCTTAAAGACAATTGGGTGAATTGTCTTTAATTCTCTCTATAGGTTATCTTTTTATATTGTGTAATAACTAAACAAAGGACTGTATCAATAATTCCCAATATGAACAAACACGTAATTTATCCTATCAGAAGTAGACTGAAGAATATCTACTTGTAGACTTAGTTTTATTTTGTTTTATGTGGGTTCAGTTTAATTTTATCAAACAGAGAGTCTCACTCTCTAGGCCTGGCTATCCTGGAACCTGTTATGTAACCTGATTTTGAACTCATGGGA
>NW_004949099.1:24572503-24575549 GCF_000317375.1 Microtus ochrogaster | reverse complement strand
CTGCTAGAGATTACTCAAATGTAGTGATGCCTAAATCAGGCAGACACATTATACTTTCTTCTTCATGGATCCAAAGAATGACCTTTTTTACAATTCTTTTACACTTCACAAGCTAGAGATCATGCTTCTGCATGGAGGCCAGAGGATGAAAATCTGCTTCCTAGAGCCTAGCTTGGATAACATGTAGTACTGACCATATTCTGTTGGGTAATAATTTTGGAGTTCATGTGTCTAAGCCAAAAGAATTCCAAGAAGGAACAGTCATGAACTCCTTAGCCACTAATTGATGATAATCTTCTAAGAAGTTCCTGATCCACAGTGACTTTTGGCATGGGCAATAAGCATCTGCTGATTTATATCACTTGAGTTTGAAAATAATTTATTATGCCTATTGATCACCACGAGCAATTAATTGCTAAAGATACAAGGTGACAGTCATAGAATAGTGATGACCATATTCAATGATAGCCTATTCTACTTTTCGTTGTCCATTTGTTCAACATATCAGACTCATTTACACTTTGTGTGCATGTGTGTATATGTGTTTGTTTCTGTGCATGTGTGTGTCCGTCAGGCATCATTCCTCAGGAGGGCCATTCACTAGTTTTTTGAGACAGGGTTTCTCACTGGCCTAGAATTTACCGGGATAGTGAAACTGGCTACACAGTGTCCCACTGCCCCATCTGTATCTGCCTCCCTGTGCTGGGATTTCAATGGGCATTACCACACCTGATTTTGTCACATATTTTCTGAGGCTCAAACTCAGGTCTCCACAGTTACTTGGCAAGCATTGTAGTGACAACTATCGCCACAGCCTCATATTCTTCTTTTTTGAGGCTGTAACAGCCTAAAAACTACCATTTATACCTTTTTATGTATTTCTTTCTCCATTCCGAGTGCTCAATAAGAAAGCTGGCATTATCCAACTAAGCAGACAAACCTCTGAAAGTTCAGGCTATAGAAATTAAGTTTATTAGTAGAAGGTTTGTGGTTTGTAAGTCTCATAAATTATATGGGCTCACTTTCAGAGTTAAAATCAAAATTAGTAAACTTTTGTAGAAAAGTGATTGACTAAATTTCCATACTTAATTATACATATATTTCCTTCCTGAGGTCTGTACTAAATAGATTTCTAAAAGCTCCTTTTTCTATTGTACTCATATGCATTTCTATGCAGGGTATGTTGCTCAACAACAGAATGCTTGTAAGGTATAATCCTAGGTTCCATTCCTAGCAATAAAATTCTGTATCATTCCTGGTATCTTATGCTAAGTGATATTATATCTCTCATATTCTTCTTCAAATGGAAAATAATAGATGGTTTCTGCTGCAAGGAATATATTTGATGTCATGCCCACACCCAGACTGGGTGGTGTCATGACATATTAGTAACTGATGCAATTAACAGGAGAAGGAAGAGTGGTTGCATATATACCAGACATTTACATCCCTGACAGAGCCCTTCCTCATTACACAAAATGAAAACCTCTTTACAATCCATCTCTACACCAAACTGGTCTACCATCTCTAAGTCCTTAATCTGGGCCAGTCATAAACTCTTGACTAAAAAGGCAGAGTAAAATAAGATCTCAGATTTGTCCTAAAGAACCTCAGAGAGAAAAACTAGAGCTAATCATGAAGAGTAATTGACATAGACTAATTCAAGGGTCCAAATGGTTGGTTTTATTTATACTGTGCTTAAGAAACAGAAAGCAGAGATAATATTACTGATGGAATTTTAAAATTTGATTATTTGCATTGTTTCTGGAGTAACGTAGCCTCAAAATGCAAGCTCAGCAGTTAAAATTCTGTACCTCATTGAATAAGCATAGGTGCTAGATGCCTCTAATGTTTTCTTTTGTCTCCGTCCCATTGCCATTTCACGAAAGGAAGTGTGATAAGTTGGAGGTCAAGTTCTCCTGTGTCCATAAGAAATATAATTTAATATACTTAGCAAGTCACCTGCTGGGATGCCACATAAGGTCATAAGACTAGAATTATGAGAGGATTTAATGAGTTGGGCAACTTTCTTTCCCTACAAATATATGCAAGACAAGTGATGAATGGTACTGAATCATAATATATACTTTTGCTCCTGAATTCTAATTGCCTAAGAACTGGGGTAGAAACAATTGGCAAAGGGCATTTTGATTTACCTAAGCAGCAATGTATCTCTGACTCCTGGGGCACTCATCTGAGCTATCAGACCGCAAGATTTATCTCTAATTTCTGCAAAATACAGTTCTAGCTAGAGCTAATGGAAATATGATCTCAATAGGTGTCTCCAGTTTCTCATTCGACTGTGGCTGTGAAATTTCATGGAAGAGAATCAACAGAAGAACTCCTTCCTTTAGACAGCACTCTCTGTATCTGGACAGTCCTGACACTGTCTTCATGTCCTGATAAAGGACTCTTATGGCAGAAAGAAGAACAATGCATTTTATCAATCAGTCCACAACAGTGGACAGAGAATCACATGAGAGAGGGTGAGCAGAAAGATGTGCTATTCTGGTGCTGGCATCAACTCAAAGGATTACCTTGGCTAAGCCATTTAACCTCTTTGAACCTTGGTTTTCTCATTGGTGAAATGAGAGAAAGGACATTTGCGTCTCTGCTCCCTCTCAGCACTGCTGGAGAATTAAACAGGTGAAAGCCGTGGGCTGCAGGGCATCGAGCGTATGAAAAAGAAAAGGACGTCATCTAGCTACATTTGTTCTTCTCAATGCTCTTCTCTACCAAAGGTGAAGACAACCTTGTGAGAGACCCACGTAAGCTGAGTGCTCTTCTGGGAACAAAGCCTCATTTAGCTTTGCTGAATTTAAAAAAGAACTATAAACTTGGAAATTGCCCTATGAATCAGTGTTAGGGCCAGAGAATCCAGAATTTCTGCTCACTGTTCTAAGAGTATGTGTCTATGTGTGTCATGTTGGTATATGTGCAGATGTGCCAGCATGAAGGCACACACTGAGGCCATATGGCAACCTTAGAGCTTCTCCTTCATCACCTTCTGTAATTTGAGACAGGAGCTCTCATTGGTCCATATAGT
>NW_004949099.1:24568551-24572353 GCF_000317375.1 Microtus ochrogaster | reverse complement strand
CCTTAGAGCTTCTCCTTCATCACCTTCTGTAATTTGAGACAGGAGCTCTCATTGGTCCATATAGTAGTACTAGGCTCAATGGTCAGTGAGCCCTAGGGATTTCCCATCTCTTCCTAAATTCATAAAATTAGAATGAGTTCCTCCATATAGGCAAAAGAACAAAATGGACAAAAGGTTTGCCACCATAACCTGATTTTTCTTAAAGTATAGTTTTTTTTCCAAGACAGGGTTTCTCTGTAGCTTTGGTTCCTCTCCTGGAACTGGCTCCTGTAGACTAGGCTGGTTCCTATGAGATAATTCTGGTCCTCATATTTGCATGACAAGCATTCAACCAACTGAACTATTTCTTCATCTCTCTCTCTCTCTCTCTCTCTCTCTCTCTCTCTCTCTCTCTCTCTCTCTCTCTCCATATATAAGCTTGATATTACTACAACCAGAGAAATAAATGTAAGGCAAATCCAAAGTGGGAGTTCAAGTTATTCAAGTTAGAATGGCTACTATCATAAAACTTAATAAATATATAAATGAAGAAATATGCTGGTAAGGATATAAATAAAATGTTCCATATAAGACAAAGCAACTCAAAATGTTTGCCCTGTAGAGAATTAAATGTGAGGGCGATTTTGCAGTTTTCTGGATAATGTCTTATATTTTATTTACTTTGAAGAGATATCTAGTCTTATTCTACTGCTGAGGACACCACACTTGACTTTTAGAACATGAAGAAATTAATCTGGTCTTGACCAGAAATATTTATTAGTGCTGGCTAGCTTTCAAAGTACTGGAAGATACTATTTGGATGCTGAGAGAGAACAGTCATAAATAGTCCTACCAAGCTGAGAACCTTGCCAGCCACAGTAACAATTGTCCTGGCAAAATATGTCCCTGGGTACTACAGTGGAATGGATAGTATGGGGATAACCAACTGCTTTCTGATTGTATTTGAGACCTGCTTCATAGGACGAAACATGCCTGGTATGTTTATACAATATTTATTTATACAATCTGGTAACGGAGCCATGTTTGGGGAGCACATAAGACCTCGAGCTGACCCCAGTATGAGATATTTTGCTAAACACAGTATCAAACTGATACATAAATACATACTATTTTTTTTAAAAACAGAGATTAGTGCACTCCTTAGTTCTCATCAGAGAAGCTTCTTTGTTCACTGGATGGAGATTAATACTAAAAATGACTCACAAATGGTCAGAGAGCAGAGAAGAATTTTCTGTGTAGTGCTAAGTCATAAAAAAAGACATCTAAATCACATACCCCATTTCAAGTCTCTGGGACTATCCCAGAAGTGTGCAGAAAGATTGTAAGAGCCAGAGGCCAAGAGGACCAGAAAAAGGAGAATCTTCTGGTTATAACAGAACCATTGAACTCAAAAGTTCACAGAAGCTACAGTTGTCTGCTCAAGATCAAGTCAGCCAACATTTGAACATAAAAATGGGGCTCATTTGTCGCTACCCCATGCTGAGATGGTATTGTCCATTGATACTGCCCATGGAGATAGAGAGTCATCTTTCTTTAGTTATGTGGTCCCTGGTTGCATAACTATTCTCCAGTGGCTTGCCCCACCCCTATAGGAGCACCACAAACTGGAGTCCGTGGGTTATACATAAAATAAAGGTCATGAAAGTGGGAGTCAAGGGAGATTAGGGAGAGTGGATCCCAGTGGTGCTAAAGGAAGGAATAAGGGATAAATGTGATTAAACACACTGTACAAAACATAATATTTTCAAATAATTGATTGAATGATTGTATTTAAAATGACACACATGGTCTTATCAAGCTTTGTCAACCAGAAATTGATAAAAATAAGTTATCTTTCTCCCCACAAATTTCCCTAAAACCAAAATGTCCTTATTCAATCTTAATCCTTTCTGTAATGTCACTCTTTATCATAGTCAAACTAAGCCGAAATAGCATTCTGGAATTATGTAAAAGTAATTACAGATCATTCAAGCATTCACAATTTTCAGATTCTTCATATGAACAATTTGCGATCGGGCCCAGTGATTTCTTCAAGTTTTCTTTCTTTTCTTCCTTCCTTTCTTTCTTTTTTTTCTCTCTTTCTTTCTTTCTTTCTTTCTTTCTTTTTCTTGTATCTATCAACCTTTGTTTTTCTTTTTTGTGTGTGTCTGGTTTTTTTTTATTGATTTTTATTGAGCTATACATTTTTTCTCTGCTCCCTTCCCTACCTTTGATTTGATTTGAGACCATATTTTCACAGGACTATTCTTGCTACAAATTACCATTTTTTTATATTTGAAATCAAACTATTACTCATTTTCTTTAGCATAACCCTTCAGTGTTTTAATGTACTGTGGAGGGTTTTTGGAACTATTTTTGTCTAATAGCATATATTTTTATGGTGCTGGGGATGGAACCCAAGGCCTTGCACATACTTTATCACTAAGCCATATATCACCTTCTCATTATGATGTTTAAACTGATAGATGGATGGTATGGTAGCTTTCATGAGACAGAAATGATAAGGAATTTTCCGTTTATCCTTCGATTTTATTTTCTGTTTTTTTTTTATGATTTAAAAAGACATCAGAAGCTCACAAAACATTTTCATCGTTTCTCTTATTTTGAGACAGAGTCCCTTAACTAGGCTTTCATTAAACTTAAACTCCTTATGTAGGTAATAATGATGTTGAAATAGTGATCTCCCTGCCTCTAACTCGCAAAGACTAGGATTACAAGCGTGTCCCACCATTAAAGTTGTTATGCAGTAAGGAGGATCAAGCCAGGGATTTTTTCATATTAATCAAGCATTCTAGCAACTAAGCTACAACCCCAACTCCATGTTTGCAGTCTTTAGTTTACGTTTAACTGATTTCCATTCTAAAAAAAAAATGTATTAAAGAAAAAAAGAGCAGTACTACATTTATTCTCTTGCTAGTTGCCACATTTGCTAAAGAAGCAAATAAAAATAGCTTTCAAGATAGGAACTTTAGAATTAGTGATTCAACATCTAAATTTCCAACACTTTACACCTGCAAGAGGGAGAAATCCAAGTTGCTGGTCAGAGTAAGCTGTTGTCATTGTAAAGTCCCATCCTTTTTAAATACATAATTTTAAGCTACCCTTTGTTTTTAGAAATATTAGTTATGCAACCAAGAAAAATAATGGTCCATTTTAGTTCAATAGCTCAGAGCAGTTTTAACTCTCAACATTTGAAATCTCTAGATTTCATGTGTGTGTGTGTGTGTGTGTGTGTGTTCCATAAACTCCAGCACACAGTGTATATCATACTATCTTCTGGCAGTTCTTGAGTAGATCAAGCTGAATGTCAATAGCAATCAGATAGAAGCCACATGGGTGATACTCCAAACCAGTAGATAATCTCCAGATCAGTGTAGACAACAATACATTCCTTTAAACATGACGTATGTCTAACTTCTTACTGGGAAACTGAGAGGCTCTTTATTTTGTAGCTAATGTGCTAGACACCAGAGTGTTAAACCTCAAGTTAATGGAATGGCCAAGTTTATGTGAGAGTATGATTTTACTTCTTTTTTTTTTCTTTCCTTTTTTTAATTGATTTTTATTGAGCTCTACGTTTTTCTCTCTGGCCCCCTCCCTGCTTCTCCCCCCCCTTTCAATCCTCCCCCAAGGTCCCCATTATCCCAATTTACTTAGGAGGTCTTGTATTTTTCTACTTCCCATGTAGATTAGATCTATGTAAGTCTCACTTAGAATCCTAAATGTTGTCTTAGTTCTTTGCAGTAGTGATTTTTGGGCTGGTTATTTTTGTTTCATGTTTAAAAACCACTTATGAGAGAGT
>NW_004949099.1:24557614-24568451 GCF_000317375.1 Microtus ochrogaster | reverse complement strand
TTTTTTTTATGATTTAAAAAGACATCAGAAGCTCACAAAACATTTTCATCGTTTCTCTTATTTTGAGACAGAGTCCCTTAACTAGGCTTTCATTAAACTTAAACTCCTTATGTAGGTAATAATGATGTTGAAATAGTGATCTCCCTGCCTCTAACTCGCAAAGACTAGGATTACAAGCGTGTCCCACCATTAAAGTTGTTATGCAGTAAGGAGGATCAAGCCAGGGATTTTTTCATATTAATCAAGCATTCTAGCAACTAAGCTACAACCCCAACTCCATGTTTGCAGTCTTTAGTTTACGTTTAACTGATTTCCATTCTAAAAAAAAAATGTATTAAAGAAAAAAAGAGCAGTACTACATTTATTCTCTTGCTAGTTGCCACATTTGCTAAAGAAGCAAATAAAAATAGCTTTCAAGATAGGAACTTTAGAATTAGTGATTCAACATCTAAATTTCCAACACTTTACACCTGCAAGAGGGAGAAATCCAAGTTGCTGGTCAGAGTAAGCTGTTGTCATTGTAAAGTCCCATCCTTTTTAAATACATAATTTTAAGCTACCCTTTGTTTTTAGAAATATTAGTTATGCAACCAAGAAAAATAATGGTCCATTTTAGTTCAATAGCTCAGAGCAGTTTTAACTCTCAACATTTGAAATCTCTAGATTTCATGTGTGCGTGTGTTCCATAAACTCCAGTACACAGTGTATATCATACTATCTTCTGGCAGTTCTTGAGTAGATCAAGCTGAATGTCAATAGCAATCAGATAGAAGCCACATGGGTGATACTCCAAACCAGTAGATAATCTCCAGATCAGTGTAGACAACAATACATTCCTTTAAACATGACGTATGTCTAACTTCTTACTGGGAAACTGAGAGGCTCTTTATTTTGTAGCTAATGTGCTAGACACCAGAGTGTTAAACCTCAAGTTAATGGAATGGCCAAGTTTATGTGAGAGTATGATTTTACTTCTTTTTTTTTTCTTTCCTTTTTTTAATTGATTTTTATTGAGCTCTACGTTTTTCTCTCTGGCCCCCTCCCTGCTTCTCCCCCCCCTTTCAATCCTCCCCCAAGGTCCCCATTATCCCAATTTACTTAGGAGGTCTTGTATTTTTCTACTTCCCATGTAGATTAGATCTATGTAAGTCTCACTTAGAATCCTAAATGTTGTCTTAGTTCTTTGCAGTAGTGATTTTTGGGCTGGTTATTTTTGTTTCATGTTTAAAAACCACTTATGAGAGAGTGCATATGATAATTGTCTTTCTGTGTCAGGGTTGCCTCACTCAAAATAATGTTTTCTAGCTCCATCCATTTTCCTGTAAAATTCAAGATGTCTTTATTTTTTTTCTGCTGTGTAGTACTCCATTGTGCAAACGTACCACATTTTCCTTATCCACTCTTCAGTCGAGGGGCATTTAGGTTGTGCCCAGGTTCTGACTATGATGAACATAGTTGAGTATATGTCCTTGTGGCACGATTGAGCATACTTTAGACATATACCCAAAAGTGGTATTACTGGGTCTTGAAAAAGGTTGTTTTCTAATTTTTTGAGAAATTGCCACACTGGCATCCAAAGGGGCCATATCAGCTTGCATTCCCACTAGCAATGCAGAAATGTTCCCTTTTCCCCACAACCTATCCAGCAAAAGAAACAATTAATAAATGGGACCTCCTGAAACTGAAAAGATTCTGTAAAGCAAAGGACACAGTCAACAAGACAAAATGACAGCCTACATATTGGGAAAAGATCTTCACTAACCCCACATCAGAGAAAGGTCTGATCTCCAAAATATGCAAAGAACTCAAGAAATTGGTCATCAAAAGAACAAATAATCCAATAAAAAATGGAGTACTGATCTAATCAGAGAACTCTCAACAGAGGAATCTAAAATGGTTGAAAGGCACTTAAGAAAATGGTCAACATCCTTAGTCATCAGAAAAATGCAAATCAAAACAACTCTGAGATTCCTTCTTACACTTGTAAGAATGGCCAAGATTTTACTTCTAAACTTTAAATAAAGTAACTTAGACATTCAACATTTCAAATTATTTCTAGCTAGTAGAAACGCATTAGATGAAAACACCAAAATCTTATGTTTGGGCTTGGGGGTTCAAAATTCCTCTCTAAATTGTTTAACAAAGACTTTAGGCTTACCCTAATTTTTCTTCATTTTGTACTCATGTACAATACTTCACCATCATTGGATAGCTTTTAGTAAAATAATATAGTTTCTGAGCTAGCAAGATAACTCCATGGGTATAGGTGATTGCCACCAAGCCTGACCACCTGAGTGATCATTGAGACCCACAAGGTGAACTGAGAAAAATCAGCATCATCCAGTTGTTCCCAGAACTGCACACACATATACTGTGGGACATGCAAGCCCATACAGAAAGACACAAAAGAAATAAAAGTAAAATTAACAATTTGAAAAATCAGTGTCTTATGCTCAGTCACAACTCTGGTATGTGCGTCACTCCCACAATCCTTAGACTCTCAGTGACCACTGTTAAAGAGGCAGCAAAGTTTTAAGAGCCAAAGGTTAGGGAAGAGCAGAGCATCTCAGACATGACAAGGCCACCATCTCACTCATAAATTCTCAGAAGCCATGCTTTTGTTCCTAAGGCCTGCACAGGATGAAGACAGCCAACACTCTAGCATGGAGCAAGAAGGGGATCACAAGTACTAAGTCCTAATTGAGGAATTACTGACAGTTGTTGCAATCTTGGAGAAGAACTAAATTTCTTTAAGGATGTAGGTCCTGATAGATGACCTATAAATTCAGAGGATGCTCTTACACCCAAGAGTGCATGTACAGTTCAGCTTGAACTTGTTGGTTTTTTAAAAAATAAATGATATAAAATTGAGAAAGGATAGGAAGTTGGGATGAATCTGGGAGGAGTTATGGATTGCAGTGAGGGATAATTACAATAAAACAGGTCATATAAACTTCCCAAAGAATTAGTATACATTGCATTTTTAAATGTCAATATCTTTTATCAAAAAACTAAAAAATAATTCCCTGGACTGTAGGAATGCAGGCACTGTTGTGTACTAGACATACATTTTTTGTTTGACATTAATCTGGAGGTCAAGAAAATGCCATCTAATTGAGATTTATAAATTAGTTCAAATGTTTGTAAGAATGTCAACTCATTTTGTAACAAAGTCTTTGCCCTTTTATATAAAAATTATTTACTCTTTCTAGTTTAATCTCATGGAAATTACTATAAATTCTGCATTTGATTAACTGACATAAAGAGATCAAAAAGTTCTTATCAAACATGTAGAAAATTACAAACATTAGAAAAAGCACAAGTAATCTAAGAGAGTTTGGCAAATCAAAGTATTAGACACTGCAGTGGGAATGCAATCCTGAGAAAAAACAAATTATTTCCAAATGAAAAACAAATGGGGCATTGAAGATTAAATCCTGGCAGAAGAAACTAAGAACAACAATGTTCATCAATATAAAGTTAAAAGCCCATTTATTTTTGGCTACTACCAATGATCTCAAAAAGATTCCACCACATACCTCACAAATGAACACACAGAAAAAAGCAATCCCCCACATTGTTATTTAAATCTGATTGTCTCTAAAATGATAGAAATAAAGCTTATTTTTAAACAACTGCATTCTTCTACCTATTAATTATCTTGCTTCTCAAATGGATTTGTCAATACAAGTTATACGATGTAACATGTGTGTGGTGGTGGGGGGTGGGTTCTCATACATTGAGGAATGGAAGTGCACCTGCCCTATGGCGCCTGGAGAGTAACCTCAAATATCATTCTGCAGGATCTGTGTACATTGTTCTTTAGAGAGAAGGTTTCTCACTGTAATGAAGATCCCAATAGGCTAGGTTAACTTCTTAGTGAGCTCCAGGACTCCATCTATCTCTATCTTTCCAGTACTGGGACTATAAAGACACCCATCACGTTTGGATTTTTTCAGGTGAGTTGTCGAGATCGAAGTCAGGTCCACCTGCTTTTACAGCAAGCACTTTACCAGCTTATTATCTGCACTGAGTAATCTGTATGACTGTAAGAGCCAACATGTTCATAGATCAATTATCGATATCTGTTATTAGCTCATAGTTAGTTACCTTATTCATCCTTGTCTAATGGGTAAGCAAAAACACGTGGAGGTGTTTATAATTATTTGTAATTATTAATTCCAGAGATCTAAAAGGGAAGTTTAATATTGAGCATAAACTTTAGTTTATGTAAAGAAGAAAAGGGGAGAAAAGGGAAAAGCATTTTAATTCAGGAGACCAGAGATTAATCATTTTGAGCAGAGCAGGCACCACGAAGGCACAAACACAATGCTGGTGGCTGGGTTCTATGCCAGGAACACTGTGAATGCTGCACTGGCTTGTGTAAAAATAGCCACCACCCTGGCAATCATAGGTCTGGGTCGTGGTGTGTTAAACAATAATACCTTACCCTGATGGAACTCCTTTGAGCCAAAAAGCTTTCACCTGCATTATTCCATTAACCTCCCTGCATTGTTATGGGAAATGTGTTTATTTTTTGAAATGACATTCAAATATATCCGTAAAGAACTCCCCAGTGTTCTCTTCTCTTTTGGTCAACACATTACCTTTGAAAAAATCAATAGCTTATTTCTTTTCTTATATCATCACATATTAAAATTGTTACAGGTAGAAAAAAATGTCGGCATGAGTTTTTCAATAATGCTGTCTTCCTAAATTACTCTACCCTCATTATTAACCTGCATACTTAGAACAAAGGAATTCTTTTTGCTCTTGAAAATAGCAGTGAATATGCTTTTGTCCACTTATAGTATTGTGTTTTGTCTATGTGCATAAATTAATGTAACATAAAACTAGTCCTGACCAGTTGATTGAATTAAAACCTGTGATCTTAAAACAGCTTCCTTTGTGCTTCCAATCAATTCAAATACTCAGATTCATCACTTTAGAATGCTCCGATTTTTCTGGAAGACAGTTTTGAGAACATCTATACCAGTCCATGATCTTATCCTTCAACTGTTGTTAAAATGATGAACTTTTTCTTAGGGTCCACAGTTTACTGTTATTTAAATGTTTACTCTAAGAGGAACTTCCTCTCCAGAGTGACTTATTTGACCTCCTTTTCTTTATTTACACATTCTCTTTCCAAATAATCATTGCATTTTTTGATCTAGTTTTTGATTTTTAAAGTAGCTGTTAGTTTAATATTCTTTATTGCTTAATAAATTTTGTCATGCATTTAGTCCTAGTTTTGACAGGCAAAAACTTGGGTTTTGAAAGCATACTGACCTGAGGACTTTAAAATAAGTTTGTATCTCACAAAGACCTTTTCTTAATTGCCTGGCCTAAGGTAAAAGTTCCTTTCGATTTCAGATATTCTATTCACACCCAAAGGAATCTGATTAAAAATGTGAGCACCAGTCTGTAGAAATGGATCAAGGTGTAAAATGCTTCCCCACAAGGGTGAATACAGGAGTTCAAATCCCTAGAACTACTGTTAAACTAGACCAAGTAGTATGTGTTCCCAATGTTCCTACAGAGAAATTGAAGATAGAGAGGAGAATGTTTGTTGCCTCAGATACCAACTACCTGTCATACACAGCAGTAATCACAAAAGAACCTGTCTCAGATAATGTAGAAAGGGAAAATCAAAACACTAGGATTTCTAGATTTTCACATGTACCCATGCATCTTTAGTCATGAAAATGAACACACACACACACACACACCACACCACACCACACCACTATATGTATAAAAACTTGGTAATTATTTTTTAACAATATTTGTTACTGAAGCTCAAAAGTACCTGAATTGTCTTCAGTTTTAGTAATTAGTATGTTTATCTAAAATAAATTAACATTTCATAAAGAGATTTAAATTTTAACTGTGTGCATGGGTCTGTACATGGTACAAATAGAGGTTTAAGGCTTTGCATCCTACTGGGGCTGGAAGTACAGGCAATTGTGAGTAACCTAATATTAATACTGGGACCTACAACTGCAGTCTGCCCTCAACTATCAAGTTACCTACCCAGACCCCTATGTTACCATTTCTGAAGTCAGTGGTTTTCTGTTGCTGGAACCCAAACACAGCAAAATTGCTTTGTCAACTCATAATCAATACTTTTGAGTATTGTGGGTTCTCAGGATTTGTCAATTCTAAGTCATACCCAAATGGTTTTCCATAGAAGTTTCAAAGAAATCTTTTTCTCTTTTCTGGCATTGCTTTTGACTCTGAGACTGTCAAAAGATACCACACAAATCCTAGTGTATCCTAGTAAAATTCCCAAATTTCCCAACCCATAACTGCCATCTTAGTAAGATTTTATTGCCAACCTATACAGTAGAGAATACCATAAACAACTGCATCCCAAACACTGCACTGTATGCAGGAGGCCGCTCATTCATTTCTCAGCTGCCCAGACCCCCAATAATTACACAGAAACTAAATCAATTACAACCCTGCTTGGTCAACACCTTAGACATATTCCTGGCTAACTATTTTATCTTAAATTAACCCATTTCCATTATTTTGTGTATCATCACGTGGTTGTAGCTTACCGGTGAAGTGTTGTCCAGTGTCTGTCTTCTGCAGTGCCTACTTGGCTTCTCTCTGAGTCTGCCTACTCTGTCTTCCTCTATCTGCTTGGAATTCCTACCTTGCCCTATTCTGTGCTGCAATAGTCCCAAAGCAGCGTCTTTATTAACCAATGGTATTCACAGCATATGGAAGGGAATCCCACATCACTGCATGGATCCTGTGTGCTACAAAGGTGACAGATTCTCTACAGATTGATGTTGTGCTATTTTCCCTTTGGTAATTCCTTTTCAACTAGGGCATTTATTTGAACTGCTCCTAGAAGAAGATAAAGTTAAATGAAGAAAGATACATGAAGCAGTAGCAGCAAATAAGTAGCACATTCCAACTGCTTAAGAGGTGAGGCTGTAATTCTTATCAGTGATCATTTTAAGTCTCATCAGTTTTATCTCCATTTGCAACCTTTAAAGAAACTGCGGTTTCCAACATTTTTAAGATAGGGATAATGAAATGTGGAAAGTACAAATGATTCAACTGAAATCAAATGACTGAGCCGAAATTTGTCAAAAACGTTGGTCTATCTATGCCTTGCTAGGATAACAGTAGGCCATCATCTTCTATCCAGTGTCACCAGACATTATTAAGCTATCTATCTGTCATTATTTTGCTTATCTCTGTGTCTTCAAATGAACTTTCCTTACATAGCCTGATTTTGGTAAAGTGGGTGAAATGTTGAAACTGGTCTTAAAGGAGGGATTCTAATGGTTATACCGTTGTTAAGTGAATTCACGTCTATCATCTTTGCCCTTTGTTGGCTGATCTCCAGGCAGCTCTGTGCTGTTGAGTTTCTGAGTCTTCTTTTAAAGATAGATCTTGCCTTCAGGCTGGAGTTCACCAATGGAGAGCAACGGCTGGAGATCAGTGATGAGGAATAATACTGGGTGGGATGTAAACTCCTTTACCTTTTTCCTAGGTATGTTGCTGTCATATATCTACACTGTCTTGCCAAAGCCTAGGTTCAGATGTGAGGGCTCCCCTTTCCAAATATGATACCCTTCCCCTCTTTCCCCATGACAATTAGACATCAGCTCTTAGTTTGTTTATTATACTCAAATGTATTTTAGTGTGTCAGAGACTTCTTGCTGATACTCCACCTAATAATTTTTTAATGTTTCCATAGACTGCTGGTTTAACAATGCATTATTACACATTTATTAGAATGTGTATATTTAGAGTGAATCAGCAAGTTCAGAATGTTGATGATGGTAATAGATAGTACTTGTTGAATACTTGTAAACTTTCTCATTTCTGAAGAATGTGTTGAGTTGGTGAGTATAAAAATTGTAAGGAATTAGAAATAACTTGCCCTAGCTCACCATGGTGACTGAAAAGAGCTTAGGAGGGGAGTTTGTTTGTATAATGTATAACCATGAGTTCCTGAACTTGATGATGAAACAAACAGAACAAAAACCAAACAAAAGACAGACACTTGCCTTCAGTCTCAGAGTATATGACTTTATAGCTGTAAGACTACAAGACCAAAATCTTACATTTTAAAAATATCTTAACTTGTATTTAGTGTGTGTGCTTGTGTGTGTGCTCACACTCACAGAGGTGAAAAAAAAAAGGTAGCAAGAGTCAGTTCTCTACTTTGACCCCATGGGGTACAGAGATTGAACTCAAGTTGTGAGATTTGGCAGAAAATGTCAAAATCTACTAAGAAAACTTGATTGCCCAAGTTTTTTTTCTTTCAGATTCTCAGATAAAAGAGATACACTGGGCTGGACAAAATACTTGGTAAACATCCCCTTTCTTAATGCTAAAAAGGGACTTAGAAAACAATACACCATTTTCCTGGATTCCAATGGGCATAGAAAGAGAGTGTGGATGGATGTGTTGGTTTTCTGTAATGATAGAAAGTAAGTCTTTACTTACAATATTGTACACCATTTAGCAGAAATATTAAGCGTTCCCTAAGTACTAGATGTTTAATTCTGTATCAAGGATGTTTAACGAACTTGGTTCTAGTACCAGTCCTACAGATTGCACATCTTGCATTATGTTTATTGGTTAGAATTCAATGTAGTATATTTTGAAAATGTAGTGTTTGCACATTTAGTTTCACGTAAAACATATTCACAGAAGTGAACCTGAACAAGATCAACATAATAACACCTGTTGAAAGGCCAGCATGGACAGGAAAATTTTCACATGTTCCTTTTCTGGATAATGCTAAAGATGGTCAATGGCTGCTGAGAGAGGCAGAATCTCTCCCTTTTCAGGATGAGCACTCACATAGATTATCTATTTCCTGGTGGTCAGCCCCAGACAGATATATACATAATGATAGTATTAAGAGATCAGGAATTTGGGAGATGGTATGGGGAAGGTTGGGGTGAAGGGGGTGGGAGTCATATAGTTACAGTGCTCATGTACAAACATTTCAATTTTAGTTTTAAAAAAATCAATAATAATTTTTAAAAAAGAATAGATCCAGGAATCTAAACAGGACAAGTCATCACCTTAGACCCAGTTCTCATTTTCAGAAGCAATAGGGAAAACCTACAGTAATTTTCGGTGTGAAGATAATGCTGAGAAGACATTTGATTGATTCCATTACACCTTGAAAAAGAGCCAGCTGATAAATGGCTGAATTTCTTTCCAAGAAAATTTCCTTTCTTTCCCAGTAAACTAAATGTACAGAGCAGGGGTGACAATACCCTCATGAAAATAGGATCTCATTCCAGATGGGCAGCTCAGCTTCAATCCACATTGTTCTGAATGGTTTCCAAACTCAGTCACTTAACAAACTGCTAAAGAAAAAAATGGGCCACTAATCTTAGTCTGCCTGTTATAAGTTTGAGTTAAGTGTTTGAAAATATTATTTGCACTAATATGAAATACACTTGATAGATTCATATATTATAGGTTTTGAACATTTCTAAATTATTACTGTGGATAGCATGATAAACTATGTAGGGATGCTATCAGATGGTAGCACAGCAATGTCACCTGGGTATCATATTTATTTTGAATCAAGATGTATACTTTAATAATATCCTTATTTCAATAATTGAAATATGTCAATTTCCATACAGTAGCTGTAACCTTAAAAGCACTAGATAAACATAACTATCTGTGTGCAACTAAATTCTTTTTTTTTTTTTTTTTTTTGGTTTTTCGAGACAGGGTTTCGTTGTGGCTTTGGAGCCTGTCCTGGAACTAGCTGTGTAGACCAGGCTGGTCTCCAACTCACAGAGATTCGCCTGCCTCTGCCTCCCGAGTGCTGGGACTAAAGGCATGCTCCACCATCACCCGGTGCAACTAAATTCTTGTACTAGCTATTTAACTCTTTTAACAGGCTTTAACACACTGATGAATCACATATACTAATGTAGCCATTGAAATTGACTATAAGGAATTTTTTCATTTTCCAGGGCCTAACTCTGTGGTCTTTGGGACCAATGAAAACTATATAAACTTATTTTTTTTTTCTAGCTGTATGGTCTTTGACAACCAATACAACATCTCAGAATTTCATTACACTAACCTATAAATGAAAATAGACATGGTCCCTACAACTGTAATGATCATCATTTGCAGACTGGCAACCTATTTCCCTCTACCATGTTGTCCTCTCAAGATCAGACCAGATGACTCATTGAAATGTTTATTTCATCTAAAGTCAGAACAAAACTAGAAGTCCCCACAGCTGCCATCCTCCTTCGATGCCTCTGCTGAGTTTCTGCATTGAAAACAACTTGATTTATGTATGTATGTATGTATGTATGTATGTATGTATGTATGTATGAGCCATGGTTATAGTCATATATAGGTATATACACATACATTCATGTATATGAGTGTGTGTATATATATGTGTGTGTGTGTGTGTGTGTGTTAATGCACTTTCCTCCTAACTAAACTGATTCCTTTAAATCACAGAGTTCATATACATAGCTACACCTCCCATAGTATTCAAACTAATAACATATATTAAGTATATAGTTAATAAGTGGAAATCTATTTCCTGTTCATGGTGGAATATTACTGACTCTCTAAAATGAGTCTTAGGATATAGTCCATAAAAAAGAGGATTTAAATTCTAGTTAATTAGGGATTTGCTGTTCACCATATCTTTGTAGAGATTCATAATTCTATTTATAATGATTATATAAAATGATCCGTAGAAAGCTTGACTTTTCTTAACCTAGTGTTCACATATACACACAAATCAGGTCCCAAAGATAGGAAGTTTTCCTTGAACAATACAGTATTTCTATTGTCTCCTACAGTA
>NW_004949099.1:24552890-24556444 GCF_000317375.1 Microtus ochrogaster | reverse complement strand
GATTCAGATCTAATGTCATATCCATTTCCTAGACTGTTTAATATGTGACACCACTTTAGACTTTAATCTCAGTGTGTCAATGGAAGAAAAATGTAGAGAGAAACAATGAGTGGCCAGCATCAAATCCTATTAGCAAAATTTCCCTAAATTTGGTAGTTACCAAGGGGTCAGATCTGTATTTAAAACAATTTTTCCCATAGATCTTACAGTTACTGAGATTTTAAAGATTTCCTTGTTGTCAAAAATATTTGCACCTTTAGAACTGTGGTGAAGCTCATGTGGTAAACTGATTGCCTAGCATGTACAAGGCTCTGTGTTTGATACCAGCACCAAATGGGTGTAGTGGAAGATGCCTGTTATCCTAGCATTCAGGAGGTAAGAACAGAAGGAACAAAAGTTCAAGTAAATCTTCTATTATATATTAAGGCTGAAACCAGCTTGGAAAACATAAGAAAATGTCTCTCATAGATAGATAATAGATAGGCATCATTCAACCTTATACACATATGGACATTTGTGGATATGTGCATTTGTGTGCGTGTATGTATGTAAGTGTGTGTGTTGGTTTTACTCTTGTATAAATATTTTTATTTTAGGCATTTATCTAAGACCATCTTGTATTTTCATGGAGGCTACGCATATGCCCGAAAGAAAGAGATATATAAATATGATATCATAGGAGGTGATATAAGTCTATCTCCTCTTCCCATTCATAGAGAACATGATATAGTTTCTTCAGAATTTGGAATTTAAAAGTCCAATGAGTTTTTCAGTGGTCTTAAATTGCTATTACTATTAATATTCAAATAACACAATAGAAACTATTACCTGGCAGACAATTCTTTGTCACGTGAAATTATTGTATTTCAGATGCACAGGATGGGAAGTTAGCAAATGTGACAGAGTCAATACAAAACCAGGAAAGAAGCTGATGGAGTTCCTATGTAGGAGAAATAATTTGTGCTTTTTTTTCTATCATGCATTTTAAACTCCTATACAACTGGGGACACACATATAATATGGTGGGTATGGGGGATATATTTGCATATTGTTTATATCTCTTGAAAATAACAAAGGCAACTTCCTCAGTAAGAAAAAACAGTACACAAGAGATGAATTAAAGATCTGATTAGATACTAGTTAGTAGTTATATAGTAACCATTTTTTAGTATCAAGACACAAGAGTAGAATAAAAGAGGACAATATATTTCAGAGCTATTTCTCTTGGAGTTTCCATTGACTAGAAAGATACTTTAGTTCATTCTCACTCAACTGTTTTTCAATAACTCTATGCACTGTTTAAATATGTCATGTTTTATGTTCTGTTGTTTTGCCTACAATTAAATCGTTATTCATCATGCAGTAGAATTGGTACAGATCTAGTATTTAGTGTTTCCTGTGCACCATCCATTTGTGAGCTGGGAAAATCACTTAGTATTTTTTAAGAGTAAGAAAACTGGATTAATACTATTGCTATTTCATGGGATTTTAGAAGTGATAAATGGTTATTGTAATTATGTGTCTTTCATCCAGGAAAAATTCATGTTTTACTGATCATTATCAGAGACATCACCACCAATATCACCATATTATCACTGATATCACAATGCTAGCAGATGAAATACACAAGAGTACAACCCCTGAGCCACGCACACCTTTCTCTTCAAGAATCATCCTACGTCTACCTGAATGCCATCAGAAAACTGAAAAGTGCAAATTATTATGCTTTTTTTCCCACCTAATTCTGGCATCTTTCACTTTTGTCAATCAACCTTTTGGTTTAGTACCATCTTGTTGTATACAGAAAAAGCATACACACGAAAAGTGAAGTGGAAAACATCAATTAGGAAAGACATTGTGTAAAGGTTTTCATGTTTCAGGAATACCTTTGAAACAGTTCAGTTGACTTCTGACTTGCCTCTGCGGGTTCTCTCTGCTGTTGTGGTAGTGTATGTGTAAGAGGTGCTTACGACATGGTGTATAAAACAGAATGAACTGGCTGGAGAGTAGTGATTTACTACAAACAAAATTGACTTAGTTATTTTTCTTTTCTTCTTTCTACTTTTAGAGTTTCTAGGATTATTCTTGTTGTTTGCCTCTGAACAGGAATATGTTACACCTGGCTGTTTAGGTGGGTCACTGAGTTGATAAAGAACATTCTTATTTGGAAGACACATGAAACTGACATGACTATTAGGGGAAGAAAAGGAAAATTTTCAAGGTTGAAATTTAACTAGGCAAAGACTGAAGAATTGCAAGTCTGAAAATATATAGTCATACCAAAGTAAATTGTAATGTCCCTGTTTGCCCCGCTGACCCAGGAGGAAAGGTCCACTATTGATGATCCATGCTATGACAATGCTGGTGCACAGAGAACTCCTAACACTGTCCACCCAAAAGGAACTCTAATCATGACACCTTATTTAATGTATTTCTAACTCAAAGCCTAAGAGAAACACAGATGAAACAGACCAGTGATGTCGACAACTATTTTATGATATGTGTGACATCCTCAACTTTTATAATGAGAAGACTCACTTTAAAACTTTCCCAAGCAAGTAATTTCAAATAGATGCTCAAAAGTTAAAAAGAATAACAAACAAGCTCAGAAGAAAAATTATAGATGTGGTATAGTTTATAACATATGTTTAAAGTGATTCACAACTGAGTTTGTGTCTTGCAAGAGCTATTTCATTTTCTCCAAAGGGAAATGAAGGGGATGATAATATCAACAGACTAACATTGTTGTGCTTGTTAAATGAGATAGTTTGGGTAAAGTACGTGGCATACTGCAAAGAGTTCATAAGAGACTTTATCATTATTATTACTGTTGTCACTGAATACTTAAAGGATCCATAGGGAAAATGAGGATAAATGTTAATATGGTGCTGTTATAATCATTATTTCAGTTAAGCATCTGTTGCTTCAACATACATTCCACATATCAGACTATAGCAATATTGCTTTAATGAAAAAATAACCTAGGAAATATAAGGAATAAACTATAAATCAAAATCTCTTCAGTTTTGAGGAAGGAAAGATGAGGTTCTAATGTAGTATTATTTAACTAAATTTAAAACCATAATAATGCCAAAATAAAAAATACCATGCCATAAGTTCATTGGTTACTTAAAATCTGTTAAAACAGTAGATTACAAGTGTCCTCACTACACAAACACACACCTTCAGATGAACACACACAATGTCAACCCCATATGTGGATATACTAAGTAATTTAGTTGTTATGGTAATTTGATAATGTGTATCAAGCCATGTTGCCTATTGTAAATATATGCAATTATTAGTTACCAATGATGCCTTAATAAAGCTTGAAAATTTCTCCCTTTCAAATATGCTATAACTGACTGTGTTTTTATGTTATTAGTACAAAACATTTTTATGTTAAGAATAATAAATCAGCAGTTTTCATTATAACTATTGCTCATATTAGCTGTTTAATAGAACACATGTATTTTTTATTTAAGAGTAGGACAGAATTTACAAACTTGATTTGAATAGGGACTCCTGTTTTCCAAACACCTCTAAACAAATCA
>NW_004949099.1:24549550-24552255 GCF_000317375.1 Microtus ochrogaster | reverse complement strand
GCCACCACAACCGGCCTCATTGAGTTTGTTATCCCTCATTTACTTCTTCTATAATGTGAAAATAATAAACATTCTGCATTTGCAGAGAGCATCTGTGGTGATTTGAAAGAAAATGACCCTCAAAGGGAGTGATACTATTAGGAGGTATTGCTTTGTTGGAGGAAGTATGTCACTGTGGGTGTGGGCTATGAGATCTCTTTTTCTCAAGCCTTCTTTGGTGTAACTGTCAGTTGACTTCCTGTTGCCTGCAAGATGTAGCATTGTCAGCTCCAGCACCACATCTGTCTGCATGTTAACGATGCTCCCTTTTGTGATCAGAATAGACTGAACCTCTGAAACTGTAAGCCTCCACCCCAGTTAAATGTTTTCTTTGTAAGATTTGCTGTGGTCTTGGTGTCTCTTCATGAACTAAGGACAGCATCCAGAGCTGTTCCCCTTTCTGGGTGTGATAATAAATCTTCAGATTGGTTCTGAGCTATGTGAACTCGTCAGAGGAAAGTCATCAATTCCACGGGCACCTAGCGGTGGAATTGACAGTGGATATCTAGCTCACTGTAGGAGTCCACAAAAGCCCCACTCATTTTTGACATGCCTTAACTGTATATAATACTGACTTATTACATCAATGACTATATTATATATTGTATAAAGAATATATTAGCTAATATATGGTAGACTTTTTCATAGTAATTTGAGTGCCTATATGAATACAATGGTCAAAAATGGATAGATAGGTTCTTTAATTTACTAAACATGCAAATGAGCTTTAATATATTGTTGTTGACAAGGAGCTAGCTAGGTGATGAGGCACCTCCAGAGGTCACAAGGGATAACATCTTGATATCTGCAATATCATCTCTTTCTACCTGGAGGGATGAAACAGAACTCGTGGTCAGTATTCTTGACAAATGGATACAATTTCAATTTTTCAAAATGTGAGTATCAGATTCATCCATTGTGCCAAATAAATCTGTCAAGTGACCTTGTCCATTTACCAGTGGATGGCACACTGAAGAAACATGTTGGGGAATTTAAAGGACTAAATGTCACTGTGTGGCTATCGTCATCAATACAATATGTATTGGCATTCATATTGTCACACACTGGCTTTGAAGGTCACAGACAAGCTCTAACTCACATCTGTGACCTAAGCTCCTGTGAAACACACAATAGTCTCTGCTTACCTCCCACAAACAACTTCATGGGCCTATCAAGCAATTCACCCTACCTGACAACACAGGATTGGTTACATCCAGACTTCAAATAGGAGTAGAGAGTTGGTACTCCTTGATCGTTTTGCTTTTCCTACTTGGTTCATGCTGTTAGTTTAGTCTGTTTTTGTTAGTATTAATATTGAATTATCCTAATCGGAGACCTTATGTACAACCTAAACTCTCACCTTTAGAAATAAGACAATCATATACACTGTGGTGTAGTGTTGTGGTGTGTGTGTGTGTGTATTTCTCTGTGTGTGTGTGAATGCAGATAATAAATACTAAACAAAGAAACACTTTCCATCACTGACCATTGAAATATGTCCCTAGCATCAATTTCCTCAGTTCAACTACCACATACTACATCTTCTTTTAAAAAAAAACACTCAGTTTATTTATTAAGAAATGATAGATTCTTTCTAGAGCATCACAAAATAAGAGAATTTATTGTAAGCTCCCTTAAAGGCAATAAATTGATTATAAAATATGAGAATTATTGATAATTCTCTTCATATCTATGCTTATTAATGCTTTTGAATGAGTTGTAAAGTATAAAAATAATTCTACAGTATAAAATTATAATTGATAAATGGAAAAGCACAGACAACTATCATTAAAATATGATGCAATTTAAATGTGTTAATAGATTAAAAGTTGTTGTAAGCTATTGCAAAACATGGATAAAGGTCATAAATTCATAAAAAAGAAATATAAACATAATGGGAAATATACTCAGTCTTTTACAAATGTTTTTATACAGACCTCAGAACTGCAATAAAGGAAAGAAAGATACCCTAAATCTTGAATCCTTCTGCCTCCATCTTCAAAGTGCTTTGATTACAGGCTTGTCACACCATGTTCAATCCCACACTTATACTTGTTATCCAAAGAAATATAATTAAGATTTAGGTGTCATGCTTTACATATCAGAATGATATGACACCAATGAAATGAATAAAAAAGGTGGTTTTGGCAAGAGCGTGATTTACTTACTATGGATGATACTGAACAAATTAAGGCTGAGTCACCTTTCTGGAATACATAATCAATACCTACTAAACCTGAATAAAGTAACTCTATTACTACATATTCATTGTAACAAAAGAAAATAAAGGATGACCAAGGATAAGTAAACAAGAAAAACTCTATTTTTGTCTGTGGGAGCCAAATAAAGTGGAGAGCCAGCTACTGAGCAGTGGATATGGAGGGTGGTCACCCAAATAACAGAAAAATACTAAATTATTAAGTGAATTTGGTGTTTTTGCTAAGTGTCTTACTACATTACCGAGTGGCAACAGTTACCTAACCTAATTCTTTGTTAGTTTGATCTAACAATGATATGATATGTTTCTGTTAGATTTCCGTATGTCAAAGACCTGAAAACATAAAATGGTCATTTTTGATAGTGAAATTTTATTTTGATTTATTTTCTTTATAAAATCATAACTTTTAGACTTTCAAGCAAAAGTTTGTTACTTTTATAATTTTCTT
>NW_004949099.1:24547203-24549200 GCF_000317375.1 Microtus ochrogaster | reverse complement strand
TTAGTGCCTGAACCCTTCCCCACATGGATAGAGACTTTGGATAATTTCTCGAAACTTTTGTTCCAGTGACCCTAAAGTATGTGCATGGCAAGTGAAGGAAAATAGCAATCACTGTGACCCAAGAAAGATTGGAATAACAGGCAATTGGATCAGTGGCTTTTTGATAAGATAGAAGCATGCAAGAGTAAGGTTATACTGTGCTTATTATGAACACACACACACACACACACACACACACACACACACAGACACATTGCTCTACTCTATGAGGCTTATATCGTTCTGCAACAGGGTTCACTAAATGTGTAGAATACATTAGAATCCCCTTCACATTATAGGGACAGTTCTAGGACCAAGTAGCACATCCCCATTTGCATTAAATTGTTACCATGTAACTATTTGCCCCTCCCCTGAAAAAAAATACGAGCAATTCATGTTCCTGGAATTCTTTTTCTCCTTTCACTTCTGAGACAAATTTAGATGCATATGTTGAAGACAGCAGATTCTGCAGTCACTCTGCAGACAACTGAGAAGCTAAGTTCACACTAAATACCAGTAAACAAGCAATAAGCTCCTAATGTGTCATATCACCAACACTTACATTCATAGAATATATATATGAATGAACCGTGTCATTGATTACTTTGCATATTAGAACGATTACTTTCTCTATTTCCCCCCACACAGGAAAGTTCTTAAGCTTCCAGAGAAATTGTGGTTCATTACTTTTTAGGTGTGATCTCTTTTTTATTTCATTGTGAAAACCACTCAGTTTTGGGACCTGTCAATCTCCTAAGTACTAGGGTTACAGTTCTGCTGAGTACTGGGTTGCAGGCAGGGGACTAAAGTGGATTTCCCCAGTTTAAAAAATTAATTCAAATAAGAGAGAAAACAGGGTACATAGAACCAGAAAACAGAATGAAAGGTAGAATACTGAAGAATTCTTACAAATAAACAGATCAAGCAGAAAAAAACAGATGAAAGCAAACGGATTTGTTCAAGAAGATATTCTAGAGAGTGAAGTTGTGAAAATATGGAAAGGGAAAATGTAAGTCTTGTGGTTTTTGTACTCTCAATGCATTTTATTTCTGAAAGGTTCATATTGTTTACTTGTGAACACTAAAAAAATGTTAACTTCTTCTAGAACTTTCTTAATCATGACAGAACATCTGCAGAGAAAGGATGTCATTTTGGGATAATCAACCACAAGTTGCTAAATTAAGATGAAACTGCCCTTAACCTTGAATATTTTTCTAAGAGATTTTAGAAGAAAGAGGTTCCCTAGGGAGTTGTATAATTATATGATTGTATCCTTCCTAAGAGACTATTTACAGATAAGGATTTTCTCATCATTCTTTACAGTTAAATATATTAATTAAAACAGTTCAGTGAGATTTTCTTTGGGTAACTGGGAGTAATTCTAGGGAGACAGGATACACTAGCTGTCTTATATAACTAATATACCCCTTGCTCTCACACTTTGGGTTTAAAAGCCCTCACACATTCCTAAGGTTTACACAACCAGACCCTTACTATGAATAGTGGGGCTAAAAGCTTGAAGTATGATGGTCATTTTGGGCAGATAACTGACTTTTTTTTTTCTAGACAAGGTTTCTCTGCAGCTTTAGAGCCTATCTTGGAACTAGCTCTTGTAGACCAGGCTGGCCTTGAACTCACAGAGATCTACCTGTTTCTGCCTCCCAGTGCTGGGATTAAAGGTGTGTGCCACCACTGCCTGGCAGATAACTAACTCTTTAACTTACAATTTGTTTTTTATTCTATAATTTTTTTTCTTTTCTTTCTGAAACGGGTGTGATTCTAAGTTGTCTTTCAGTTATGGAAACAGTAAAAAAGCAACCACTGATGTGGGAGTGATTTCTTTCTGATCTGTTGCTTTCATTGGTTAATTAATAAAGAAACTGCCTAGTCCCATTTGATAGGCCAACCCTTAGGTGGGTGGAGTAAACAGAACAGAATGCTGGGAGAAAGAAGCTGAG
>NW_004949099.1:24541831-24546268 GCF_000317375.1 Microtus ochrogaster | reverse complement strand
CAAAGGATCAAGTAAGTGAGGTCATAGGTTCACTAATTACCCTACTTTAACTGTCCACATGATTTTCTCTATAAATGCAAGACAATTATTATTTATCAATTGAAAGCAATACTAAATATGGGCTTGGCAATCAGAATTACTATATTTGAATTCTTAATCTCTTCCTTCTTAGTTGTTTTAGGTAAATCAACTCTGGATCCAGTAAGGGGGACAGTAAAGAATAACTACCTAAAATATTTATAACATTAAGTGGGGTACTATGGGAGACAATGTGATAATCTTAATGCATAATAAATTATAACAGTTATTGTGACTTTTAAGCGGTTGGGATAAAGGTCTTTTATTCCCCTGAGGTTCTGTGTGAACAACTTATTCATAACCCCCTTAAACTTCCACTGAAAAAATTGTCAATTGCATTTTCTCAAAGTGTGGTCACTAGTTCAATGGCATCTATGCGCTGCTAAGAAACTCAAACCTACCGGACCCACACCTCTGAGGGTAGAGCCCAAAACTTGTTCTTAACAAGAATTTTACATGCACTGGATTCAGTCTAAAGTTGGAGGGCAAGTATAAACTGAAATAACAGTCTGAGGATCTCCTCCAGATAATCACATCTGTATATCTGGAGAAGAGGGGGTGGAATGTGATAAATTTGCCAAGTGATTTTCTATTATACTAAAGACTGAGAATTTCTGAGAGTAAAACCAATTATTTGTACATATGTGTTTGTGCTGTGAGTGTGTGTGTTTATGTGAGTGTGTACATGTGCATGCCCATGTGTTTGGAGGGCAGAGCACTGTCTCAGATGACTCCCTTGGCTATTCTAAACTTTAGTTTGGAAATATCATTTCTGACTGAATGGGGGAGCTCTCCAATAAGGCTAGCCTGGATGGTCAATGAGCTCCCTGGACTGCATGGCTCTTCTTTCACAGTACCAGAAGCACAGATGTGCACTATACTGTCTAGCTCTTTACAGGGGAGGGTGCTAGGAATATGTTGATCTAAGCACACAGCCCCAGGATTGTATGACAAGTTTCTTATTTTCCCAGCCCCATCTCTGACATTCATATTAAGTGATTTCCTGGTCTGTTTTCTCCCTTGTGGAAGAGGATTTGTCATCGTGATCGGAATTACCATTTCTTTTTATATTCACATCTAGAATCTCTAGTACAGAGGGCAGTTCCAGACACAGAATAGCAACATCTCACTATAACACCTCCTCCCCAAAGCCTCAACAGATCTTTAAGATGAATTACTTCAGGGAGGGAAACATCACTCGTGAAAAAGCAGCTTCAGAAGTTTAATAATATGAATATTTTTGTCATTTACCAAGTTCTAAACATTTCAAATAATGCATTTTTAATTTTAATGCCTTGTTTCTCAGTCAGTGTTTGCCATCTTCAGTCAGAAAAAGAGAAACAAACACAATTAAATATTTACTTTTCAAAATTGGCTAAAGTAAATAAGTATGAAATAATTTTAAATAATTAAAATTTCAAATGTGTTTACGGAGGTAAGTTTGTAATCATAT
Source organism: Microtus ochrogaster (assembly GCF_000317375.1). Classification (NCBI taxonomy): domain Eukaryota; kingdom Metazoa; phylum Chordata; class Mammalia; order Rodentia; family Cricetidae; genus Microtus; species Microtus ochrogaster. The sequence continues at coordinate 24,544,737 of NW_004949099.1, read as the reverse complement.
CCTTCTGAGGCTATTACAGACTAAACTGCTTGAAGGCACTTGGGACAGACAATGTTGGTCTTATATAACTGTAATTCTATATAGAAATTGAAAAAAATGTATCCTTCAAATATAATCACAAACTTGAAAAAAAAGTTAAGTTACAGGATTTAATCTAATTGACTATTACTACAAATATATGTGTCCATTCCTATTTTCTAGGAGAAGATAGTTTTAACAGGAAATAGTACTTTCATTAATATCATCAAACTTATTTTTGATGAAAGAAATTGTCCTATGGTTTCCTATTGCCCATGATTTCCCCCCATGAATTGTAAAATTATAATTTTCCACTATTTCAATAATGAAGCGTCAAGTCCACCTTGTACGGTTTTCGAGAAGCACATTTGAAAAAAAAATCATTGCTTTTTCCGATAAGGGAATTACTATGGGTTACTGGGCAACCGGGTCATTGACAAGTTCTTAATCACAGTGGAGATGGGAGGCACTTGTTTTGAAAGAGGCAGTAGTTGGCATATCTTGATAGAGGAGGGCATTATGGGGCTAGGGAGAACCCTGGTGCCACGAATACTCCCAGGAACCCACAAGGATGATCCTAGCTAAGACTCTTTGCAGTAGTTGAAAGGGTGCCTGAACTGGCCTTCCCCTGTTATCAGATTGGTGACTCCCTTAATTGTCATCATGGAACCTTCATTCAGTAACTGATGAAAGCAGATGCAGAAATCCACAGCCAAGCACTGGCCTGAGGTCTGGGAGTTCAGTTAAAGAGGAGAAGACAGGATTATATGACTAAGGGGGATTAAGACCACAACAGGAAAACCTACAGAGACAGCTGACCTGATTTTGGAGGAACTCATGGATTCTGGACTGACAGCTAGGGAGTCGACGTGGGTCTGACCTTGGCTTTCTGCATATGGGTGACAGTTATGTAGCTTGGTCCATTGTGGGGCCCCTAGCAGTGGGATCAAGCTAGGGAGTTGATATGGGTCTGACCTTGGCTTTCTGCATATGGGTGACAGTTATGTAGCTTGGTCTTTTGTGGGGCCCCTAGCAGTGGGTCCACGACCTGTCCCTGATGCATGAGCTGGCTTTTTGGAACCTATTCCTATGGTGGAATGCCTAGCTCAACCTCATTGCGAGGGGGGAGGAGCTTGGTTCTGCCTCAACTTGATATGCCATGCTTTGTAGACTCCCATGGGGGGCCTATGCACTTTTGAATGAAAGTGAAAGAGAAATGGATGGGAGGGAGCAGTAAAGAGGGGGTGGAAAGGGAACAGGAGGAGAGGAGGGAGGGGAAATGTGGTTGGTATGTAAAATAAATAAATAAATAGTAAAAAAAAGTAGTGGGCAATGGCAGGTAGATGTAGACTGATAATATTTGATGTCTTTGTACAGAGGAACAATGAATACATGAATACAACTACTTCTCAGACTCAAATCATGTTCATTTGATCAAAAGTCCTAGGATCCAAGTTTACTGAAAAACTATAGCATGCAGTGCTTGTGTGTGCATCTTAGTGGGATCAGTATGAGACCAGCAAATCTCCCAGGATCAAGATCACCAAATAGCAGGTAAATTAGCCTAAGAACACCTAACTGTTGAGGGAGAATCAGGTTGAGAAGTGAAGTACGCCACTCTGTTCCACTGTACTAAAATGCCTATTCGCATTTTTCTTTTTGTAAAAAAAAATTATTATTAATTTATTCATTTTCAGCCTAATTTCTGTTTCCCTCTTCTCCTTCCATTCCCTGGCCTAACCTCCCCAAGATCCCCTTATCCACTCCTCCTCTTTTCTATTCAGGAAGGGACAGGCCTTCCATGGCTATCAACAAAGCATGGTATATCAACTTGCCATAGGACTAAGCACCTTCCATTTTTTAATTGATTTTTATTAAGCTCTACATTTTTGTCTTCTCCTCTCCCTGCCTCTCCCTTCTCCTTCAACCCTCTCCCAAGGTCTGCATGCTCCCAATTTACTTAGATCTTTTCTTTTTCTACTTCCCAGCACCTTCCATTTTATTAAGATTGGTTAAGGTGATACGGGATGAAGAATAGGTTCCTAGGACCTAATGGTAATGAATATGGCCTGAACTGGCCATCTCCTGTGATCAGACTGATGACTATACCAATTTCATCAGAGAGCCTTTGCACATTTTAAATTAATGAAAGGATAAAGGAATCAAATGCTCCTATAAAATAAGCCTTATTCATATCCGAAGATGATAATATTTATTAGAATGGAATTCTTTACACTTCTTACCACTTGTAGTAAGACTAAATTATTAAAAGGCCTGTAGAACATATATTAGGTATTTAATTTACCCTCATCGAGCCATACAATTTTTAACTCAGGAAGAACTTCTGATTTGTTGATCACAGAGACCTAAGTTCAAAGTCCACCTCCATCATATGTTAACATGAAACTCAGTGCCTCATGTACAGATTGAGACTCTGCACTAGCACAGTTTTCATTATATGTCAGGGAATTAAGTGACAAAATCCAGTCACGGAGTCTGTCAAAGACCTTGTACCTAGCAAGTACTTATGGCAGCAGCAGGTATTAACGTGGGACAGACATGAGAAACAGCAAACGCCCAGGGCACTGAGTTCAACCCAGAAGATCTCCTTGCATCATGCGATAACAATTTTTCTCCACTCATTGATCCCCCTCCTTCTTTGCCCATTAAAATCAATGGGAGAGCCTAGTATGATAATACACCCTCTGATCCAGCTTTCAGAAAGCAGAGGCAGGAAAACTGCCACAATTTCAAGACATTTGGGATTATACATACTGAAGTTATGTATCAAAAATAAATAAATTTAGAGCCAGAGGGGTGTCACATAGTTTAACTCTGTTCGCTGATCTTCCAGAGGCCCTGATTTCAGCTCATGGCATACATATCAC
>NW_004949099.1:24529856-24541731 GCF_000317375.1 Microtus ochrogaster | reverse complement strand
TCTGTGTCTGAGTGTGACCTTCAAGATGGCCCAGGTGAAAAGGAAATTTCCACCAAGGCTGACAACCTGAGTTTGAGCCCCAGGACCAAGATGTTAGAAGAAGAGAAATGACTTCTGAAACTTGTCCTCTGATGTTCCCACACACATTGCGGCATGAGTACTGACACAAATATACATATATATGCATACCATATATCACACATTGACATGCACAGAAAATAAATAAACATATATCAAAAGTTATATGAAGCAAATAAATAAATGCATGCTAACTGAGGGAAGGTGAATGAAGTTGGAACAGTTGTAACTCACTGTGCTACCTTTTCAGAAAACCAATTTTCCTGTTTAATATGCACCTTCCAAACACACTCTACCTCTGCCATGATCAAATGATGTCATTGTAAATGGATTAGTCAATGATTTAGTCAATGAGCTAAGCTGCCAAAGGTGGCTGATCCTAGGATTGATAAAGAGTACTCGGGTTTATCATTAGGTGGCTTACACAAGGCAAGGAGGAATTCAGGATAAAAATCTCTCATCTGAAACATTTATGAATTCTTTCATATTTTTAATTAGTTTTTCATATTTTGTAATGTTTGCATACACAAAATAAATTATTTGGCTGAGTGGGACCCAAGTCTGAGCATGGAATTCACTTATGTTTCATGTGTACCTTTGAATAACTTGAAGATGATTTCACAAAGTAGTCTGGATGTGCTAACAATCTGACTGTGACTGGTCACATGAAGGCATATAGAAATTCCTACTTCTGACAATATATTGGTACTCAAAATGTTTCAGGTGTTAGGTTGGAGAGATACCACAGGGAGTAAAAGACCTGCAGTGCAGACATGGGGAGCTGAATTCAAACCTTCAGAACCCAAGTGAAAGCCCAACACAGGAGGACACATCTACAATCCCAGTGTTCCTGTGTCAAGATAGAAAGTAAGTCACGAGAATCCCTAAAAACCTGGTTGCCAACTAGCCAAGTATGGCTGGAAACAATAAAGAGAAGAGGTCGTGTTTCAACAAGGGTAGTAGTAACCAGCTGCACCCACGTTTGCCCTCATACTTATACAGGTGCACATGATACACACAAGCTCACAGTCATCCACTCATACACATATTCTCACACATACACATTGCAAAAGCACAAGCGCACATACATACTAAAAGTTTCATGTTTGAGAACATGTTCAGATATAATTTATTTCAGTTAAGTATGCTCAACCTATATGTGATCTAAAAGGACACAATAATGTTTCTAGAATCAGGAAGCCAGTAACAGCTTCATTTTTTGTTTTTGTTTTTTAAATCTATGAATTCATTTAGAATGCTTCCAATCAGCCAAAGTGCTTTCTATCAAACTTTTCCTGTGCCCTCGATGAGAACAGTTCAACAAAACCCAAATAAATGTTTGCAGAAAGAGATGAGAGTACTTAGGATGAGGAAGACCCCACACTTGGCCTCAGATAAATTAACTTTAAATAGTGCAGATGAGTCAGTGCCTGGAATTTATAAATCCTAAAAGATCAAGGTTAAGTGCCTAATGAACATGTAGGGACTTCAAAGACGGAAGCAGAATGACCGTTCCTTGATAGAGGATAGGATGAAGAGAGTGGGCCCCTCTCAGTCATCGAAGTGGTTCCCTTCACCTTCTGGTACTGAAGCTGGCATCCAACAACCAGTAGAAAGATACAGGGATGAGTATCTTCTCTAGCCCTACAGGAGTGGCTGAAAGACTACCTTCTTAACAAGGTGCAGTACAAGAGTGACAGCCTCTTGAGGTCATAGAGGCAGGAGATGGAACATCCTGGTTCTGTTTGTCTTACAGTGACTTATGTTGCTTATCTCAATACCTCAGTGTCTTTATCTATATAAAGCAGTGATTTCTCCAACACAAGTGGGAGAACAAAATGATATGAAGCAGATAGATTTGATGGTTATTTAACAGAAAGGAAGCTCTGAGTATGGTTAGGGGAATGATGAGAGGAGGGTGAGTATGGTAAGGGTGACAGTGATAGTAATGGTGGTACAAGCCCTGGCTCCAAGTGAGGCATGGTTAAAGGATTTCTCAATTCATGCAGCTTTAGAAAGGTAGGCTAACTATCCAGGACTGTGCGGAACTTTAGAAGGGAAGGATTTTAGATGCATTCATCTACTTAGTGAAAATACTAGTGGTGGATGTGGTCACATTCGGAACGTTTACCGAGTATTTACTTATGCCAAGCCATGTGTGCCTTTTTTTCTTCATAGAAACAGCATATAATTTATCCTAATATTATTTTATCTTAGATATAGGCTCAGGCTTAGAAAGGTGACAACATCTAAGATTATGTAGTCAATATGATGAAAACACATCCATACTATCTCATTGGCTGCTGCTCAATGACTAAAAAAATAATACCAGACATTCTCTCTTGGCTCTATTCTCATTCTGAGGCCCGGATACTGTACTCAGTTCTTTAGGTGAAGAGGTGGGATGTTTGAAAGTCTTTAATTCTGCTCTGCTCTTGCACCCGTATTCTCCTGTCAAACAAGGAACTATTTCCAAAAACAGCAGTGTATAGAGCTGGGGCTGTAAACATGCAAAACTAGTTCCAGCTAGCACCTATACCTTAACTGCATGGTCTAGTGCTTCTCATTGAGATAACAATCACAATTAACAAGAGTCATTATTGCCTTCCAGTGTCAAACAAATTCAAGGAAGTGTGGAGAGAAGGCTTGAGTAGTGGCAGATGAAGGAATAGGGATCATTTCAACACAAATTATTTGCTTTGTGATGCCATCTTTTGTTACACTTCTTAATCAGTTATCAAGAATCAGCAAGCAAAAGGTAGGCAGTAAACATGTGCCCCCAGGAGGCTGGTGGAAAAGGAGACTTGGCACTGAAAGTTATCTCTTCTAGAAAACAGTGGTTTCAGTTTAAGCTACAAAATCTCCAAATCACATTTCTGTAGATTAACTTTTCTATCTGAATCCTGCCATTTGTCTTCTATTCCTTTTCAGGATTTATGCATAAAATATGTTAAATATGTAATCTCAAATGTGAAAGGGTGGCATGAGAGGGAGAGGGAACCATGATGCTTCAATGTGTGGCTGTAATTTTTTGTCTTAATTCTATTATGCTACCTCCATCCAACTAAATTATAATGAATAGAGAATTACACAATTACCCTCTGTCTGTTCCTCAGATGCTGTATTTTGATAAAATTCACTACATGCTGCTCTCCCCCTAACACTAAAAATGGATGTGTTGATATGAAATGTGTTATAATTACAATTGAAATATACCTTATATAATGATAGTGTTAAAATAAAATTATAGCTGTGTAGCAACAGCACAGTCATGCATTTTGAGTACAATGCATGCTCACAGCAAAATCTGGTAGCTGAATGAATGAATATACATGATTTTGGTTTAGCCAGAGGCCATTTGGTAGCTTTCATGTATCTAATATCTAAAGCAAGTTTAAAACCCATAAAATAAAATTTATCTGAACTATATTTTCCATTTTAAAGGTGATCTTGGGGACTGGAGAGATGCCTTATCCATTAAGAACACTGACTCCTATTGCAGAATACCTGAGTTCACTATCCAAACATTACAAACCTTCTGTAATTACAGTTCTACTGGATGCAACACCCTCTTCTGGCCTGGAGGTATATCAGCCACACATGTGTTACACATACATGCATGCAGACCAACATTCACACACATAAAATAAAAATAAATCAGTAGCTAAAATTTTAGATTGTTAAATGAAATCTGTGGATGTGGCTTAAGGGTTGTTAGTGTGTGTGCTTACCATGCACAAAGCCCTGGGGTCCATCTCTTACACCAAAACATAAATAAAAATGAATGTAATAATTAAGTTTAACTTCAACATGTGTATCAGAAATTTCTCAACTGTCTTTGGTGAGGTATAAAATAATAATGACAAACATTATAGTACAAAATATTTATGAATTAGACTGACACCCAAATACAATAAGCCTTATAAAATAGGGTTATAATTACATTAACAGATACTATGATAGTGTTGATTGTCAAGCCTCCAGGCACACCTCTAAGGGATTACTGATATTCATTTAGCCTGTGAGCATACCTGTGAGGGTTTATCTTGATTAGGTAACAGATATTGATACCATTTCTAAAGGAGGGTGGCACCATTTCCCAAGCTTGATTCTCAACCAATGAAAAGAAGTAAGCAAACAGGACAAGGGCGTTCATCTCATCATCACTGAACTACAACACTGACAGATGTTGTCATCAGGACATAATGAACTATAATCCACAATGGATTGTAAGAGGAAATAAAGTTGCATTATTAAGGCATCTTACCACAACAGTGAGAAAAGCAACTAATACTGGGGAGGGGAGATGGAAAAGCAAAATGTGTCTTCTAAATATTCACACTGTGATAGAACCTTTGTCGTTGTTGATATCCTGGGGATCATACAACATAGAGTGTCCTAGCACTGAGCACATATGGTACCTGCAGTTTAGACAGTTGCCATGGTAATCGCAGTCCTTCTTCAGAACCCCAGATTTACATATCCAATTGTGCATTAGACATCTCCTCTCGGAGATCAAGCACCTTAAATATTCCATTTTTCAAAGCTGATTCTGAATCCCTCAGACTCCTTTACTTAATCCACTGTTTACAGCTCCATGATAATCTCACTTTTCTAGATGCTTGAGTTCCACATCTTGGGCTCAACCTTTTCTCCTTTCTTGCCTTCATATCTAACTTTTTACTCTTTAGGAAATCTTATCTCAAAATTCAACACAAGTCTTCTTGAAGCCTCTTGTGGTAGCATCCCGAGTGAAACTACTAGCCCAAGGCCACCTATTTCTCCTTCCTACTGTTCTTGACTCTGCTCTTAACTCTCATCCTCAACACTACAGACATGGTTAGCCTATTGAAGCCGACAACAGATCATTCCACACTTCTGTTCAAAATCCCACCACTGCCTGCCTATGTTTACAGAGAAAACAAAATTCCTGTGAAAATGTCAAGGCCTTTATCATCTGCTCATTACAGCTTTGACCCCCAATCTGACTTATGTTTCTTCTGCCCCATGATATAATTCAATATGTCAGTGCCATGTTTCTGCCTTAGCAGTTATGACAGTGGTCATTCCAACTTCTGGGCAGCTGTGTTCCTCTAAAAGATATCTGCTTGCTCAAGTCTGACTTCCAGTCATTGCTCAAATATCAACTTTTAATTCTATCCTGAATATCATATTTATTATATCTTTATATCTCTACCCCAGTATTGATTAAGCAGTATTTATCATGTTCTTCATTATTTTTGCACACTGCTGGTTTGCTAATATGCTATAGCATTCACCTGTTTCTATGAGAGATATTTTATAGACAAAGAGAGAGACCTTACACTTTTTAAATGGAATGACCAGTAGTTGGAGATGTACACACAGTAGAGCCTTGGTAAATATCTGGGAGTATAATTACTGATAGAAGAAGAAGACGTAAAGCTGAAAGCACTTAACTATTGCAATGGAATTTGAACTTAAATGTGAATGACAGCCACTATTAACTCTTCTATAATCCTAAAACAATGAAATTATTTGGAGGAGCGTGTACATGCCTGTAATTTCACTACTCTGTGGGTAGAGGCAAGAGGACAGCTGAGAAAGTTCAAGGTCAGCCTGGTGTTCATTGTAAGCTTCAAGTCATCTAGGACAGCATATTGAGATACTGTCTTCAAGATAAAACTGTATGGAATAAATGGAGAGAAAGGAGAGAAAAATTTTTAAATTTCATAGAATTTATAATTAATTTTCATCAATGTACCAAATTGTTTTACTGAATTGAATTGTATCTCAAGATCAATTATTAAAATCTCTCTATATGTGTGTGTATATATGCATGTGAATGTATGTGTATACATATATTTAAGTGTACACATACACATATATGTGTCTATACATAATACAGTATAAATGGTATTATAGAGATACTCCAGTAAAACACAGAGTAAAGACTGAAACAAGTCATTGTTATTATAGGTACTCTGTACCAAATTTACCAATCATCATTATTTGGCAGAAGTAACACTTAATCACAGGACTACTATAACAAATTTCACTGAACACACCAGACATATTAAACTCAGTACATTTAGATACTTATTCCATGCAACTTTCACGATTACACCATCAGATAGCTATTGGTTTAAAATTATTTATTATTATATGTATAATGTATAGACACATGTATGTGCGGGGGTGTATGCATGCCTCAGTATTTATGCAAATGTCAGATACCAAGTTGTTGGAATGAATCCACCCTTTTGCCCTGTGGATTCCAGGGATCTTTAGGGTCATCAGCCATGGAGGCAAGTTCGTATATCTGCTAAGCCATCTTGGGGGGCCCAGGAATATATTTACTATGCTCCTTTGAAAGATAGAGTCATTGATGGTAAGAGTAATTCTTGTTTGAGAAAATCAGGAGGAAAAGGGTGGGATATATACATTTAAACTTATATCTAATTCCTCAACTTGAGTATCCACTCTTATACAAACGGCCAGAGATAGGAAGGGCTTTCTAATGAAAACCTTTCCTGTGATGTTTGCCTGAACTGTTGCCTTCACAGAAGTCCAGTATAAAACACAATAAAAATGCTTGATCTCTATTTTAACAAACAGAAACAGCCTCCTCTAAGCAGTATTGCTGACGGGCTAAGCTTTTCTATGTGACTTAGCTGACATCTTCTATCAGCACCCAAAACAAGCAGCAGCAGCTGCACCATGAAGAAAGCACAACACCCAGAGATGGAGAATTCTGCAAATGACGAATTATAAAACTATTAAGCTGCAGCACTTACTGAGCAAGAGGCAAAATCATCCATTACACTGGAAATTCCTACCCTTCTATCCAGGCCCACACAAACTTTAGTGTAGCATTTATTAGAATGTACTTTCTGCGCTCCATCAACCTAACTTTCAGCAATTGTATTACTACAGTCCCCTCACTTTGCGCACGTATCTGAATGATGGGTTTCCTCACTTGAAATCTTGGGAGAGTGGAGTGAATGAAACAAAGTCTAGGACAAGGCGTCACAATCCATAATGAATGGAAGAATTGGAAGAAGAGGAAGCATCTTTTCTCATTTATTTAATAAGAGACATTTACTATGTATTTATGTCCACATGCCTAGCCCCCTTGGTTGAATATTAGAGAAGAGACATCTTTCACTGGGTGACAAGAGGTTGTGTGTTAACTTTCTAGGGGTCTACCCAATATTGCTCTATAAATGTGTCCATTATTTATAAACAGATCTAGGTAAGCAATTGACAATGTTGATATTATTAAGCCATCATGATTTCAAGGTAAAGAAGTACATACTTATTTTTGGACTTTTATGCATTTGCATAATAATTGAACACTGTGAAGAGTGATTCATTACCTAGAGTTTAACAGAAAAAAAATGTTAAGTCTGAACACACTTTGCCTGTCAATGAGGTAGGTGACTTTCGGCTGCAAGAAACCCTTTTTTCAAATGCACAGTAGTCTAACATTATGGGCATACAGAGCTACTGTGACAACCAAATGAGATGACATTCTTGGAAGTACATGGCACAGTGACTCATACTGAGAACTCAAACAATTACTACCATCACTACCAATATTGAAAGTAAATTCAAATTTTTCACAAAATGTGATACATAACCCACAACATTGTAAAGTCACAAACATTATTTTTAAGTTATGTTACAGCAACTTGACTCAGGAAATATTTAATAGTAAATATAGTGATTAAGCTAATGGTTAGACATGAAAATCTCCTACTTTTAAGAACTATGCAATGATACTTTCCTCAGATAAATATTTTCTTTTAGAAGGATTTATTTATTTTTTTAAACCCAGCAACATCTATGCTGTTATGTCAGTTCAACCAAAGGTCCATTAATTAATTAATCTAACTTTAAACTGCACAATTGTTCTGTTAAATACTGATCATGCTTGCATTTTACTTGCTGGGAACACGAGTTTGCAAAACTCTTCTTAATTACCTATTTAAAGTCAGAGAGGCTGAGGAGTGGAGTCAGCCTCGTTGCTTACTGCACAGGGACCTGGTAGTTTAATATACTTTGTACTCCATTATGGGATGAAAATGCTTCTGTGCCCTAGGGATATCAACAAAAAATTTGCTTTAATAAAAGTAACCGAGTGTGGCTCCACAGCTCCTCAAGAGAAGGCCTACAGTTACCATTTGCATCCAAAGTATCTGTCTTCTTTCTCACCTGCATGGAGACAGGGAAGAAGCAATTGCAAACATTAGTCCCAACTGCAACCAGCACTCATGTTGGGAAGAGTGAAGAAGAATACAATGCTTTTGAACAATTCAAAGATGGGCATACAAGCAACATCACATACTAATTTTAGCTTAATGAATGCCAGTCACTACAGGAAAATAGCTGTCTTCCACTACAGGTAGCAAAAATCAAACTCAATTCAAGGACAATAATTGTCACTCTTCTAATTATTTTTAAAATGCCTGTTTGTCTCTGTGTGAGAGTGTACATGATGCATGTGGATCTATGTACCACAGTGCCCTTGTGGAGGACAGAGAACTGCTTTATGGAGGCTGTTCTTTCTTTCCACTTTTACATGCTTTCAAACTCAAGTTACCAGGCTTGAAGGGGAAGGTTTTTACTAGCTGAGATGTCTTGATAGCCCATTTTTAAAAGGCATTTTCTACATATTCTAGAAATTCAGGAATTCAGTTAGATTCAGATACAGCTGACTTTGGAGGTTCTGTGTTAGAAAAACTCCTGGTGTGTGTGCAGATACTCCATCCAACGGGCACTCCACCTCGCAATGCCCTTGTCCGGAACTTTTTTTATTTTACTATTCATTTTGCATCCCAACCAGAATTCTCCCTCCCACCTCCTCTTTTCCCTCCAGCTTATCCCCCTCCACTCCTCTCAAAGGGTAAGTTCTCCCATGGGGAGTCAATAAAGCCTGGCATATTACATTCAGATAAGACCAAGCCCCTCCCTGCTGTATCAAACCTGAGCAAGGCATCCCACTCTAGGGAACGGGCTCCAGAAAGTTAGTTCATGCACCAGGTCCTGGTCATGCTGATGCTGGTCCCACTGGTAGGGGCCAATCAAATAGAACGATCTACACAACTGTCTCCTGCATGTAGAGGACTTAGTTTGGTCCCATACAGGTTCCGCAGTTGTTGGTCTAGAATTTATGAGTTCCCATGAACTTGGTTAAGCTGATCTTGACCTTCCTTGTTCATATAATTCCTCCTCCCTCCTCCCTCTCTTCAATAAGATTCCAGAGCTCAGTCTGGTGCTTGGTTGTAGATCTCTGCATCTGGTTCCATCAGTTACTGGATGAAGGTTCTATGATGACTGAGGTAACCTAGATTCAAAAAGACAAACAGAGTATGCACTGGTTATATGTGGGTACTGAATGTAAAGCAAAGGAAACCAGACTAAATCCACAGCTCCATAGGTAACAAGGAGGACCCTAAGAGGGACACAGTCTTTACTTTCTAAGGAGCAATGGCAATGTACCTGTTATTTCTGACAGAAACCTTTTTGGAAGAATCTTGACATGTGTAGCCTCAGATGCCCACAACTAAACTTAGTACTTTATGTAACCTGAGTCATGTGACTTAACTCTGGGGCATAAGAAGGTGTCAAATTAAGAAGGTGTCATTATTTGACACCTTCCTCAACAAAGAGTTTTAGAGTTATTGCAAGGCAAGATTGGATAGGATGTTGGGCAAGGAGTTAACTGCTTGTATAATCCTGGATATTTCTAGTGCCGTATGTCTTATGATCTTTGCTAAACTGACCTAAAAGATCTTTTACCCTAAGAAGAGCTTTGATATATCCCACTGTACAGTAAGCCAATTTAAGGAAAAAGCAAACAGAAAGAAAGGATGTAAGAAAAGCTCTGGATAAGGCCAATGAACTAGACTAATAATGAAGAAACTGTAAAAGTGGCAGTTAAAAGTTTTCCCAAGGCACTAAAAGTTCAAAGTGGAACTGGGAAAAAATAATTTCATGGGGGTTTTCTAAAAGCCAGTTTGAAGCAAATGAAACAAGATTAGACATTTCCAGAGACTAGAGCATATCTGTCTATATGTTCTTTGAGTGTGCATGTGAACATGTTTATATATGTGTGAGAATGTGTGCACATACCACATGTGTGTAGAGACAAACGGTAGATGGTAAGTATCTTCTTTAATTACCTCTCTACCTAATTTTTTGAGACAGGTTATCTCACTGGACCTGTTGTTCACTGACACACACCAAGATGCCTGGCTTCTGTTTGGTGGATCCAGGCCACTAACCCTGGAGTTCATTGACACACACCATGATGCCCGGCTTGTGATTGGTGGATCCAGACTAAGGTATACATGTTTGCACAGTCATCACTTTACCCACTGAGCCATCTTCTCAGCCCCTAGAAACTACATTTCAAAAAACAAAGATGAAGAATTAAATGACATATTTAAGGTACCAGGAAGGACATTTGTAGCACTAGAAAACACAGTGTAATTCACCTAATGTCTTTTTAGATCATATTTATCCTGTACATATGTTGAAAGCAGAACACTTGGAATTTCTTCTCTGTGAAATTAACCTAAATGCCACCTTTGTTTCAATTTTGTTCAGAGAAAAATGCCCAGAGACATTCTAATGAAGTGGATTGTTTAGGCATAAAATATACATGAAGGTATCTTCAAATATAGCTGTGGACGTCTTCATTTCTTCCCTCTCTGCTCTTTTAAAAATGCCCCTTTAAAAATTTCCCACTCACCATCTGTTAGGTAAATTTCCTAAAACACAGTAGATGTGGAGGCAGAGGCTGTGTCAGGGATGATTCCAAATGGCACTGGTACCTATCTTTACGTGATTTAAAGAGTAGATCAGAATTGTTTTTTTTTTTAAAGAAGCCCCCACCACCTATAGTAATACAACATCACCCTATAAATTGATCTGAGAGAGAGAGAATGAAGGTAGGAATCTAAGTATAAAATAGTGCCCTAAAGTCTGAATGTTACATGCAAGTTCTAGTGAATGCAGGGAAACCTTTGACACACTTGCAAATAAACCTCATTTATGGTACAAAGTTCCTAGGCTTAGATTTGTGTTATTACACTCAGTAAGGGTACAGTTTCTCAAGCTAGTTATTTTTTGGGGAGAAACTACACAGAGAGAGAGGGGGGGGGAGAGAGAGAGAGAGAGAGAGAGAGAGAGAGAGAGAGAGAGAGGGAGAGAACAAATGACATGCAATGCTGGGCCCAGAGCCGAGATCATGTCATTGCACACACACACAAAAATAGTATTTTGCACACACACACAAAAATAGTATTTTGTTAGAATCAGGATGTAAGTCAGTAGCAGAGAATCTTTGATCAGCAATGATCTTTCTCAACACTGCAATGTTTCTCAGTTATGGCTATAAAACCCTGCTCAGGGGAGATTCATCCTTCGGCCACCACATTATGTAACCTTCCCGCTTTAAGCCATCCCTATCCTGTGATTAGTTTTTAAAAATATGTTACTCCTCGTCAGTAATAATTTCTGTTTAATCTCTCTAAGCATTAAGAGAGTATTATTCTGCCCAAGCTCAGAAACAAATCTCCAGAAATTCCTCCCCAATGCTTCTTTGGGGCTGAAAAGGCAGGGCAGTTACTGTGATTTAATTCTACTTGGCAGAGCCCTGGCCACAAGCTAATTTCATTAGCCTCAAATTCCTGGATTTGAAAGACCTACTAGATCTGATTCTTGCTCTCAGACATGTCATTTACTAACCTATTCAGGAAAGATACAGGAGGGGGAGGAAGAAAGAGAGAGAGCGAGAGGGAGAGAGAGA
>NW_004949099.1:24520320-24529756 GCF_000317375.1 Microtus ochrogaster | reverse complement strand
GAGAGAGAGAGAGAGAGAGAGAGAGAGAGAGAGAGAGAGAGAGAGAGACTATCTCTGGCCATGCACACCAGTAAAAGGAGAATTCCCAGTGAAAGGCAGTATTTACATCTGAGTAGTCATCCCTGCTCAGATCTGCATTTTACAGTTTCCACCCTGGGTACAGGCAGCAGCAGCATTTGTTGTATCTCTATCTCATTACTTCCTCCTGCCCCCCAGCACTCTACATCCCCTCGTTTAGTCTGTAAGTGCCTCCTCCTCCAGGCTACAGGCTCATCGCACTATAAATTCATATCCCAAGCGGTCAGTTTGCTATGGTCCCCAAAGCCACACACAAGGACCAGAGCAAAGAAGAAAACTCAAATCACTGTAAAGCTCAGAATCCAATCATTGGAAGGATTTTATTTTATACAGGATAATTTTAATTGAACAGAACCCTGTGGTCCCAGAGGGGATTCACCTCCTCATCTTTTCCTCTTCCTCTGTTTGAAGGAGCCTACCGTTATGCTACCTTTATTCTCTTCAATCATTCTGCAGAAACTGGAAAACTAGTGGAACTTACAGGTTTCTAAACCACACGAAAAAAAAAAGCCACTAAAAGATATCTATGTGTAATATAGAGATAGAAAACTACATGAAGATACACGTTTATATGTGTGTGTGCACGCAGGGGTGCACACAGATACGCACAGACACACATGCACACACACACACTTACTTCAACATGGGGAATGGCTGAAGAAAGACAGGGTGCACACTAACTGCTGTGTCTAGCTTGCAGTACAAGCCACAAGTTGGAGCATCTCTCTCCCTTACTGCCAGCCTTGTCTCAGTAACTGCAGGTGAGAATCGGGGCCTCTTTCGCCTCAGCTCTACAGTCCAACATGAATAGCTGCAATTTGCAAATTAGAAGAAAATGACAGTGTTTTCTCTGAATGGCTTTAGTACCAACCCACACTGCTCACACTGGCATTAAGTTCCGTCCCTCCCCAGCTCAGAGAAAGGAGGAGGGGAGAACACCAGCCATTTGTTTCTTTGGAAGTTGCCTCAGTTTTAAATGCTACTGAAGAGAAATCAGCTCCCCCTGGAGTCCTTTGTACAGCATCCCTAGCTTCATCTGCAGTGACTTTCTTAACTTGAATATTTCACTCTTTTTCAGACACACTGGGCCAACTGGAATGATGTCCATGCCATTGAGGAGAAAAGCAGGCAGAGAAATGATAGTAAAATGTTAAATCCAGAATGAGAATCCCACCCCCCAAGGCTTGGGAAGATACCCCCTACACACACACACACACACACACACACACACACACACACACACACCACAGATCCTAAGGTTTTGTCTCAGCTCATCTCTTGATCTTTTCTGCAGCGGCAAGCATCCCTGTCCCCAAGGTGTTCAGCTTCAAACTCAGAGGTGAAGGAAACTCTTTTGAGTTTTCATGACAAAAGCCTGGGGCTGTTCCAGAATGCAAGCAATCTAGAGTGAAGTCTGCCTTCAGATCACTTTAGGGGGGTGCACACAGTAAGAAGTCTCCATGCTGACACACTCAGGAGGTATCTGGATGCTCCAGTGATCAGAGGGGCCTCACTAGCTTCAGGTGGGCCCCTCTGCTGCTTGACCACAAACTTCCGACTCCTGGGGACAAGACAGGTTCTGTGCTTGCCTGACAATCAGCAGCAGCCCCCTCATTAAACTTACACCCGTAGTGGAATCACTGTTTAGACTTTGGGCAGCACAATCCTGAAGGGATCATCTTGCACAGCTAAGGGATTTGGCTACCGCCAACAGGGAGCAAGCCCAGGATCAGGAAAGTCATACCAGGTCTGACTTGAGGTAAGAACTTGGGAATGAGTGAAGGAAACAGAGACTGAGAAGGGGCCACGAGGAGAGGATACAAAGGTTCAACAACAAAGAAACAGAAAGAAACAAGCTTAAGGAAGACCTGGTCACAGAGTTCCCCAAACTCAATTGCTAACCCTCCAAGCCATCCGTTTCTACTCAGTGCAGCAGAGGAAACACGGGGACAGAGGCTGCAGGGACCAGAGCACTGCGGTGGTTGGACCCATTGCTCAATCGTCCTGGATCTGCCTTTCTCAGGTTTGGGAGCCCAGGACGTGAAAGCTACACCCTCCTCCTCGCCCCCCTGGCACACCCCTGGTGCTCCTGAGCAAAGCAGGCTCAGTCTCCAAGCTCAGAGCCTGGGATTCGGGTGAAGGGCTGCATTAGTGAGGGAGGGGACTAGAGCAGAGGGAGCAGTCTGTGAAAGCGATTTTATTTCGCAGTTAACATGAGCTCATCCCCAGCTGAGGTTTGAAGTGGCAGCAGAAAGCTAGCTGATCACCCTTCTCCTGCCACCGGTCGGACTGCAAATGCAATTTAGGCGGTGTACAAAATGTTGCCATGAGGAAACCAACTCTGCGGGGATCACGTCAGCAGGCGGGGTCTCCCCAGTGGGGCGGGTACCCCATGCCTCTGATTGAGACCCGTTACAGGTCGGAAATTCACCCCCAAAGAGATGGGCAATTAACATCCACATGCGGGTAAACCCCAGCCCTTAGTTGAAGAAGAGGCTTCTTGAGGTCTTCGTGAATATTTCCATGGACTCGAGGATTCCTAAGTGGCTTGGGCATGGGAAGCAGGGGAGTTGAGAAATGCCATTTTTTTTTTCAAAGCATCTTCTCATTTTTTTTATATTCCGTGTGCCTAACCTGCTCTCCTAGGAGCCCAGACACTTTTACAAGCCTGTTTCCGACCACATTTCACTCTAAAGCAAACCTTGTTTTTCCGAAGATTGCTTCTTGTAAATGGGACCATAAATCCGGGGAGTCGGGTCGGATGGAGTGGAGCATGGACAAGGGAAGGCATGAAAGAGGAGTAAACTAAACAAGGAAGATACCTCCTTGGGTGGGGTGGGAGGGATTCGGCAGGATCTCCAGGGAAGAAATGCCGGAGTGCTGGCCTGACCCCTGCAACCCACGAAGTCCAAACCAGCCTTTAAGGTTAGAGCGCAGGGAGCCACAGAATGCTCCTCCCCAAAGGGAGCGCCCCCCTACCTGGAAAAGCCTCAAGATGTTGGCTACCATGATGGAGACAGAGCTTCCCGAAGCCCCAATCACTCCAACTACTTTCTCTGGCTTGACGAAAACCGGGGGCTCGCCGTTGGTGCAGCGCACGTCGGAGGTGTCCTTCTGGATGAGCGCCTGGACGAAAGTGAGCGACTGTTCGAGCGCATAAGTGTCCCTGGAACAAGTGTCCAGGATCCGCGCGCCTAACGTTACATTGGGCAGCAGGTTGGGATCGCTGTTGATTTGGTCTAGGGCATAAAGCATAGCTTCCAGCCTGTGGATCCCGTTCTCCCTCTTGATATCACCGCAGGGCACTCCGCTGGGACCCTTGGCGTGCACTGGGAACAGCCCCCCAAGGGTGACGTCCCCCTCGATCCGGATCGAGTGCGGGGCGTACATCTCCTGGCCGCGCGCCGCCGCCGCCAGCACGCACAGGAGCACCTCCAGCACGCAGCAGGGGAACTTCATCAAAGTCAGGACGCGGAGCAGCTTCCCCAGCTGGACCATGCCGCTCCTCCGGATGCTGCTGCGGTGGAGGCGGCGGCGCTGGAGGGAATGCTGGTGGGCTCTCCCAGGTCCGGGCTTCTCGAGGTGAGCTCCTTTGGGGGAAGCCCTGGGACTTCTGTAGGCACAGAGGGTGGGGAGCCGGAGGAGGTGCAGCAGAAGAAGGTGGGGGGTCCCAGGGCGCCAGCCAGCCTTGGGCACCTGGCGCCGTGGCTCTGCTGGCCCGCGCGCCGAGCTTGCGCTCCCAGCTTGCGGCTCGCGCTCTCCAACAGCCAAGCACTGGGGAGAGGGCAGGGATTGCTATCGCTTTAAATGGTCGTTGGGCTCCCTCTCCTCCTCCTCCTCCCACACTCTCTCCCTCCCTTGCTTGCTATCCATCTCTCCCCACCCTTCCCAGCGCCAGCCCTCCCCACCGGTTTGCATCATCACGCAGGGAGGGGCTGCGTGCTGAGGTAAGGGGGGGGGGTGGAGGAATGGGTGGGTGGCCCGGGAGCAAGGAGGTTGCCTCTCCAGGGGAGTTTTGTGATCCCTAGGGAATCTATGGATTTCAGGATAGCTAAGCTTTTGTCCCCAACTCTGGGATGGAAGCCTCTGGTTCACCAACACCCATGCCCATGTTCTAGCAACCGCAGACATACACTTGGGATGAGGTGGGGATACCGGGACTGACTGATCCTGATCCGGAGCCCCTTAGTCTGAGCCTTTGACTCTCAGCTCTAGCGGAAAGAGAAGGAGTCCAGAAGTGGAGCAGTCAGTGAAAGAGGGCGGGAGGAGGAGGGGAGACCCCAGTCTCTGTGACTGGCCCTCTTGTGCTAGCTTATGCTCAGAAAAATACAGGACATTCAGTAGCCTGATTCATGACTTAACCATCAGCTTCTCCGGGGGCAGGAACCCTCTAGCTTGGAGGAAAGCTGAAGCCCAGAGGAAGCCCAAGGGATGGTACCGCACCCTGGATCTTCCTAAGTGCCAATGCTGGAGAAATGGACCACCTTTTCTCAGCAGGTCTGCAACATAAACCTCGGATCCTGTCAGTGTCTTTTCTTTCCTTTGCAACAAGACTCTGGAAACTCCACCACTTTCCTCCCTAGCGCTGACAGGTGTAAGGCTCCCTCCTACCTATTTCCAGAGATACTTCTGGGCTGGTGACAAGTTGTTTTTTTTCCCCCCTTAGGAAAGAGCAGGAAAGAGGTGAGGGTAGGAGGAAGAAAGGGGAGCTGCAGAAGTCTCCTCAAAAATGAGGGCTGCTTTTTCTTTCTCTTTGCTGGGAATTTGGGGAACAAAGCCAGGATGTTAAAGCAGGTTTTACTGTCTTGCTTCCTGGAGGCTACCCCGCTGAAACTTCGCCCTTTAAAGCAACAAGTGGCATTAGCTTTCTTATAGGAAAATTTAAAATTTCTCTGGGACCTTAACTCTATTGTTGGTGATGCTTTCTCTGGAGTGTCTAAAAGCCATATTATACAGATTTGAGGGTGGAGAGAAAGCCCAAAAGCAAGACTGTGCTTTATGCTGTTGATGGGGAAACTGTCATTCGATATAGCATACAATGGTGTTATACTGCCTCCACCAACAACTACCTGTGTGTCCTTGGCATTTCAGCCCTTCTGCCTGAGTTTTCGTTTTCCCATCTGGAAAATGATGAGCTTGAGTTGGATGCCTTCCAAGTTTTCTTTTAATACAAATCCTTTGTTAAAATAGGCCATGTCCCTTTGGCTACGGTGCTCTTTTTAGGCCAATATTCTCTATTTCTTTATGCTTAGGAAACCAGCGCAGAGAACTCCAAACCCCTTCAGTAACATTTACTGTGAATGAAGGCTTTATGGGTTAGGTTGGCCACTTCTGCTAAGTATGCATTCTTGCTCTCCTAAGCTGAGACAGTCCCTCAGTTTCTTTTGTGACTTATTCCTCTCTTTCAATGCGTACAGTTTGAGAACTGAGCCTTCTTCTTTGAATCTAGGTGTGGCTTATTAGTTCACCTGATCCTCTGCCATAGTGCTAAGTTCAACAAAGCTCAACCAGAATCCTGAAGAGCTCATCCTGGTGGGGCAGCCAGGATTGAGACTTGAAGTTGGGGGTGGGAGTGGGGCTATCATTGGACCTAGACACATCTCTACGAATTAGAAAAAATTAGGCCCTCTGCTCAACAGAATTCACATGTCTCTTCCCAAAGACTATTATGCTCTTCTGATTTTGTAAGTACAAGATATTTTACTGTCATTTCCCACAGAACTATACCATGATTCATATGCAAATGACACAGAAATTGCAAATCAGTCACTCTCAGGCTTGATGCCTTACTATATACAAATGTATACCCAACATAACTTTATTTCATGATGGCTTCTGTTATTTGCTACAGGTCTGTATTTTTGAGGATGGCCCCTGTCCTATACACTATGGAACAGGGACTTTTTTGAATCCCAGGCTAAGAGATAGTGAGCAATGATGACAAGGGCAAGGGGGGACAATAGAGAAAGAGATGGGGAGACACATGGACAAAATGAATATGGACAGTGATGACATGAATGGAAAGGAATAAGAAGGAAAGTAGAGAGAAATTAGAGAGGGAGAGACACACACATAGAGGGACAGACAAATAGAAAGGCACTCCACTAAATTACATATATACATTCATTTAGCCTTGCTTGTGAACTCTACTGCCCAGGGTTGACCATTGGTATTTGATAACCTATTAAGGGGCTCATTTTTGGAGAAATCCGATTCTCCCTTTCTCAGTGGTCATTGACCACCTGTAACTATTCATCTAGGGGTAGAGACATGTGGCATTTTCTCTTTTCTTTGAAATATTTTTGAATAGAAAAAAATGGAAGTCTGAAACAGCCTAACCTAAACTTAAGGCACTGCATTAACTTTCATGAAAATTTAGACTGGTGCTTCTGGAGTTAAGGCCTTTAATTCTCACCCTAATCACGGAGCCTACTGCCATAGACTGCCTGAAGGAGGGACAAGACACCGAGGGCCTTCCTGTAGCTAGCCACTAGAATACCTAAACTACATAGAAAGTGAAGTCTGTTACCAGAGAAGCTACAAATGATCCTGAGCGTGAAGAATCACTACACATTTAGAACCCATAGCATCACATTCATTTCCTATATTTAGCCGCAGTGGTGAATCCAGCCATTCATATTAGGTGCTTTATTTTTGCCTTGAGTTTATAAACTGATATATCACTGTAGAAATAGTTCAGATAAAGACAAGCTTAGCAAAGGGAAAAAAATATAGTTTTGGCCTCTGAAATAATACATTATAGAACATGTCTGCAGGCTTGATTCTGTCTAAGCACCCATCTTTACTCATAGCCTAAAAAATTACCCAATTGGAATATAAGAGTTTTATTCTTATTTATAATTTTTGTTGTTAAATTTTGTTTTCTAACTCAGCTCCGTTTTCTTAGATTAAGAAAAAATTATTTTATGTATTTAAGTATTGGCTATGTATGTGCACTGTGTACATGCAGTGTCCACAAAGGCATGGCTCCGAATTAAAGGCACTTCCTGCTCTTCCAGGGAGTCTGTGTCAGGTTCTAAGCACCCAGGTGCTGACTCACAACCATCTGTAGCCTCAGTTCCATGAATCCAGGCTACTTTCTCTGAATTTCCTTAGATTCAGACACATGGTGATCATATCTACATAAATCTAAAACACTCAGATTCGCAAAATAAAAATAAATAAATATATTAAAATTGTTTCAATATTAATACATATTATTTTAATAAATTTGCATTAAGGTTGAATGTTTTCTATGAATGAGTATTACCACAAGCTTCTGATTTTCCAAATGTCTCTAGTGATTAAGATCTCAACTTAATCTTTAAGATAGGTATAGTTAAAATATTACAATCCTATTATCAACATTTTTATTGACTATGCAAAAGACTGGATAGAGAATAGGTATTGTTTTATTTATTTTGTTATTTTAGGTTGCTTTCTGATTTATCTACAGTCCATGAAAGTTTTGTGCTTTCTCTCTCACCTTAAGATGTTCCACAAGCACCCACTTTCTCTCTTATCCAAGGTGCTTATTTCATGTATCTCACCTGTTACATCTCTCAGCTCTTATGGATCAGTCTGGGTATAGAGGCTTTGAAACCAAAACGAGCATCTAACTCCAGAACTAAAGGAGACCTCAGTGATGTGTTTCACTTTTGCTTTCACTGAAGAGGGAGAACATTTTTTCACCTGCCTTTTGGATGAGAGCATGAGATGGATTTAGAGAAAATCAGATATAAACATGAATCTTTGGGTAAGCCTCCCCTTTCCTATTATATTTTGTTGCCCTTTAAAAGTGTATCTGTTGGAGAAGCCACTTGTTGGTTCCCAGCTGCCCGACTAGCTTAGACCCAAAATAATCACACAGAAATTGTATTAATTAA
This sequence comes from Microtus ochrogaster, assembly GCF_000317375.1. Classification (NCBI taxonomy): domain Eukaryota; kingdom Metazoa; phylum Chordata; class Mammalia; order Rodentia; family Cricetidae; genus Microtus; species Microtus ochrogaster. The sequence continues at coordinate 24,521,792 of NW_004949099.1, read as the reverse complement.
ATCACTGCTTGGCTCATTAGCTCTAGCTTCTTATTAGCTAACTCTTATATTAATTTAACCCATTTCTATTAATCTGTATGTAGCCACATGACTGTGGCTTACCAGGTAAAGTTCACAGCGTCTATATCAGGTGGCTCCATGGCTTTTCCTGACTCTGCCTTCCTCCTCCCATGCTATAGGCCAAGCCAATTTTCTTTATTCATTGACCAATAAAATCAACACATAGACAGAAGGGCATTCCACACCATGTATCCTTTCCATAGATGTGAATCAAAGAGCAAAATGACTTTTTACTTGCCAAGCAAAAATTCTTTCCTGCATTAGTTTCTAGACAAACCAGTTGGCAAGCATATATATCCCACCCTATCCCTCAAATCTTTTCCATGTCCCCTTAAGTTGGAAGAGGGTGGGAAATCACTTCTATTTGTTCACCACCATTGTAAACCACTCTTTGGGAAAAGCATCTCTTTCAGTCCCTTACCTGAGTAAAGCTCTTAAGTTGAGATAGGGGAAGAACTTGGATTTTGATGTAATGAAACACAAAATAGGAAGGTGTCTTAGCTATTTATATATGAAGATATAGACCTGAGAGTTCCAGGAATGGACACTTCAGCAATATGAACAAAAGATGTCAGAGAATTAAATGAAACCACAGAGAGAAGTGGATTAGGTATGGAGCAAAGAGTAGAGCCCCAGCAAGGCCAACTGAGATGCTGAGTCTAGCCATGCTTCCAGCTCCATTTAATGCTGAGCTTTCCACCTCCCTACTCACTAACTTCCATTTCTTTTGGTGTTTTATTTTATTTTTGGATGTAGGGCTTCATGAATCTTGGACTTGCCTTGAGCTTGCTGTGCTGGTGACGATGACATCAAACTACGGATTCTCCTCCTTCTGCCTTCTAAGTAATGCAATTACAGACACACTTCACCACCTTTGACTGTCCCATTCATTTAAAAAGCTACTTTGAGTTGGCTCTCTCAGTATCAAGGGTGTTAATTTAGACAGTTAGAGCTTAAAGATAAGCAGATAATTAAATGTATAAGAAGATACTGCTTATTAGATTTCTGTGAGAATGAATTATTGAATCTATAACTTGGTGATAATAGAGTGCAGTGGCCTGAAAGTTAGCTCTCCATATGACTACTGACCTTGAGAATATAATGGCTAGCAGCAAATGATCATTTCAGGGGAAATAAAATGAAAACATAGTGAGAACTAAGGATAGGTGACAAGTCTTTAAATGGTCTGGAGAATGCAATGTATTATGCTCATCTGTAGTAATAAGAGCGGCGGGGCTGTGTCCCCAGCACCCCGGCACCTGCTAGCTTATGCCCCAAAATAACAACACACAAATTGTATTCATTTAAACACTGATTGGCCCTTTAGCTCTAGCCCTTACTGGCTAATTTTGATATCCCGATCAACCCATCTCTAATAATCTGTGAGCACCGGTCTTACCGGGAAGATTCTA
>NW_004949099.1:24507376-24517376 GCF_000317375.1 Microtus ochrogaster | reverse complement strand
AGTAAAAGAAACAAAGCAGGCCTTTAAATTTCAATAATCCTCGTGGGACAATAGATCTAGTTATGAAGTAAATCCTAGTATATTTTCTATATACCCAAATTATACAGTTAATGAGAAGTCATCTTCCTGACCACCCACAGATATATGTGGATAAGATTGAGATGCAAGCCGGGTGGTGGTGGTGCACACCTTTAATCCCAGCACTCGGGAGGCAGAAGCAGGTGGATCTCTGTGAGTTCGAGGCCAGCCTGGTCTACAAAGGGAGTTCCAGGACAGACTCCAAAGCTACAGAGAAACCCTTTCTCGAAAAAATAAAAAAAGATTGAGATGCAATCATGAGATTATACATATATATCATATGAAATCACATACTACAGTGCAGGTATTGGGGAACACCATACCTGCTTTAGCAAATGTAAAATTACAGACAGGAGAAACAGTTTCCAGAGTTGGTGGTCCTGTAGACCCTGCCTAGATGGGATTCTCCTCCATCAAAAAAATCATTTCTCTTGTGGTTTGACATCTAAACACTAGTTTTCACCTGTTTCAATTCTCAAAGTCTCTGACTTGTAACAATAATTATATAAAAAGGGGTCATGAACTTCAGATGAGTAGGAGAGCATTGAAAAAGAAGGGGTGAAGGGGCCTAAAATGATACAAATATGGTTCTCAAGTATAAAATTATCAAAAAGTAAAACATTTAAATTCCACATAATACCTTTCTTCACAGTTTCAAAACTTGTCCTGAATTAGTTTTGGGTCATTTAATATAGTTAAGTGTGATATTATAGGTCTACTTTTTGCATATTGAAAACATTGGACATTTCCGTATGTAGTATTTCTTGCTAGATTAAAGGAGCATGTCCACTACACTGGTTAATATCCATTTTTAAGGTTGAAGTTTGTCTTGCATGAGCTTTACAACTTTGCTTCTCTGCTCTGTGTTTCTGATCTTCCATTTCCTATCTGCGTTGAAGCTTGGAAGGCAGAGTCGATGCCAAAGTCATAGTGAAGTAGTATTAGTTATGTATTTCTATGATTTCATTCTTAAGTCAAGTCAGACAACTCCCTAAAGCTTCTGTCCCCAAACGGTATTTGTAAATCAAGAGAATTGAGTACTAGTCCATTTTATTCCTTTTATTAAGAAAGTACTTTATATAATTTTTGGAATTCCACAAACCAGAACTTCATCTATATTGCCTTCACTTATCTCTCTCTATTCCAACTCATTCCATTCCTTCCCTTCCCAAATTTATGATCTTGTTATTATTGCCATATATATTCCTCCTCCTACAATGACTTCCATGTCCCTCTCCAAAATTCATCATCTCTTCTTTAATTATTATTGTTACATTTATATATTTATGTGTGAATATCCAGTTAATTTCATACAAATACATATATGCATATATAGCATATATATGTGTGTGGTGTAGATAGCATATATATGTGTGTGTGTACATATATATATATATATATATATGTATATATATATATATATATATAGGCTATTGACTCCATTTAGAATTGCTTGTGTGCTCTAGTGCCCAGGGTAGACCATTTAGTATTTAATAACCTACTAAGTGGCTCGTTTTTGGAGAAATCTGATTTTCCCTTTCTCAGTGGTCATTGGCCATCTTCATCTAGGGGGTAGGGGCATGTGGAATTTTCTTTGTATAGTCTAGTTCCTAGGAGAGAAACCAGCAAGAATCTTTCTTGAACATTAATTCATCCAATCACACTTGACATAATACCTCAGCTCCCGCCATGATAGACTAATTGGCCATGGACTTACCCTCTCCTTTCTACCAATTAGAAAATCAGAATAAAAGACACTTCTCAGAAATTTGCTAATGAGCTTCCGAGGACTGTGATTGTCACAGAAGAAGAACAAGTGAGAGGGGTCCTGTGAATGGCATGCCTTTCTGCCTGGTGCCACATTTTATACCTATGCTGAATGTGGTAGATGAACTAATTTGAGAAGACAGAGATCAGCCTGCAGTGAGTCTAAGAAGCCTCTCTCCATTCCTTCTCTCAATCTCTCTCCTCTCTCTCTCTCTCTCTCTCTCTCTCTCTCTCTCTCTCTCTCACACACACACACACACACACACACACACACACACACGCACGCAACAATTCTCTTGCTCTCTCTTGGTCTCATTTACTCTCTCATTCCCATGCTCCCTTTCTCCTTTTCATGTTCTCTTTCACTGTCATTCCAGATTTTTCTCTCCCCAACTCTCTCCATCTCTCCTCCTTTGCCAAAGTTTGCATGGAATTTCTTTGATTTTCTGCTGAACATTTTTATGTGAAAATGGTTGAGGAGCTGGAAACCCAGGGTGGGAGGGCAACTTTAGGAAATGGCTGCACAGCTCAAGCAGATCTTGGTGCTATTAAATTCTGACTCTCTAGAGAGAACAGATCTTGATGAGTTCTCAAAACATCTGGAAGTGAACCAAGAAAAATTGTCTTCATTAGTAGGGTTAGAAACCATCAAAATTCTTAGAATCAACCAAGGAAGGATTAAGTTGATCTAGTTTCGTTACTGTCAAGAAAAAAAGTTCAACAAGATGCTTTTGTTCTTGTATTTTCTTTTTCTTTTTGACTTCTTATGTGACCCAAAATGACCTTTAACTCTCTACATAGCTGAAGATGGCCTTATTGACCTTCTGAAAACCCTGTCTCCCATCTCCCAAGTACTGACATTACAGTCATCTACCATGCCTAGTTTCTTACAGTGCTGGGGATAAAACTCAGGGCTTTTGAATCTCAGAAAGCACTCTGTAATCAAATCTACACCACTAGCCCCAAGTTCAATGACCCTTAGTGGATGACAACCAAATGCAGCTCCTTCACTATGATATATTGATGCCATTCAGGATCTCATAAATATTTATGAGAGCACTTATAAAATGCAGGAAAATACCTAGTTAATAAAACAGATTTTGGAATTGTCAGTTTGGAATTTACCAAAAAGTGCAATAAAATAGAAAGTTAAAGGGAGTACTGAAGTCTCTGCTATGACTTCTGAAATTATATGGGGAAAAGTCTTTTGAAGATGCAATTAAAGAAAATTTAACCAATTAACCCAAAGATATATTTTGCAGTGAGTTTACTGAAACCACAAATTTCCTCAAAATAAAAGACTTTTTTTTTTCCTTTCAAGAAAAGGCAAACTGTGTATGACAGAAGTTTCACTCAAATGAGACTCTTTCCTTTTAACAGAAAGAGAAATATACAAGGACCTTAGAGTGGCCAGAATGGTGGCAGGAACATCAGTCCTACTGTTTCAAGGAGCCAACATCAACTAACAATCTAGAGAAGGCTGGAAGGGGATTATTTCCCCCAAAGCCTTCAGATAATAGCTTGCTAGCTGATACCTACAGCCTTGTGATACTAAGAAGGGAATCTGGACCTGATTATACTACACTTGGCATAGAGAACAGTGAGGTAAAATATTGTTGGTTTATACCATTAAGTTTTTGTGTTTTAAACACAGCAATAGAGAAATAATTTTTGAAAAAAACGTATTTTACAGGGATGTCCCCAGCTATGTCCTTGGGCACCAGAGGAGAGGGTGTCTGAACTGGCCTTGCCCCATTATCACCCTGATGATTATCTCGAATATCACAATAGAATCTTTGACCAGCGATGGATGGAGATAGAGACAGAGACCCTCATCAGAACAACAGACTGAGCTCCTAAGGTCCAGTTGAAGAGCAGAAGGAGGGAGAAGATGAGCAAGGAAGTCAGGACCCTGAGGAGGGTTGGTCCACCCACTGAGACAGCGTGCCTGATCTAATGGGAGCTCACCAAATCCAGGTAGACCAGAACTGAACAAGCATGTGATCAAACCAGAATCTCTGAATGTGGCTGCCAAAGGCAGCAGAATGAGAAGCAATGGATAATAGCACTAGGGTCTGTTTCTACTGCATGTGCTGGCTTTTTGGGACCCTAGTCCATTTGGATGCAAACCTTCCTGGGCCTGGATGGAGGAGTGAAGGCCTTGGACTGCCCACATGTCAGGGTACCCTGTCTTCTCTTAAAAAAGGAAGGGGGAGGGAGCAGGATGAGTGGGGGAGTGGGAGGGGAATGGGAGCAGGGGAAGTAGTACAATTTTTTGAATGGAAAAATTAAAGAAAAACTTATTTTAAAACATTGAACATTTTGTGGGGCAGTGAGATTACCCATCTGGTTAATGTACTTGCCTCACAAACATCTGTACCTAGGTTCCACCCCAAGAACCACTTGGTGGAGGGAGAAAGTTGAGTCATCCGTGTTGTTCTCTGACTTCCATGCATTTGATTCTATTATAAATGTTGTAATAATTTCATAAGGTCCAACAACTTGAAAAACATAAATATGGTGAGATGATCAACAATACTTTAAAAAAGAAACAAATGAATGTCTAGAGATGAAAAACACAAGAGAAAATACAGTATCCTTAATCCATACACAGCAGGTGTACAATGTGAGGGTAATGGTCTAGAATTTTCTTAGAACACAAATAAAAATAGACCAGCCCCTCCCACCATATTACTCTAAAACATATCTTAATATGTTTTAAAGGATGAAACCAATTCTGAAAATAATGAAATTAAAATAAAATCAATAAAAAGTGTTGCAGCGAAAATGAACCTATAATTAAAATGAAATAGAACAACACAACCCTCCCCAAACACAAGAACCATACAAAAAAAAAAAACAAAAAGAAGAAAACATTTTATAATACTGAAAACCAAAGCATGTTTTCTGTTTGTGGAATGTGACCAACAGATCTGAGGGAGATAAAGACAACTAAATACTTACATTGGAAAAAAAAATTAAATTCAATCATCAAAACTGTACATTAAAACATAGAAAGATTTTAAAAAATGAGTGAAACTTCAGGGAGGTAAAAAATGAATAAGGGGCATGATAAAGTAGAATACAAGACATAAAACACTTAATCTGAAAAGCCAGGAGCTGTTCTGTGCAATTGACTCTGTGACTATACAGATGGAGAGCAACAAGAGATGGGCGGGAGTGGTACAGCGATTTTCAGTATAAACGGAGAGACCATGTCTTGATCTTAGACATTAAAAAATAATGTGAATGATTTCACATCCAAAAATGAGTAACAGAAGAAAATGTTCAAATTTATTGAAAGTCCCACTTTACCAAAACTGACTCAAAGAGAAAAGGAAAACTCTGAGGAAGATTTATGTCTCTCACGTTTATTTTATGACCATAAGTTTTCAAAATGTTGCCTCTGGCAGGTGGTAGGAGTAGAAATTAACTGGAAAAGGGCACAAGAGATCTTATTAAAGGTACAGAAACATTCTAAAACTGATTTATAGTAATGGCTGCACAAATTGGTAAAGTTAGTAGAAATTATTAAATTGTACACTTGAAATGGATGGTTTTCATAACTAAAATGTATCTCAATAAAGCTGTTTAAAATAAGATATATGAAACAATATGTTTTAAAAATACTTCCCTGAAGGAAAATTCCAAATCCAGACGATATAATCAAACATTTAATGGGGAAGCATCAATTTTTCACAAGCCTTTTCAAAACATGAAATAGACAAGAACAGCAATGTGAAGAAATTAATAATATATGTAATCTGATGATCTTGTATAAAAATCATATTATAATTCCACACACATTGAGAATAAGAATAAATAGGCCTACCAGAGAAAATATGCACATAAAACAGGTATATCAGAAGATGCTAAATATTGTTATTAACCATGAATAATTGAATTCAAGCTACAGCTAAATATTACTACCATTTAGTGTTATTCAAATTAAAACTCTTCAACACTGCAAGTGTTGGCCAGTATTGCAAGAACTTTTGTACGTTGCTCAACAGATATGATGAAATAGCATGACCACTATAGATATTTTTATCAATTTATTTTAAAACTATTCATTCACCTGCCATACAATTCAATAGATATCTGTCAATAGCATTCTCTCAACGCTATTCTATAGTATAAATAGATTTATCTAGCCATACAATCAAATAAATGCCTACAATTAGTCAATGTGCAAAATATAAGAGAACACAAAAGGAGGTGTGGATACCATACCCACTACTCCTGAGGCTCAGGAATCATCACAGAAGAGGGGGCAGAAAGAATGTAAGAACCAGACATTTTTGGTGGCTACAAAAACAATGTCTCCTAGGTGCAACAAGGCAGCTGCACATAAACTCACAGAAGTAGGAACACACCCAAGATCTGTTCCAGTTTAAGCCAGGCCAAATCCCAACATGGAGTACGGAAGTGGAATAAAGTTCCACCCCTAAGGAGCTATTGTTAATTGATATGGTTGCAACAGGGACAATCAGTTTTCTTTAAAGAGTATAGCCCCTTGTTAAGTCAACCATCACTCTCCAGTGGACAAGGTCACATATCCAAGAATGTATGGAACATATAAATTGCATGTGATAGATGAAAAAGAAAAGACACAACACAGAGAGGATTCGGAATGGAATATGGATCAGGGAGGAATTGGGAAGAAGTGAATGAAAATGAAAATGATCAAATGGTTCTACTGTTAAATTTTCGTGGGGAATCCGTTATTTTTTAAACATAATAATTTATTATGATAGATAGATAGGTAGATAGATAGATAGATAGATAGATAGATAGATAGATAGATAGATAAAATACTGTTCATATGTATGCATGCGTACATATGTGTGTGCCTTCAGAGGTCAGAAGAAAGCACTGGATGTTCTCAAGATTGAATTTACAAGCAGTTGTGAGTTACCATGTGAGTTCTGAGAGATGAATTTTGGTTCTTTGCAAAGGGAGCCACTGTTCTAATGGTTCACATCTTCAGCCCTGGAGAATCTGTTTGTATTCTTTCCACATGAAGGGGGCAACAGCAAACAAAGAAACAGTTCCATTTATATTCAGCTTGATGAGTCAATGTTTACTAGGGTTATTTTCAGAGGCATGGGTGACTGAAAGGCAGCTATATGATATAATAGCCGACCTTGACATAAGTGTCTCCACACAAAAGCTGTGTCACTGTAGTTCCTTGTACAACTGGCAGGCCATCACATCACAGAAGAGGACACTCCTTTTAGTAGCTGATTATAAACCTGGGGAGGGGCCCCATGAGTCTTCTAAATTTTATGAGCTCCCCAGTGTTGTGAGTTTCATTTAGCTGGTAAGCATTTCTCTTCCTTCTAGGAGGGAAGTATTAGATCAGGAGTTAACAGCAAAACAACGGCACTAACATAGCAAATCAAGATCTCCTGAGTAAATTGGGAGTGTGGGTAGCAGGCAGAGGTTGGAAGGAGAGACGGGAGGAAGAAACGCGTGTGGGAAAAATGGACAGCTCAAAATAATAAGAAAAAGCCACCAATCTACATGGAAGGACATAGGCAAGTATCACAAATATCTTCTACTTGATACTGTAGCAAATTAACATACAGGGAAAGCTGATCCACCCGGATGGAGGTTATGGCTCTAAAAAACGGGGGTTTGTGGTCGGGCGATGGTGGCGCACGCCTTTAATCCCAGCACTCGGGAGGCAGAGGCAGGCGGATCTCTGGGAGTTCGAGACCAGCCTGGTCTACAGAGCTAGTTCCAGGACAGGCTCCAAAGCCACAGAGAAACCCTGACTCGAAAACAAACAAACAAACAAACAAAAAAAAAAAACAAAAAAACCCCGGGGGTTTGTGATACCATTTTCACGGTGATGTAAATATTATACATCTTGACTGTGGTGTTAGTATGTGAAGTTTCAGGTTTAATTTACCAGCTTACATACACATCAATCTATGTACTTAACCTAAATGCATTTTTATATAATTAAATTTTAACTCAAAAAACTAAGCATAATTAAAAAAATTTAGAAAATGAAAGCTTAATAAATGAGTCAACTCATTTTTTAAAGTTTTGTTTTGTGTTGTTGATATGTGTGTCTGAGGGTATGAGAACATGCTCGTGGATGCCCACAAAGGCCAGAAGTGGATCTCCTGGTGATGGAGTTGTACATGAATGTGAGATGCCAATGTGGTTGGTGGGAACTGTATTATCTTTTCTGCCAGAACAGCAAGCCTCAGAAGAACCCTCTCCAGCACTTTGACTTAAAAAACAAAAAACAACAATAACACACACACACTCATTTACAGTATATTTTCCCTTTGATTCTTAGCATAATTTTCTGGTCCTAACTGCATGTCAAGATTCTTATAACCACTGGAAAGGTATGAAGTTTATCATGTTTCCTCAAGAACTTTTAAACTTAGATTTGTTTTGCTTCTTGTAAAATACAGTATTTTCCAATAAAATTTACTGTGACTAATGTTGTAACTGACACTTTTAAGAGATCATTGATAAAAAAAAAAACCTGACTTATAAAGCTCTATCAATACAGAGAAAAATCTGAGGGGTTTTGTATCATAACATTATGTTCCAAACTTTGGTGAATCTGAACAAAATGAGCAGATACAGGGTTGGGACCAAGGTCTATTCAGTAAAGTAGCTGTTGTGGAGGCATGGGGACCTGTTCATATTTTCCAAATCCTTGTAAAAATCCAAGAATGGTGTGTGCACCTGTAAATCCAGTACTGAGTGTGTTGAGCCTGAAGAATACTTGATGTTGGACAGCCGGTTTAAATGAGTCAGTGAGCTCCAAGTTCCATGAGAGACTCTGGTTGCCACATATAATCTACATAGACATACGCTTATCCACCTGAATATACATGTGTATGACTATATGTGAGCATGTGCACACAGTACGCAACCTGATATACACATTAAATATAGCCCTTATCAAAATTTAAATATAAAATTCTACCCAATTTTATTACTTCTGTCTGTCAAGATGGCTCAGCAGGTAAAAACAGTTTCTGGGAATCCTGACAACCTGAGTTTGACTCCCCAGAACACACACAGTGGAAAGAGAAAACAGATTCTTGAAAGTTGTCCTCTGGCATGCACAAATGCTCCTGAGCTACATAGTGATACTTCTGTCAAAAATTGGGAGGTGGTAGTGAAAGCATTTCCTCTAAAGTCAGAACAATAATGTGTCTGCTATCTCCCCAATTATTCAGTATAATACTCGAATTAGACAATCAGAAGAAATGAAAGGCACACAATCAGGGAAAGAAGTTGAATTATTTTTCATAGATGGAATGATTCTGTACAAACAAAATCTAAATACATTACCAAGTGCCTGTTAGAACTGATTGATATGTATGAATGTACTGAACTATAGAAGTAAAAGACCTCATAAATATAAATTACAACACTATTAGTAAAGATTATGAAAAAGACCCTCTAACATGGAAAATATTCCATGTTCATAGATAGGAAAAATATTGCTAAAATAGTTTTGCTACCCCAGAATCTATATGATCCAGTTGTCATCAAAATATCAATGATTGTTTTCAAAGAACTAGAAAACACAGTCCAATTAATTTACCAGAGTCCAAAAAAGCAAAGCTGGAGGCACTATAATGACTAATGCCAAGATATGCTACAGAGATATAACAATAAAACCAGCACAGTGCTTGGTATCAAATCAGATACACCATTGAACACAACAGAATAGAGTACCCAATGTAAACCCTTGCTTCTTCAATCAACTGATTCTCATATATATAATGATTTTCTAGAGAGGATCCCAAAAATCTAAGATACAAAACAAAATTTGAAAAGTGTAACTATGTACAACCGAGGAACTCTGATATATCAAGGAATTCATCTGATATGACGTTAAATTTCCAAACTGTTTAAAGGACTCAAAATCTAGCTACATACAAAAAAATGTAACACTTTTTAAAATGAGCACATATATCAGAATTAAAAAATATTACAAAATGATTTCTTTGTACACTCTCAATATGTATTAGTCTCATTAGTAATAAAGAAATGATTGTTTAATAGTTAGGCAGGATTTTCGGTGCAGAGAAAACACTGGAAAGAAGGGTAGTGCCAAATGTGAGGCAATGTTGAGATAAAGAGGTTAACTTGCCATACTGAAAAAAGG
>NW_004949099.1:24505781-24506711 GCF_000317375.1 Microtus ochrogaster | reverse complement strand
ATAGCTCTATGGACTGACAAGGGAGGGGAACTTGATTGGGGGAGGGGGAGGGAAATGGTAGGAGGTGGCAGGGAAGAGACAGAAATCTTTAATAAATAAATAAATAAATGGAAAAAAGTTAGCTATATAAGCCTGAGCTATTGACTGAGCATTTATAATTAATAATAATTCCCAGTGTGGTTATTTGGGAACTGGCTGGAGAAACAAAAAATTCTGCCTACATATGGCACCAATCAAGGGACACCCATATCCATGTAAAACCTGAGAAAACTTCTAAAGGGTTCTAAACACACAAAACAAAGTCAAATGCAGATTTCTACTCTCATTTCTCTCTTGCCAACCACAGTATAGAGATGTATCTCCTAGCAAGTTCTGCCAGAGTGAGCCTCATTATTACGGTAAGTCACACAATGGGTTCAAATTTTGTTCATGAAGTCAGGAAAGATTACAAATATACAGTAAAGACAGGTCCAGGTAGAACAAACCTGTAAATAAGTTAAAGTATATTTAAAATGGTACATTTGCTTCGGCGAGAAAAGAGACATGTATGTATGGTACATACAGTCATAGAAAAAAACAGTTTAAAATAATAAAATAAAGTATTTAAAGAAAGAATAAAATAATGTAAAGGAAAAAGCTGCACAAAGATGGAAAGTATATGGGAGTATGGATCTGTATGTTACTGTGTTGTCTTTAAATTTTCTGATTGCTGATGAAAGAATGACACATTGGATTATGGAAACTTCTGGATTAAAACAATCCACATATTTTATAAATGTCTTGACTTCAAAATGGAAGTCAAGAGATAGGTTGCTTTGGAGAAAAGATTATGCTTCTATTTCCACAGAAAATGAGAGGCTGTGGATTAATTCCATGTTGATATGGATCAGGTTTGATCAGAGAAGATCCCCTGAAAATCCTGAATCCTGG
>NW_004949099.1:24500471-24501866 GCF_000317375.1 Microtus ochrogaster | reverse complement strand
GAGTCAAACACAGAATAAGGCCAGCAGGAAGAGACAACACGAAGAGCCAGAGAGCTTCTTTACCTGGTTTACTGACCACTCTGATGCAGGTGCAGATTAGTTAGGAGAAGTCATCAAAGATGACATTTGGCCAAACCCCTTGCAGTACTATTTGGTTCCTGATATGGACCATGAAGAGGGAGAGGCAGAAGATGATGATGATAATGATGATGAAGAAGAAGAAGGCTTGGAAGATATTGATGAAGGAGATGAAGGTGAAGAAGATGAAGATGATGATGAAGGGGAAGAAGGAGAGGAGGATGAAGGCGAGGATGACTAGCACAGAGAACTGATGAATTCCAACTCTCTTTTTTATTTTATTTTTATTTTTTAAATTTCTCCAGTCCCTGGGAGCAAGTTGTAGTCATTTCCCTCCCATCCCCAATCCCTCTTGTGCTCAGTCGCCCTGTTTCTGAGGTCTCACTTCTCAATACCATGGTTCTCAACTTATTTTTGGAGAAATGTCTTGAGCAAAATACAACAGGAAAAGAATCTCCACTACTCTGTTCTACATTCATTTTTATCTTTTCTTGTCTTGAATTGTGTATTCAACACCACCACCACCATGCTCTGTGGGAAAAAAGAAAAGCCCTCCAGCCCCTTTGACTCTGCTCGAGGCTGGGGGGTGCTAGGCCCCTGTGTAGTAGTGTATAGAATTCTAGCTTTTTTCCTTTCTCTGTATATTGGGTTCAGAGATTACACTGTGTCTATGTGAATACAGACAGTTAGCATTTACCAACATGTATCTGTCTACTTTCTCTTGTTTAATAAAAAAAAAGATAAAGGGGGGGGTTATAAGGTCAGCAAGGGTGGGTTTGAGGTGTCTGGGGGGGTAAGTGGGCATTGTGACAACATGGCTTCTCCTTTGGCATGTTTAATTGTGATGTTTAAAAGACGTCCTTGCAGTTTAAGATGACACTTTTAAAATAAAATTCTCTCCTAACGATGACTCTAGCCCTAACAATCAATGGGAGAATCAGCAGAGCCTGTAGGAGTTTATTAGGAGTTCACATTCTCTGTTGTAACTTTATTTTTAATTTTTTTTATTTTTAGTTTTTTGGTTTTACTGGAAGGAAAAGATGCTCATTTTAAATGTTGAAGTGTACAAGTTGCTTTGTTACAATAAAACCAATGTGTACATGCACACACAGAAAAAGAAGACAACTTGTGTGTTGTTATTTTGGGGCAAAAGCTAGCCGGTGGCTGGGAGCTTGGCCGTGGTAAGCGGCCCACAGCTCCTTCTACAATAATGCACTTACAAATTTGTCAGGGGGAAGACTTCATGTTAACTGCACTTCATGTTAACTGCTTTACCAAACAAACAAAAACAAACCAAACCAAAACCAAAGAGCTAAT
>NW_004949099.1:24498092-24499811 GCF_000317375.1 Microtus ochrogaster | reverse complement strand
AGGCAGCCAGATGTCCTTGCCAATAAGCAAGATTACACCCTTCTGGGATCTTTGAAGGAGTTTAAGACTAAATAATTAGACTTAAAGTTTTCTTTAGTTCTGATAAAAGGTAAATTAGGTATAAAACCTTAGAGTCACAAAGATAAAATAAGTATTAAATTATTTTGTCTAAATTTGACAAATAAAAATGGACTGGATATTGTAACTGTAACTTTTATTTGATGCCTGTTTTTGTTGTATGTAATTTTACTATGTTAAAGTTAAAATCTTTCTTTTTAATTAGACAAAAGGGGGAAATGCTGTGGAATAATATGTGGAAAGTATGTTGCAAATATGTATCCCTATTATTGTTAATAAAGAATTGATTGGCCAATACCTAGGCAGGATTTGGGGGCAGAGAGAATGCTGAGGTGAAGACCATGGAAACAAATCACTGCAAGGAGATGCAGAAAGAAAGAGATGAAATTGCCATACTGAGAAAAGGTACCGAGCCATATGTCAGAGCACAGATAAAACATATGGGTTAACATAAAATGTCAGAGATAGCTAGTAATAAGCCTGAGCTATTGGCCAAGCATTTATCATTGATAATAAGTCTCAGTGTAGTTGTTTGGAAACTTGCTGGTGGGACAGAAAAGTCTACCTACAAAAAAAAATTTCAAAAGAACCAATATAAGTGACCAGTAAATTTATAAAACAGTCTCTTCAATACCACTACTTAAGAGGGAAGTAAAAATCAAAACTAAATGATGGTAGTGAAACTCATGGTAGTTAAACTGGTTATTTTTAAAGGAGAAAAATAAATCACAAAGCAAAACTGAACAGACTAAACAAAAACACAGATCCTCAGATAAGACAGTAGAAATGAATAAACAACAACAAGAACAACAACAAGCCCTCATAATGCAACTGGCGGAGATATAAAAACATAAGGCCACTGTGGAAAACTATGAACAGCTCCATCAGAGATCTGAAACTAGAATTACAACATGATCAAGTGGCTGTCTGATTCCTGTCTGTGTTTCCAAAGGAAATGAAGAGAGTGTATAATGCAAAGCCCCAGACAGCTGTGCTTATTGTGGTGTTCTTCATAGTTGCTAAGAGTCAGCCTAGGTGAACTTTCTCAGCACACCAGCACATTAATTATTATACATACCCAAGGAAGTGTTGCCTAGGTATAAAGAGTTATGTAGTAATGTAAGATGCAGAAGAAAAGAATGTTTATGTAGGAAATTACATCAAGCAAAATATTCCAGGTACCAAAAGTGTCTTTGCCATACTATATAAAAACTGAGAGAGGTATAGACCCAAAGGCAATACCCACTACAGGTGAATGAAGGTGTGAGGAGGATGATTTGATATGATGATTATACAGTATAGGCATGTGTAAAATTCCATACCTGTGACTGGGTAGATGGATCAGTGGTTAAGAGTACTTACTGCTCCTGCACAAGACCTGGGTTCAGTTCTTCATATTCACCTGAGAGCTCACAACTCCCTGTTATTCCAGTTCTAGGTGGACCAATGCTCTTTTTTGACCTCCACTGGCACTGAACATATGTCCATACAAATACACTGAGGCACACCCAAACACCATAAGATAAAATCACTTAGAATATCACACAGAATTTTATGAACATATATGTGTTTAAAATGACCTATCAATTAAAATTCTCTCTCTCTCTCTCTCTCTCTCTCTCTCTCTCTCTCTCTCTCTCT
>NW_004949099.1:24491238-24497992 GCF_000317375.1 Microtus ochrogaster | reverse complement strand
TGTGTGTGTGTGTGTGTGTGTAGAAAGCAATGAGAAGGCATTCATGTCATTCATTGTTTAAATCAAAACATTGATGGAATAAAGGGACTCGCTATTAGTCACTATATCAAGGACAGACATGGTAGTACATGCCTTTAATCCCAACCCTTCCCGGGTAGAGAAATATGGTAGAAGCAGTGACAGTGGCAGGTTGGTCTCAGTAGTGAGTTCCAAGCCAACTAGGGCTATAGGAAGACCAGTTAAAATAAGAGGCTTAACTGTAATATATGGACACAAAGAATACGGTTTTATTATTCCACTATTTCAGTACAATATACACTATTTCAAGCTAGATTAGTTACTTATTTGCCAAACAGCATCTGTGGTCTGGGGAGGATAATCATATTAACCCTACTGTGTTAAGAGGAAGTAATAAATAAAGAAATAATAAAATTAATGTTTGCTTAATGAATAGTCTGCAAATAGTGGACAAAATTTATGAACACAGAGACCTTAATGAATTCCACTAAAACAGTTTCTATTGTTGGCATGGCAAAACATCTGACAGAAAAAAAATTTGGAGAGGGCAGGCTATTTGGAGATTTCACGGGATTTTAGTGATTTGTGGCAAGAAGGCTCGGCATCAGAAGAGCCTTTGTGGTGGCAGAATCAGGAACTCTTGTTGGCAACTTGTTTGCTTAAAGGGGACTGGGATGCACAGATTGACTGTAAGTGTGACTAGCTAACAGCGGTCAAGGGCCTGCCTCTGGTGGACTCGTACTTCTGCAAGTCAAGGCTCATCTTGTAAAGCTCTACATAAGAACACAATAAGGGCTATTGAGGATGTCTCAATGGACAACGGTGCTTGCTGACATTTCTGAAGACCTGAGTTCAGCACTGGGAAACCACGAGGTAGAAGGAGAAAACTGATTTCTGCAAGTTGTTCTCTGCCTTCCACTTGTGTGCTGTGGCATGTGCACCCATTTCCCCAACAAAATAAATGCACAAGTTAGCAGAATTTGGAACTCAAAAGGGAAGTAGACCTGAGGGGAGATTATGTATTACAGTGGCGAAGAGGATGAAAATTGGGTGGCTGGATATGTTATCATTACATATTTATATTACCTATTTAAGCATGCATAAAAGATTACATTTGGAACTGGAAAGTCTGCACAGTGGTTAAGAACACTCTCTGTTTTTGCAGAAGACTGGAGTTTAGTTACCATCACTCACATTAAGAGGTTCAAAGCTGCCTGTAACTTCTGTTCCAGAAGACCCAATGCTTTCTTCTAATCTTTGGGGGCATACACATTAACATAATTAAATAAACTAATAATAAAGGAAATATAAAATAAATTAAAAGTCAAAATTTTAGAAATACCGTGACAACTTGGAGACCAAGCACATAGCAGACAATGAGGACTACTGAGAACTCAAGAACAATGGAATGGGTTTTTGATCCTACTGCACGTGCTGGCTTTGGGGGGGCCTGGGCAGTTTGGATGCTCAACTTACTAAACCTGGATGGAGGTGGGCGGTCCTTGGACTTCCCACAGGTCAGGGAACCCTGATGGCTCTTCAAGCTGATGAGAGAGAGGGACTTGATCGGGGGAGAGGGAGGGAAATGGGAGGCGGTGGCAGGGAGGAGGCAGAAATCCTCAATAAATAAATAAAAAAAAAAGAAAAGTCAGTGAAAGACATTTCAGACTCAAGCCATTACTTACAAGGATACAGAATTCCTCTTGAATGTCATCCCAACTTAGTGGTGGTCATAAGAATATTTGCTCTTTAATATTTTGTATTAACACTCAATTTATATCACCTAAACACTTCAATTTCCATTCAAGGTGACATATCAGATATAATGATAATTGTAGTAAAAACAGAAAAATAATATTTGGTCCTGACTACATGACTTCTGTTCCTTTGAGGAGCTCACTTAACCACTTATCAAGATGTGGGTTACTCAGTTCATGTTGCCCAGCAACCACCAGCAGATGCTGCCCACAAATAGTGCTTAAGTAAGTCTCCTTAGATGCAAATATTTCTTCAAATATGTACCTATAATAGTTAATAGAGTAATTTAAGGAAGATATTTAACTTTTCACCTGGATACAGGGCCTCAGATGGTAGGAACTTGAGGTAATGAACTCCGTCCTTGGCAGATAACCACATGTGAGGTAAAAATCGATGCAGAAACCAGTGACTTGGAAGGTAGACAGGGATCTACCTGCTCAGGAATGTACCAGTCATAAAAGGTGTTTTATTTTAACATTTAATTTATTCATTCTATTTCTCTCTGTCTTTTTCTGTCTCTCTCTGTCAGTCTCAGTGTGTGTGTGTGTGTATGTATGTATGTTGTGTGTATGTGTGTGTGTGCATGCACATGTATGTATGTGTTCGTGTGCTTGTTTATGTCTTGTTGGTATATGGATGGCACAGGAGACATTTTGGAAGTTGGCTACTTCCTTTCACCATGCATTTCCTGGGTTTTGATCTCAGGACATTAGGTTAGACAGGAGATGCCTTTGCCAAGTGAACTGTTGTGAAGTATTATTTTCAGATTTTTATATTTATGCTGTAGGATATTTTTTTATTAATGCAAAATTTTGTTGCATTCTTTTATGAGGTAGTTGTTTAACTCTGTGAAACTGTGTTACTTTGCCTTTCTAAAACATCTGAATGATCTAATAAAGAGTTGAACATCCAATAACAAGGCAAGTTGGTATGCCAGTCCTTGTTGACTCCCCAAGAAAGGCCTTAACACCTCTGAGGATGCTGGATGGGAACGGGAAGGAAGACAGAAGAAAGTGAGGGAAGAGGAACTGGGATTAATATGTGAAATGAAAAGTAATTTTTTTTTTAAAATATGAAAAAATAATTAAGAAACAAAAACAAAAAAAGAATAAACCTCCGTGTGCATTTATTTGGAAGCTGGGTGGTGGGCCATTTCACTTAGCCTGCTTTTGCTTATTTTTGTTAATTACACAGCCAAGTAAGCTGGAGTTATTTTTTTAACCACTAAAGAAAACTTAAGTAGAAGCATGTAGATCCTTTGTTCTTCTAAGTCATTTTAGGGGGAACAAGAACTTGGGCAGGTGACATCAATGATGAACCAACACTAAATACAACCAACCTTATCCTGTGTCTGTCTCAGTTCTTACACAGTGTGTGAAATCTTGACCATATCACTTTTCTCTAAACTAGTCTTTAAGTCTTTTTTTTTTTTAATTTGGTTTTATTCATTCTGGGCTGATGATTTCTACACATTTACTGAAAAAATTACATAGTTTTTACATGGTTATGTTGAATCATATAATCCGTCAAAAGGATCTGTAAAAAGTAGAAGGACAAAGCCCTTGGCTTAATTTTGAGTATTCTCCTTTTCTCTTATAATTTCATATTATCTCTGCTCAGGTCATTTTTCTCTGGTGCCTTTCTTGTCCTTGAGAAAAAGTGTGCTTGATTACACATACACTCTCTGTTCATGTGTGTGTCTTTCCTGCCTGAAGTTCCAAGGACTTTCTAGTCTGTATTTTAACTGCTGACTTCTTAAAGTATCTACATATGTCACACTTCTCTGACAGTTTTCATAAAAGATAAACATTGTCTATATTCTGTAGAACACCTTCAACTACAAATTGCAGAATTCCAATGCAAACAAGCAAAACATGATTTTTGCTGACTAATGTTGATGGATAATAAAGATAAACAAACAAGCTTCTAGGGAAGTTAGCTGTAGGAGTTTAGAGAGGCCATGAGTGAAGACTTCAGTCATGGGTCGGCAGTTAGTACTCATTGCTCTTAAGAAACCAAAGTTTGGTTTTTGTTGCCTATATCAGGCAGCTCCCAATTGCCTCTAAGTCCAGCTTGAAGGGACCATCTTCTCAACTCAATCTGCAAGGGCACTTACTCGTGAGGGCTCATAGACATATAAGTCATAGTTTTTAAAAATAAATTATGAGGGCCTGGGATGTTCCTCAAGTGGTAGGATTTTTGCCTGACCAGGTGTATCAATCCCTGGTTTTGATACATAGTAACATGGAAAATAGGGTGGTAGTGTGTACATGTAATTCTAGAATCTTGGAAGTGGATGCTGAAGGATCAGAAGTTCAAGATCATCTTCTACTACATAGAAGTTAGCCTATGTATAGCAGAATATGTCTCAAAAAATCCATAAGAATGAGTCCTTCAGGATCTTTGGCTTTTTCATCTTCTGTGATTCAATTCTCAGGACTGCTAAACAAGCAAGATACACACAATAGGAGCTGCTTTGAAGCATCTTTAAAAGGAAAACATCCAAACACAATAGAATTCTCCTTGCTAATGTCTACAGAACGATATTTTCAAAAGGACTCATAAACATAATTGGATTGAATAAATGGAGTTATGTTTCAGGACATCATCAGCCACAGAGTTTGATGCACTAACCAGAACCTTATGGATAAGAGGAGCTGTGCTCTTTTATAAATGGCAGTTGATTACTTAGCATAAAGTAAAAATCAACCAATTATAACCAGATAGCCCAATTAGCTCTTTACTTTAATTTGCAGTATGTGAAGGTCATCACTTCTTACGATTTGGTTAGGAAAGTAAAGTGTTCAAGACAGAATCTACATAGCATACCATAACAAACTCTGCCAAACAACCCATTCTCCATGGCATTTCCACCTTTTGCTGCAGAATACAGACTGAGATAAAGTGTAAGAGCCAATGTTAACTACAAAGCAATGAAACAGGCTACCTATTATTTGGCTACATCTCTTGTGGTTTGATAGTCAACAAAAATGTTGAATATTTTAGTTCAGTATAATGTACCTCTTTGATAACTTCTCTCTGTGGTCTTATGAATGCATTGCAGAAAAGACTCACATACACGTCTCTTGCATCTAGAAAAAAACTATCAGTTACTATTATTTTTCTCAGAATTTCTAAAACACCTTGTATTTCTTAAAATGTAAGAAACATGTCAAAATGTAAAAATCAACATATCACGGCAAAATCTTTTACTTTAGATCTGAAACTACTTCATCTAAACTTGTTGTTCACCACCAGGGTCAATATTGCCCTCCAGTGGATATTTGGGATGCTCTGGATTAATTATTACCATCCAAACTGGGAAAACCCAGTAGGTTGAAACCAGAGAGTCTTAAAACAAATGCTTCCAGTCCATAGGACTATAACAACAAATCAAAGTTGTATAATGCTGTTGGAGAGTATCTAGATTAATAACCTTAGAAAACCTCCCATGTTGCACTTATCACTGCCTTCGTACTTCACAGTAAACTCAAATGGTTGGAGAAAGGATCAAATAAAGACGCATGCAATAGAAAAGTGTCAGGAATGATTTTGGTTCTCTTCATTACCCTTTTATTGTCCTAATTGTTAAAGGTCTTATGCCCTGCTATGGCATTAGAATCTGGATTCCTGGAGATTTCACAGAATAGAAATATGAAATTAGAAGTCCAGCTGATGGAAACTGAAGAAACTCTGATTCTGATTCCAACTACATTTGTCATTATAGTGTCATATGTTCAAAAAAATCGTATCTAATCTCTTAGCAACTTATTTCTATCTTTTACATATAATGTATTTACCTTACAATATTCTTCTAAAGTGTTCTTTTAATCCAACAATGAAGATTAAAATTCAAAAAGAAACATGAAGAAACACTGGGTGGAAGAAAATCAAGCAAAGAGGCATTCTCCAGATGAATTTGGTTCCTTGCCCCTGAGTAGCACCAGAGGCAATTCTTCTCAATTCATTACATGATTTGCTGAATTCAGCAACCTGTGTTTTCTTCCCAGCTTTAATATTTGATGAGCAAGGCCTCCTCTACCAATCCAAGGTACAGTTTCATAATATTTTATTCTTTAATATGGACTGAATTTGTTCTGGTTTCCATATGCAGAGTTTTCCCAAAGGCTAATATGAAGAAATCTTGGTTTCTAAGGCAAGAACATTCAAACAGTACATTTGGAGAACTGAATAGATCATGGGTACTCTTCTTTCACTGATACCCTAACTCATTGATGAGTTTAAAGTTTGATAGCAAATATGGAGAAGTATTAGACAAAGGAGGCAGGAACAAGGTGCAGGAATGAGGTCAGAGGAGTATGTTTCTGAAGGGTTTATTGAATTGCTGGTCCCTTCTTGTATCTTCCTGCTTGCTGGCTGTGGGAAACAAGCAGGTTTTCTTGGCTAGTGATTTTCTGCTATGATGCTCTGTTTCATCAAAGGCTCAGAAACAATAGCTTCAAGAAAACTTTGCCTAGAATCTCTGAAATTCTAAGCTCAAATAAGTCTTCCTTCTTTCTCTCAAGCATTTGACAGCAAAAAACAAAACAACAACAACAATAAAACACAACAACAACAAAAAAAACCCTAAGTTCAACTTCATAAAATAGCCACATGGTCTTAGATACCATCAATATCGGACTATTTCTGAGATAATCACAGAGAATACTCGAGATTCATTTTACATCTTAACATCTCAAACCATCCTCCTATTTAGCACAGTTGGTATTTTAGGTGATGACAATATCATTTTGCCACTCTCAGATTATTAGAAAACAGTGGCTTATTCAGATCTTCCTAAAAATGATTGTTCTCATACATGGAGTGTCTTAGTTTGCTTTTTGTTGCTGTGACAAAACACTGAGCAAAAGCAGTTCAATGAGACATGGATTTGTCTTACACCTCCAGGTTCACCCCTGAAGGAGATAAAGGCGGGAGTGCAAGGCAGGAAGCTGGATGCAGGAACTGAAGCAGAGTT
>NW_004949099.1:24487347-24490953 GCF_000317375.1 Microtus ochrogaster | reverse complement strand
GTTGGTTGGTCTGCTAGCCTTGCTGAACTAAGAGCTTCTGCTTCAATAGGAGGTCCTCTCTAATGGTAATAAGATGGATGATGGGAGAGAAGGACACTTGTACTCATCTCTAAAGGTTCATTCCCAGGTGCACATACACACATGGACACATACATACATGCCCACAATTATAGACACACACATGGACATGAACCCATACAGGTACAAACATACACACACACACACACACACACACACACACGCTCATTAAAAACCACCACCACGAGACAATCAACAAACAAAACCAACTCAAATCTGTCAAATTCTCTGGGCTTTCACTGCCTTGAGAAGGCTCTCATATCACATAATTTGCTTAACTTTCCTGCTCTACTCTTAACTCTCCTTTGCTCCAGTCCCCAGTTAAAATATTAGAGTAGAGTAGGTGGTTCTTTATCTTCCTGCAAGTGTGGTGATAACGGCAGGATCCACTTGCTAAGAGGGAGCCTGGGTTATTTCATGCTGAAGCTTCAGCTGCTATATGTGGCTTGGGAGAAAGCCAGGCAAAAAGGCAACCCCTCACTAAATTCAATCACCTGGATCTCCCTACAGACTGTGACTAAAGAGGTTGGTAAAAGACTCCCCCCCCCCCCAAGTTTAGATATACAGGAGGGAAGAAATGTTTTCAGAATTAATTCGTTGGACTGTGTCTCCATTGAATCTGGTTCTGAATACTCATGAGTTATTGATTCTGCCTCCCCAAGTGACAGCAATTGCTTTCCTATTTGTCTAATTGTGTGTCCTGTTATCTCGCCTTTCTAATATGTTTGCTTTCTGCCACCAGGAGAATTCAGGGTGTCAGTGCACATCTGTGTGGGCCCATGTTGGGTGGAAACCTTTAGATGTTCTGAGGGCTGTATAGAAATGTGAGTTATATCCCATCAACTGCAGCTCTTTTGCTTACTGCCAATTCCTGCTGTTCTGCTTGCGTCCTTTTGCTGTCAAGCAGTGACTCCTTGTCATAAGGATGTTGCTTTTTCCTTGTTTCCCTTTTGAGGATGCTTGTGTCTCTGGCTAAGCTCTAAAAGCTTATGTTTCTAGACTGGCTTTCCCCAAAGAATATGTATGCCTGTTAAAATTTGAACTTTTATACTTAAGAGGTCTTTTGATGTTGTTGTTTGTATTTGAGATTTCATCTTGAATGAAAACTTTATTGTCATCTATGACAAGATAAAATTCAAAGAAGAAAGAGATGAAACTGTAGGATTCTTAGCTGGTATGAGGAAAATCAGAAACATCCTACAATTTACAAGCAAAGATCAAGCTGAACACAAGCTCTCAGAAAGGCCCTCATGCAAATACTGAAGCCAGAAAGTACCATCGACAACATCCAGAGGACATCAGGAAGCTTGGAATACCTCTTGCAAATCCTACTATTTAGTAGAGATACATTCTCTTTATATTTACTAGGCAGGCCTTAAACTCAGCATTCTTTTCTCTCAAATTTTGCAAGGCATAGATTGTATCACACAAGATAAGATCACTTATTTCTTGATACTACAATCTGTCCCTTTTGGATTAAAACCTTCCTATGTAAAGTATATTAAAGATGTATTTTCAACTTCAAAAAATTTTAATATACTATAGCATACTCATAGAAAAGAAAATAAAAGAATGATCATTTTAGATTTCCTGTAATATGCAGATATATCACAGAGTTCCTTCTTATAGACAAACTATATACTTTTTCCTTGGAGATAAAAATGCTACCTTTTCTCTGAAGTACAAACGTCCAAAGAAACACCTCTACTATTACAAAGAGAAGATAAAGGAGACCCTTTAGTGACACATGGTACTTTCATGGACTCTTGCTTAGAAAAATTCGTAGGGAAATTTAGTACACATATGCAAATAACTATATATATTATAAATATGGGCCATTTATTATATATGGGCTGGTGATCTAAACCATTTACAACACTTGCTGTTCTTGAGGATTTGAGTTCAGTATCCAACACTGACTGATATTCTACTGTTCACAACTTCCTGCAAGTTCAGCTCAGGGGATCTCACGCCCTCTTCTGGACTATGATGGCACCGCATACATGCACAACATTATTTTTAAATTAAACTTTACATGTAGACTACATACACAAAGACAAACACATGAATAAATTTTAAAAGTCTAAAATAAAAGTTATGCCTACAGTTGAGAAGTTAGTTTTAAATTTGTCCTATGGGCCAAAATATAAGATGAAGTGAGGATTAATATGTTATCTAGTAACTCTTTCATTTTTGCTTATTTATGTTTAGCTCACAACTAGGATTTAGATTAAAGTTATATAAGATCTCTACATCTGTCTTTACATTTGTGTGTATTATATATACAGAACATTTCCTATATCTGGATGGTACAATCAAATTCATTTTAAGTTGGCTAGATTTAAATAGATAAGAACATATAACTGAATTTCTAACTAAATATCTCAAAAATATAAAATGTACAGCAAATGATTTTAAAATTTATGTGACTTTGATATATCTGTGGTAAGTGTATTCTTTAATATCAGTTTAATTAAAAGAAAATACATTCTGTTTATCAGTACTGAGTACCATATACATATATATAATTTTTCTTAAATTAATTAGTAAAGTTAAAACATTAAAAATAGAAAGAAGCAAGGGCAGTGGATAGCTTAACTAGTGCTGTAATAAATCAGCATCAACACAGCTTCTGAACCTATTCATTAGAATGGACTTTGTAACTTATTTTGGGGTTGGAGAGATGGCTGAGTGGTTAAGAGCAATAGCTGATCTTCTAAAGAACACTAGCTTGATTCTAGCATTCACATGGCAGCTCACAACAATTTCTAACTCCAAATCCTAAGTATGTAAGGGCCCCACTTTGACCTCTATGCGCAATGCATGCATACATATAAAATAAAAGTGAAGGAAACAATAAGTTGTAATGTATTATTAAACACTAGATGTTAATTGAATTTCTGGGTTACTTCTAACATGAACTACCAAAATATTAGTCACCAAGTTTGAGTGTAGACAATTTACCTTCTTGCTTTTGCACAATGTAGGGAAGCTAAATATATGTAGAGCTGTTAACAGACGTGAGAAAGTAAACTATGAGGAAGCATATGCCTGTAGGAAAACACGAGATTTACATATGCACAAAATTTGCTAGTCTGCAACAGAATGCTCGTGACAGACAATTCATGCTTGTCTGGTTTCTATTTTTCTCTATAGAAAATGACTAATGGTTAAAAACTCTAAATACTACATGAAATAAAAGCACTGTTTCTTAAGAAGTAGCATGTATGTAGCACATACAAGGATCCAAGTTCATGTGTTTTTCTTGCTTTTGTTTGGTGGGTTATTTTATGGTGTTTTCTTTTACTTTCCATACTTGTTTTGTTCCTGTTGTTGATACAGACCAGGCAGGCTTCATCTGACTATATTGCAGAGGCTCCCCTTGAACTCTTGATCCTCCTGCCTCCAAACATGTCATATAACAAGATGTGAAGAATGGTTGTCTTTTTCTTGGTTGACTTTTGTGTTTGTTTATCTATCTATCTATCTATCTATCTATCTATCTATCTATCTATCTATCTATCTATC
>NW_004949099.1:24466466-24487247 GCF_000317375.1 Microtus ochrogaster | reverse complement strand
CTATCTATCTATCTATCTATCTATCTATCTATCTATCTATCTATCTATCATCTATCTATCTATCTATCTATCTATCTATCTATCTATCTATAGACAAGAATGAAAGAAAAAGAGAAAAGGAAGGAAGGAGAGAGGAAGAATAAGAAAAAGGGAGAGAAAAGAGAGGGAAGAGAGAGGCAAGAGGAAAGATTAATTTTTACCCTAAAGTAAGGTGCTTGCTGTTTCAAAATGAGAATGGCAACAAATCCTGAATGCAAAGATGTAGATGGTTTATGGAGAAATGGTCATATCCCACACTGTTAGGGGGCTGAATTTAAATGGGTTAATTTTATCTGAAATGAGCTCTAAGATCAATAGTGTACCCATGCAAAACTAGATCTTAATTTTCTTTCTCCCTTAAGAGATTCAGCTTTGTTGTACTTTTAAAATACGTTTTTATTTGCCTGTTAAATAATTCACTTAAGAAACTAAGATCCTGAATTCTATCCACAGATTTTACCTTGCCCTTCAAATTGTCTTTATCAAGTTATTGATAACTTAAGAAAGTTGCCATATCTTCTGAATAGTAAAAGAGCTAAAAGGGTTTTGTTTTTACAATTTTGCCACTTTTATAATTACCATCAAAATAATTCACTCTCACATTGATTAGATGATGACAATTGTTTAACAATAAGTTGTCATCCTATTTAACCAGGTATTCAAATGATTTAAATCTTTAAAAAAATTTTAAAATCAATTTTAAAGTGCTAATTTCAAGCTCACATTGAATGTATCCAGAGGACCCTTGGAAAACCTAAAAAGAATTTGTTCTCTCACCTTGTAGGAGAGATGTTAAACTAATTAGATAATTTTATATGCAAGTTGCATCAATTAAGCAGTGATAATTAGCCTTCATGTGATTGTTTAAGGATATATGCTAGCTATATGCATTTCAGAAGCTATAAGTTCCTAGAAATTGGCCTTTGTTTTCATTGCCCATACAACTCATCATAAGCTTAGTAATCCTAGTAAGTATGTTATACTACATGAATGCAGGGATTTTCATCAAATCTTCAACTAGGATCATTTTAAACCTCTGCCAATTGGGTCGTGTTTCACACTGGTTCTTTTCTACATGCATTCTACATACGTACATACATACATACAATCACCTGTGAATATTTCCAACACTCCCTTGGGGAGTTAACTAGGAATCTTTGGTTTAAAATATTCCTAGTTCAGTGTTAGACACTTAAAAGTGTGTTCTGCCCTTACAGAAGACCTAGATCTTGTCCCAAGCGCTCACATAGGGCAACTCATAGCTGCCCCTTACTTTAGATCCAGGGGAGGCTAATGCTTGCTTCTGGTCTCTATGTACACCTGCACGGATGTGCGCATACCTATACACATTCACATAAATACATAATCAAAAATAAAATAAATATTTAAAAATGTTCCCTTCTCAAGTTACCCCTTGATAGATATTTAGTCACAACAATATGAAAGTTAATATAACTTCTAAGAAAAACATAAAGCAAAACAAAAACTTTGCTTATTCTTCGATGTTTGTCTCATAGAGTAAAAAAGCGCTTGAAATCTTTTGCCTCAAGGTATTTATAGCTTACAGCTATTTTGTAAATTGTATGTTTGGGAACAGGAATGAAACATTTTTTTCTTACTACCTGATTCTTCCATATTCTTGCTTTCAGAAACTTCTGTTTACATGGAAATTTCGTACTTTTTTGGTAAATTCAGCAGGATACTTCTCTCCCTGTAAAAAAGAGAACTAGAAACATTGATTATCTTAACATTTAATAATTGAGTGAATAGAATCATTGACAGGCACTTTTATGAAACTGAGGTTAAGTTGATGTTCCTAGGAGCTATGAAATGTCCTAGATTAGCCTGTTAACTGATCTACACATTTGCCAACTTTATGGTGAGTAAGTCACTTTCAAACCTGCCTACAAATCTTAGAATACACTTCAGACTGAGGAAATAGGAATTCACCCAAACCTGTTGGTACTGGAAAACCTAATTTTAAATTCTTGGGTTGGCTTCATAGCCTTTAAAAATCTCTTAAAAGTCAAGACAAGAATGAAGATTCTCATGAAAATATCCAGTAATATCTTTTAGGAACCCGCTGAGTTCACTTAGTGTTGTCTTTATGTGTATGGGTGTAGGTCATTAGTTTGAGCAGGGACAGCTACTCCAGAAGAAAACTGGCTACCCTTCCCATCCCATTTTATAAAAGAATATATGAAATAGCGAGGGAAAGTTATCGGAGGCTTGAATGGAACTGAAGTGAGGGAGTAGGGTGTATTTAGTGAATGAACATCATAATCTGTGTGAAATTCTCAACGAACAAAAACAAGTTCTAGTAAGCAAACTAAAGAATGAGGTTATGATGGATTAATGTTCTTAATACACATGTAAATAATTAGGTGACATCCAAGTTAGCTGAGGGTAGACTCCTCTTACGGATGAATTATTTCTATTTTGTCTATTTTTAGTAGAAATGGATGATTGATGGAGAAAAGGTAGGTATATTCCTGGAGATAGCTCTGACATATCTTGAGGGTTATTTGAGTTTGTTTTAAGTATTCAAAAATTTAAAGATCCATAAGCTACCTGTAAAAATTGTACAGCCGTCAACTCAGTTCTATTAGAACCTCTACTTTTGCATCATTCTTTCACTCATCTCATTTGGTACCACTGGAGGTAAAAACTAACTGCTCAGAACCTTAGTGAAACATCTAAGCATGTGTGGCGAGTCTGTGATCTCATACTGAGACATTGAGATAAGAAGACTCTAAAATCAGGGCCAGCTTGAGCAATCTTTTGGGATCTTGATAGATAAAATGAGAAAGAGAGAAAGAAGAGAAAGAAAGGATGAAAGAAGACGATAATAAAATAATACATGATGAGAAAATATTATAAACCACACCTGAGCATTGGGGACATTTGCTATTTGAAGTATCTGCCACAGAGCCATCACCAGAGTATCCAGTCTTAAAACTGGAAAATTGTTTCCCATTCCCAACTGTTTTCACACTCTCATCCGAACCTCCTGCATGCTTACCAGCTGCAGACCTTCCTGACTGCACCAAGGACTCAAAAACAAAGTCAACAGCTGGCTCAATCCCTTAGGGTATGGCTTTTCTTGTCTCCATAGAAGTAGCCCTTAATCGCACCATTCCTCAAGTTGTTTATACTCTTCCTTTTGGCAGAGGCACACTTTCACCCACCCAACCATCTACAGATGCAAAACAAAACTTTGTAAGTGAATTGACCTATTCCCAAGACTGAGGTTGATCCACACTGTGTTATGGGACCATCTTCTATTTCAACTTCTCAGCCAGGAAATATCTTGGAGATAGTTTCAAACAGAAAGGGAGTGCCAGGGCTTGGAATGTATTAATCCCAAATCTGGTGTCTTAGTATGAACTAAATATGGGACTTTGATAAATGGTACAGAAATAATTGTGGAATATTATCCTGAAGGTCAGAAGACACTCGTGTTACAAAGTCTTCCAAATACCCAAAGGTCTAGATTATCCTTATCTCCAAAGATGGAGAGGCACTGATTGAACAGGCCTTGTTAAGTATTTCCAGTTTATCACCTTGTATCACTTTTGCCTCATGCCCCTTCCTACCGTAATTTTTACCACACCTAGTTTTATATGTTTCCTTAGATCTTCAGAAGATTCACATGTCTTAAAACAGGTGAAGATATTTAAAATCTTCTTATTAATATATAGTGATGATGATAATTCATGTGATGTGATGTGTGTGTGTGTGTGTGTGTGTGTGTGCGCGCGCGCGCACGCGCGCGCTCACGCACACGTGCCTACATGACAGCAAACAGGACAACTGTGAACTTGGTTCTCTTCATCCACCTTCATGTGGGCTCTGGGTATCAAACTTGGGGCACCAGGCTTGTGTGACAAGCAACTTTACCCCTGAGTCTACTCAAAGGCTAATTTTGATGATGACCTTAGCTATGATCATCAGACAGTACAAAGATAATATTGTTTCTGTCTCTGATAAAAGTACTGAAATAGTAGTGCTTCAAATGTTATCAAAACTTTCTTGAGGTAGAAGGGTAGATGGTAGAATCTTAAAATCTCAACTCATTGTTAGAATTGCCTGAGTAGTTCTAAAAACCTTCTAAATGGAAAAAAAAAAGCAATTTAAAACATTTTGGCACTTAATCCTGTAGTGGATTATCACAAAATCTTAGAGACATTCCTGTAAATCAGTAGTTTAAGGAAGCCCGGGAATATTTACCACTAATATTATTACACAGGATTGAAGACCATAACAAAAGAAATGGGTAACTCTCAAACTTCTTGCGATCAACAATCAGTGGCAAAGACACACAGTTTTCCTATGTTTTCAATCCAAATTACTCAATAAAATTTTGAATTGAAAGTTGAAGTTAATATATATGCGGAACAGGTTGGTGCTAATAGTAAAGGCCTGATTTGTGGGCAATCTTGCTGAGTTATCTGTTACCCCACTAATTGCCACGTTGATTTGGCTAAACTGGCTGACTAGGCAGATGTCCCCTTCCTCAATCACTGCTCCGTGTGCATCCCTCCCGAAGCTGTACTCTGGGTCCAAGAGGACAATCTTCCCCAAATAGAGGAGGACCAGTCTTCGGTTAAGGGTGTATAAGTAACTGCTTCTCTGCTAGAACCTCCAAATAATCTCTAATTGTTGAAGCTGTATACTTTTAATTGTTTTCCTCATGAAACAATGTATTGAACTGTAGGTGAGCATTCATTATCATCTCTTTAGGACCATATTGTACTTAGGGAGGAGTCCTTCCTGAATTGGAATTGCTAATGAGTAGTGAAGCATTTGGTCTGGAAACCTTGGAGGGTCTTTGAACCACTCTAAATTAGATGACAATGAAAGAGGGGCATGTAATATATGCATGATAGATAATAATCATAGAAAAAATGTTTAAATACAATGAAATGTTTATTTTTTCCCCTATGGCCTCCATCTAATCAACAGTACAAATTAACTCAGAACTCAAATTCTATCACAAAGCCTGAAAGTTATGTTCATTGCCTAAGGACTGCTCAAAGCTACTTGATTAGGATCCACTATTTGTAATTTCTCCCCATCACTAAGCAAGCTCTATGCTCACTAAGAATCATCTGTGCCTCTTCCTAAATCTCCTTTTTTTGCAAGTATAGTTTTTATTACTTCTTTCATTATTTATACAATTTAATGGACTATGAGCTTACAAAAAGAGCAGTTTCTATGAAAACTGTTTATTGCTTTCATAATACTCATAAGGGAAGTTGGTGAAAAAGTCTTCTTGAACTACATAGAGGAATAAAGATTAAAAAATGGAAAGAAAAATGCAAAAATCTATAAATATTCCAACCTTTGATTGCTTTACAATTTATGTGATTTCTTACTTTACTTAAAAGGAATATGAAATTGAAGACAAATAATAAATTGTTGGCTTACTTGTAAAAACAAGAGAGCATATAGTTTTTAAACAGAAAATATGTGAAGCAAAATTAAAACAAAACAAAAATAAGAAACTTTAGCCCCACTAGAGCTGGGGAAATAGTAAAGCCATATAGGGTGAAATAAAGTCTCTTCTTAAATGGGCTGTCCCTTGAATTGATCATTTATATAAAAGAAGTTCTACAAAGACTTCTAGTGGTACCAGAAGTTTATTTTAAAAATGTTTCCTCAGGAACCAATCATTTCCAGGAACTTTCTTTCTTTCCTCCTTCTCTTTTCTTTCCCCCCTTTAGAAACATGCCCGCTTTATCATTATGACTTCTGGGCAGCTCATTACCCTTTATAAAATTAGAATGAATTGAACTCAGAATAACTTAGTTCCTGATTGTCTTCAAGATTCAGATGACTTGTTTTTACCCATAGAAAAAGAAAGTCATCTTCATATACTTTATGCCCACAGAACCATGAGGTATTCATCATGCTAAGTTATCCTCTCTCTAGTAAGATAAACAATGATACCATATAAGTTATGTTACAGGCTACTGAAAGAGAAATGTGGATCCCACACTAGTCATAAAACATTTGACCTACAGTCTTTTATTCCTACAAAATATACTAAGGCAATAGTGGCACAGAACGTATAGAATTAGCCAGCCAATGTTTGATTTGACTAAGGTCCACTCCTAGAGAAGAAACCCATACGCGACACTGCTTGAGTAAGCAAGAACCAGAGACTAGACAGCCCAAAGATCTAGGGTAAAACTAAATACCACTGGTCAAAACAAACAAACACACAAACAAAATATAAAACAACAACAACAACAAAAACACATGCAAGGAAAAACAAAAACAACCAAGAACAACAAAATAATGAAATGATTCCTAATGATATTCTGCTGTACTCATGGATCTCTGTCTTGTTAAGTCATCCTCAAAGCGACTTCTTCTGGTAGAAGACAAGAGCATATGCAGAAATCCACACAGTGACATTGTGCAGAGAGAAAGGGAGTCTAAATTGGAGATCTCCATCAAATCTCTTCTTTCAGGACTCAGTGAATCCTGCAGAAGAGGAGGTAGAATGACTTTAAGAGCCAGAGTGGATGGAGCACACCAAGAGAACACGGCACTCTGACTCATCTAAGCAAGGTACCTATAAACTCACAGAGACTGACCACTGACTGACACAACAATCACAGTGCCTCTGTAGATCTACAACCGGTCCTCTGAATAAATATTATAGCTTTTAGTATTTTTATGGGTCTACTCATTATGAGAACAAAAGAATGGATTTCTCACTCTTTTATCTACCTCCTATTGGGTTGCTGTATCCTACTTCAATGTGGAAGTTTTTGCTTTGTATTATTATATTTTATTTTATCATGCTTGGTTATCTCTTAGAAGCCTTTTCTTTTCTAATGAGAGACAGAAAGAGAGCAGATCTGGAGGGGAGAGGAGGTTGGGAGAAACTAGCAGAAGTGAAAGGAGGGGAAACTAAAACCAGGATATATTGTATGAGAAAATAGTATTTCCAATAATAAAAATATCTGATTGAAGCTGTGAAGGTTGAGGAAACTGCCAACCAGTTCTCATCCTTCCTTGGTGAATGAGGCTCATGTCTATGATGGCTTAGAGTTTCTCACTCTGTTGGGGGGAAGAAAAGATTTTTAAAAAATTCAAGTTCCCTCTAACATCTCAGTATATAAATTCACCTCCAAAGCTCTTTGATATGAGGTACAAATTAATGCTTAGCCAATTCTAGATTCTGATAGGTAGGGAATATCTTTGGGTTCATGATTACAGGAATAGTACAGGTATATAGTGATGGTAGACCATGACTCAGGCATTGAAGTCATCTTTTTGAGAACTTTATACTTGAGTTCTGCAGCAGACATTTCCTATTCATCATTTCAAAACTACTGACAGATAATCTTTAAACACTTGGATTCTTGAAACAAAGCTGCCTGGAAACCTCTGTGTGCATTCCTTCAAGGAATGTTGTACAGGTTGTTTGTCTGATGAACTGTTATAACAGTTTACCTTCTGTAAAAGATTTCCAGCTGACAACAGAGCAAGCAGTGCTGCGTAGAGTCGATAGGAGACAGTACCAACTCAAGAGTGGGAGAGGGATCTAGAGTACGGTATGTCTCCAGGCAAAATGCTCGGGATTGAAAGGCAAGCTTATTGAGTCTGACATGACAAAGTTAAAGGAAAGTGCTACCAAGGCATGGATGATATATGAAAAGGCATGAATGTTAGATATTTCTGAGACCTGAAAGACTGATATAGCAGAGAAGCCAAGTGATTAGGAAGGAAACCACTGCATCAATTGCTCACTGATGACAACACTGAAATACTCAGTATCAACTTTTACACCCTGTCTTAGAATTGAGGCCAGCAGGCTATGGATCATCAGGGTTTATTTGAAGCCAGAAAGAGATGAGCATACAGACCAGGGATCTTTTCTCAAATCTGTTGAGACAGTTGGGTGTCTAATTATAGTATTTACTTTTCTGTTGATGTTGACATGGATATGGAATTCCCTTCTGTATGCTGTGAATGCCATTGATTAATAAATAAACTGGCTTGGCCTGATAGGGTAGAACAGAGCTAAGCAGGGAAAACAAACTGAATTCTGGGAGAAGGAAGGTAGAGAGTCAGGAGAGAAGCCATGGACCCACTGCTGGAGATAGACATGTTGAAACTTTTCTGGTAGGCCATGACCTCATGGTGATGCACAGATTAATGGAGATGGGTTAAATTAAGACATAAGAGTTAGCAAATAAGAAGCTAGAGCTAATGGGCCAAACAGTGATTTAAATAATATAGTTTCTCTATGATTATTTTGGGAGTTTGGGTGGCAGCAAAACAAGCACCCTCCTGTAACAAATTGGCACGCCAACATGGTCGACAAAATCCACATAAATCCTGAGATAGCTTAAAAAGGAATCCTAGACACAAAAGAACAGAGTTAAGCATGGTTTGGTAGCAGAATTTTCTTGGGTGGGCTTGTTTGCTAGAAGCAATCAGAGGCATGCCTCCTTTAAGAGAGGTTTTTCTCATTCAGTGCTAGCGGAAGAAAAAAACATGCTGTTTTTAAATGCCAGCTTTTTGATTTTATTGATAATTAATTATATTTAAAATATTACCATGAGTCCCAGTAGAGACTTTGAACTTTGGACTTTTTAAAACTAATTTGTTTTTTCTTCTCTCTCACCCTCTCTCTCTCTCTCTCTCGAGTCCCAGTAGAGACTTTGAACTTTGGACTTTTTAAAACTAATTTGTTTTTTCTTCTCTCTCACATTCTGACCAGTTTTCCCTTCCTCTTCTCTTCCTAGTCCCACCCTCTCACCTGCATCTACTTCTTCTATGTTTCCCTTCAGAAAACAGCAGGACTCCAAGAGACATAAAACCAAACAAGGCACAAGTTACAATAAGACTAGGTATATATCTCATATCAATGTTGGTCAGGGAAATTCACTAGGTGGAAAGGGTACCAAAAACAGGCAAAAGACTCAGAGACAGTCCCTGCTCACACTCTTAGGAGTCCCACAAGAATGTAAAGCTACAAACCATGACATACATGTAGGGAGACCTAGGTGGGACCCATACCATCTCCATGACTGTCACTTTAGTCTCTGTGAGTTCCTATGAGCCCTGATTAGTTGATTCTGTAGGCCATGCTCTTGTGGTATTCTGGACATTTCTGGCTCTTATAATCCTTCCTCCCCTTTTTCTGTGGGGTTTCCTAAGCTCCACCTAATGTTTGGCTGTGGATCTCTGCATCTGGTCTTACAAGTTGCTGGATAAAGTCTCTCTGATGATTATTTTGCTAGGGTTTCATCTGTAAGTATGACAGAATATCATTAGAAACCATTACATTGAATATTTTTTGCCAGTCATGTTTGGTTCCATTCTATGTCTCTGGGCTATCCAGCCTCTGGTTCCAGCCATCCAGGCAGTGTCAGGCAAGAAAACTCTCATGTGTTAATTTCGAGATGGACCAGCTATTTGTCGGCCATTCCTACATGTTCTTCACTACCTTTATCCCTAAGCATTTTGCAGACAGAACAAATTGAACTTTTAACTATAAAAATAGTAGATATGATAAGCTTTTATATCTTTTGTTTATTTATTTACTCATTTATTATACATCTTGGCCACATTTTCTCTCCCTCCTCCTCTCCCAATCCATCCCTCTGTTCACACCTCCAAACCACTCCTCCCGTTTCTGCTTAGAAAAGGACCTCTCTCCCATGAATATCAGCAAAACATGGCATATCAAGTTACAGTAAGACTAAGCACTTCTTCATGTATTAAGGGTGGGCAAAGCAACCCATTATGGGGAACAAGGTCCCAAACACTAGTAAAAGAGTGGGAAACAGATCCTGCTATCACTGTTGAGCCCCACAAGAGGGTCAAGCTACACAAATGTAACATATATGCAGGATGCCTAGATTAGACCCATGAAGGCTCCCTGGTTGTACTTTTAGCATATGTGAGGTACTATAAGCCCAAACTAGTTGATTCTGTGAGTTTTCTTGTGGTGTCCTTGACCCTTCTGACTCCTAAAGTCCTTTCTCTCCTTCTGTGGGATTCCCCAAACTCTGGCTAATGTTTCATTGTGGTTCTTCTTTTGTTTCTGTCACTTGGTGGATGAAGCCTCTTGTATGACAATTGTACTAGGCACCAATCTTGTCACAGATGGCCAGGTCAGGTTATGTATCTGCTATTGCTAGAAGTCTTAGCTGGGGTGTTCCTTGTAGATTCCTGGGAGATTCCCATGTGCCACGTTTTTACCTTACTCCAAAATGATCCCTCTTTCCAGTAGTCTCTTTCAGTATTCTCCTTCTCTACTACTGCAACCCGATCGCTTATGTCCCCATCCCATCTGCCCTCCCACGAATTCTCATTGTTATCTAGTCTCACTGGATCTGTCAATTGTAGAACAGTTTTCCATTGTTTTGCCGCTAATATCTACTAATGAGTGAGTACACAGCATGTTTATCTTTCTGGGTCTCAGTTACCTAATCCAGAATAATTTTTTTTCTAGTTCAATTCTTTGCCTTCAAATTTAGGGTCACTGTTTTTAGTAGTTGAGTAATACTCCATTGTGTAAATGTACCAGACTTTCTTTATTCAGCCTTTTGAGGGGCATCTAGTTTGTTTCCAGGTTCTGAGGATTAGAAATGAAGCTGCTATGAACACAGTTGTACAAGTGTCCTTGTGGTATGATTGATCTTCCTTAGAGTATATGTCCAAGAGTGGTAGATTGATTTCCAGTTTTCTGAGAAATTGCCACACTCACTTTTAAAGCGACTATACAAGTTTGCAATCCCACCAGCAATGGAGGAGTGCTCCTTTTGCTCCATATCCTCTCCATCATGAAATGTTTCTTGTGCTTTTGATCTTAGCCATTATGACAGGTTTAAGATGGAATTTCAGAGTCCATTTGATTTGCATGTCCCTGACGGTTGAGCATGTTGAACACCTCCTTAACTGCTTCTCAGCCATTTGAGATTCTTCTTTTTTCTTTCTTTAAATATGTACACTATTTTAATTTGGATTATTTGATTTGTTGATATCTAGTTTCTTCATATCTATATCACCCTTCACAAAATTTAAGTTCAAGTAAATCAAAGACCTTAACATGAATCCAGATACACTGAACCTGATAGAAAAGAAAGTGGGAAATAATTATGAATGGGTTTGCACAGTAGAACACTTCCTGAACAGAACACCAATAGCGCAGGCACTTAGATCGACAATAATAAATGGGACCTCAAAAATTTGAAAAGTTCTGTAAAGCAAAGAATACCATCAATAAGACAAAACAGCTGCCTACAGAATGGGAAAAAAAATCTTTACCATCCCCACATCTGACAGAGAGTTAATTTCCAAAATATATAAAGAATTTTGTACTTTTAAACAGTACTGAAACTCTATGAGGACTTTAGAAGTTGGACTAAATGTATTTTGCATTATGATATGGCTACAAGTCAATGGGAGCGAGGGAGTAGAATTTTCTGGTTAGAATGCCCAGAGAGAGTGGCACTACTAGGGGGTATGGCCTTTTGGACATAGTTGTATCCTTATTAGAGGAAGTATGTCACTGGGGTTTGAGCGTTGAAGTTTCAGAAGCTCAAGCCAGGCTCAGTGTCACTCTCTCTTTCTACTGCCTGAATATGCTGATGCAGAAATCTAAGCTACTTCTCCAGTACCATGACTGCCTCTGTGCTGCCATGCTTTCCACCATGATAATAACAGACTAAACTTTTGAACTGTAAACCACCCTCAATTAAATACTTCCCTTTGTAAGTGTTGCTGTGCTCATGGTGTCCTCACAGCAATAAATCCCTAACAAAGACATCAGCTTCGCTACCCTCCTAATTTCATGTTTGTTCTTTCCTTCTCTCTCGTTCTCATAAATAACAAAAACAAAAAAACCCAATAATACATAAAATAAATACCAAAACAAAACCAAAGACATTCAAGAGACATGGGATCCCTTTTGTATTGGCCAACAATAGAAAAAGATCACAGCTACTTAAACTGTAACAAGTTGTGCAATCTATAAACTCTTGTAACTTAATGTGTGATTGTGAAAAAATTAGTGACAATGGAGGGGCTTCTAACAGTGCAACAATAAAAATAAATATTTTGAAATCAAAGACATTATGAACCCCAGGTGTTTCTGAAATTGCTTACACGAGCTGAATCATGGGACCTTGCTGCTGCTTTGATTCTGAGCACAGATCACTTGGTCCTACGTACTGAGAATCCTGTCCTGCCACATGAGGCCTATGTGCTTCACCTGCACCTTGCTTAGAAGTGAGGCTATATAAAGCTACACATTTTGTATCATATGCATAGAGACCCCTGCCCTCCTTATTGAAATATAACAGCTTAATTGTGGAAAACCTAGGCCTTTAGTATTTCCCAGCCATTATTCCTCAGTGTGTAAGATTAAAGTCTTATGTTTGTAGGTTGTTTTGTGTTGGAGTGCTTGGTTTTTAAAATTGTCACATGAGTTGCTGACTTGAGTTTATTAAAAAAAAAAATCATTCCATGAATTTTGGCTTGGGGTCAGGAGAGAATTTCCAAATACATTTCTGCAATTATTTTAATATAAGGGATTCTATGAAATACTTTTCCTTTTAAAATTTATGTGTAGGTATGTGCACAGATGCAAGTGTCCATAGAGACCAGACTCATGAGATGTCCCGGGATGAGTTTATAGGCAGTTGTGATTCAACATGCAGATGCTGGCAGTAGAAGCAGAATCCTTTCAAGGAGCAGGCAGTGCTCTCCATTGTGGAGCTGTCTCTCCGGTCCGACTTCTGCCATTTTGCAGTATTCACATGATGCATAAAACAAAATCCCAATGACAAAATCAAAATATCAACCAACTTTAAAAAAATACTAACAATGCTTGATGTTCTGCAGTATCAAATATTCAGTCATGATTTCATTTCTTATGTATAGATAAGCAAGCACATCCATCCTATTAGTATTCAAATTTTCTCTAGTCTTTTTTTTTGATTTAAAATAAATAGCTAAAATACATGGATATAAAATAATTTATTTAAATAATTTTAGTATGTATCACCAGTATATATTTAACCTGAATGCCTATTTTATATACCATGTCATATGGCAATTCCCTGAGTTAAGGAGGTCAGAAGTGGTAAAGTTTAAGAAGTCCAGCTCTAAGGGAAGAGTGTTTTGTCTTCTTAAGCACATTTCCTCCCTAGAACTAATTCAGTAATAAAGTCACTTTTTGTTGCATTTCCTAGCTCACATTGGTTTTCTACGTGGTTCCTAAAATAGTACAGAAATACAGCATGTTGTAATTACTTTGTTCCCATTATGACTATTATAACCAACAATTTCCTAGCTTTCTAGAAAATGCTGGTCCAAATTCCATGCATTCATATTTCATCAATGAACACCTGAAGACTAGTTTGGTTCTCATGGGCCTTACATTGTAGTGAGGAATAGGAAACATGCATTATAAATACAGGATAGGCTCCTGTTTTCTGACTCACAGGGAGGTACCATAATAAAAAGGATGATATCAGAGAGCGAAGCTGGGAAAGCATTTTGTAGTGAAATGAACATGGAAGATATCTCTAAGCAAAAGATAAGTCAAGGGGTGTTTGAAAGAAGATTAGAAAAGGAAGGGGAAAAAGAGAAAGAAGAAAGAGGAGGAGAAGGGAGAGGAGAGAAAATGAGTAAGGGAGGTAATGAAGAGGAGGAAAGCAGAAATAAAGAGACACAGAGAGATACAGGAAGGAGAGAGATGGCACTGATGGAAAGAGATGGTACTGATGGAAAATATGTGTCCAGATGTAGAAATAGTAGAGCCTGAAACTAAACAAGACCGCTGAAGCATCTTCTGAGTGCAGTCAGCAAGAAAAATGACACGAATATGATTTTGGAGTGTGTAAGTGAGTGTGAGTGTTACAACTCTGGAGCTACAATGATATCCTGACTTACCAGAAAACCAGATTATACTTAGAGCCACAATAGAATACATCTGGAAGGGTAGAGCTGCAATAGGATAGCTCTGTAGTCTGGAACCACAATAGGACAGCTCAGCACTGGAGGGTAAGGTGTCCTGACTTGTTGGGAAGCCAGGCTACCTGAAGTTAGGGTTCAGTGGGGGAATGGGCTCCATGCAGGATAATGCAATCCTGCTCTTATCCTGAAGACTTGTTGGAAAACTAGGCTATAACAAGTTGGGGTGATGGTCTCCCCACAGGATATAGCAAGCCTACTTTTCTCCTGGAGAGTCCCCAAGGGTGAGCTCTGCTCTGTTCCCTTAAGGGATGGTCCTAGCAGAGTTATCCACTTCTTTTTCTGCTTAAGATGTTACTTCTACTGACATTCTGCTAAAGGGGAAACCCTTGCAAAAATGTAACAAGCTCCTCAAGCTCCAGTGGAAAAGTTGTTACTTTTTCTGCTCAGCCTTGATTAGCCCCCCTAAGGGAATGTTGCTGCAACGTTATTCTGTTCTGCTCAACCTTGCTCAGGTCTCCTAAGTGAGTATCTCACAATGGCTTTCCAACTCAGTCCTTTAAGGGACTTGCCAGCAAGGTTCTTCTATTCTGCACTGGCAAATGATATTAACCCAAGACTCTTTTGAGAAAGAGATTACTGGCAAATGATGTTAACCCAAGACTCTTTTGAGGAAGAGTTTTATTTGGGAAAGAAAAGTCCAGGAGAGTGACTCTATCTGCCAAGGTGGTGAAGGACAGCCCTGAACAGGCAGAGGGCTTTAAATAAGACTTCTTAGGGATGGAGCTTTCCCATGGAGAAGTTTTTCTTCTCAAAGATTGCTTTCTTTTCCCTGCTCAGGAGTTGGTTAGTTTAGTTGTTGAGGGGTCAAAGGTGAATATAATTTCAGAGCTAAGCTATGTTCCCCCCCACACACTGGTCCTTTTTAGCCTTTTGGCTCTATTGTTAGGGTCAGGGCATATTCCTTTCACTGATTCTGATTCTAGGGACAAAGTGTGTTTGGCACTGGTTCAGGGACAGGGCATATTTTCTTGGTTCTGAGTTCAGGGATAAAGTGTTTTTTTTTCACCATCTCAAGTCTCAGGTCCACGGTGTTTCTTTTACTGGCTCTGGATTTAGGATCAGGGTGCTAGATTTAGTACTCAGTGATTGCTTGGTTTCTTTGATTGGAATTTTCACCCTGAAGAATGTCAGGACACAGCTAGTATATAATGACTTTAATAAGTACTGGGTTTCATTGCCAAAAACAAAAAAGAAAAGTGATGTGTTGCTTGTAATGTTTGTAGAATTATGTGATGTCAGGTGTTATTGAAACCTTTAGAATCCATATTATCACAAACAGAACTCCATCTTGCATCTGGTTCTCATAGTATCCTTACCATTAACTTTATTGTTGTGCAAAGACACCCACTAAACAACCACATACAGTGTATTTTCTTTTCTTTTTTTGACAGTACTATTCCTTTTTCCAACATGGTTAAGACATACTAAGAATCAAGATTCTTGCACAAACCGGATGACACAGTTATTTCAGGACCTATGTTTTGTCTAAAGACCTTTGAACCTTCCAGAGACAGGTCATGGGTCCTGACCACTATGTTTTAGCTCTGCAGATATAATGGGTGCTTCCATGTTTATCTTCCTCATCTACTGTGAGTTTCAAGCCATGGTCCAATCTCCTTTGGACCTTAAGAGTAAACAAGTTTTCTTCTATTTTTATTTCGCAAATGTCTCTGTTCTAGAGCATTGATATTTATTCCCAAGAACAGAAAACAAAAACATATTGTAAGATCTGTCCTTGACATAGCAATATAACTCATCTTGTAGCATGCCATAACTTAGCTGTTCAATGTTCCACATTGCAGTAGTGCCAGCCATCCTTCCCATGACTGAATGGTGATCACTGAGGTCAGAAGACTTTTTGATAAGGGCAATTGTGACTATACATAAAGTGTCTTCCAAAAACCCACCTTTGCTTCATGTTATATAAGCCTATAATCTTCTCCACTGCTTGAATGCTGAGGCAGCACTTTGGAAAAAGGTTTATATGAGTTCTTCTGTAGAGTCACTCACACAAAGTAAGAGCATTAGAAGTAGAGAGGTGATCAGCTCTGAAATGCAATTATCATGATTGTGAATATTTCTATAAAAAAACCCACGAACTCATTTTAGTCATCAGCTGAGCTTGAGTGAATTATTCTTTAATCTGTTGCTGTCATCCCATTTGGGGGCAGAGATCAACTTTAAATCTCCTGGAAAGAGATATTTCCCAAATGTGTTAAGAGTCCAAGGGTGGTGAGTGGCTGTGATCTCTGAGAAGCATATGGATCCTGACAGGAAAAAGGGCTGTGATG
Source organism: Microtus ochrogaster (assembly GCF_000317375.1). Taxonomy (NCBI): domain Eukaryota; kingdom Metazoa; phylum Chordata; class Mammalia; order Rodentia; family Cricetidae; genus Microtus; species Microtus ochrogaster. The sequence goes on along the minus strand of NW_004949099.1, from coordinate 24,470,904 downwards.
ATTCATAGGTGCTTTTGTAAGACGTGGCATCCACCTATTTCTAAGGAAAGCAACAATACTCTAAGACAAGAACTAGAAAATCTTAAATTAACAGAACTTCAACTATCTACGAATTACATCTTTGTTTTATTATCATTATAAATAATTGTGAAACCGAATGTGCTTGGAAAATCCTATTTATTCATTAACTGCACTTATACTTAATAACTACTGGAGTTTAGCAACCTCCCAGCGGATGACTTACTTTTTATTTTGTACTGTAAGGTTATAGAATGCTAAAATATGAGTGAAGTAGCTATAACTTCTGCTGATAAAGACATTTTCCCAAGATATTCTTTTTGTTTAATTTTTAAAAAGATTTATTTTCTTATTAGAGTCTCTCTCTTACTCTCTTCTCTTCTCTCTCTCGTATGTGTGTGTTGTGCACATGCACATGTGAGTGTGTGTGTGTGTGTGTGTGTGTGTGTGTGAGAGAGAGAGAGAGAGAGAGAGAGAGAGAGAGAGAGAGAGAGAGAGCGCACGCACATGTGCGCGCGTATATTCAAGGTGATTGGATCCCCTGATGACAGTGTTAGAGTTGCATGCAGTTGCGGTGTTAGTGAGGCACCGCAAGTGGATGTTTGGAGATAAACTAGGGAACCTTTGTAAAAAGCAACAAGTGTTCCTAACTGTCCCTCATTTTTGTTCATTGCTTTACTCAAGCTATTTTCCAATTAAGAGAAATATTTCCAAAACTTTTATTAAAATTAGTCCACATTTGTAACTCCAGTTCCAGGGAATCTGACAACATCATACAGGCAAAACACCAATGCACACAAAAATAAATAACAGTGTTTAAAATGAGTTCCCATCAGTACATGCTATTTTAGGTGTGTGGTGAATAGCACACTCTAGAAATCATTGCTAACAATAAACTAGAATCAAATAGCAGCAGCAGCAGCTCAACTGAGTCAGAAAAGGTATGTGTCTGTTCTTTGCATGAACTATTTCATGGACTACTTCATATGCCCCATATTCTGTTTCTACAGATGGATTTTAATAACTTCTTCATTTATCTTCATGTCCCTAAATTACTAACAGTAAGGACTCATCAGTGTCAAGTGAAGAACTTAACAAAGAAGCTACAACAAAACCCAGGAATTAACTTGCTCTCTGAGAGGTATTCCCAGAATGAAGGCAAGCCTAGGCTTGAGTTTGAGCAATTATCTCTTGGCTAGCGGTAGGATGGCAGAAGTCTGGGTGCCATTCTTCGTGACACAGAGAATAGAGTGGCATATGGTGGCTAATGTAAGCAAAATTAAGATTTTTGATCCACAGTATTTTCATGATTTGGAGATGAGATAAGAAATCAGTGTGTTTGCTTCTATTGGCCCAAAGAAGCCATTTTTCTGTGGATGATTTCTTATTTGGAATGGGAAAGCCAACAATTTTTACCAGAGGTCAGCAATCACTGTAAATGATAGAATTAGAGCCTAATCATGGGTGGAGCCAAGGGCAATGGCAAACCTAAGCACCTTGATTTTTTTTTCTTATTTTTAGTTATGCATATGTGTGTTTCCGTAGTTTTTTTTTTTTTTTTTTTTTTTTGTTTTTTTTTTTTTGTTTTTCGAGACAGGGTTTCTCTGTCGCTTTGGTGCCTGTCCCGGAACTAGCTCTTGTAGACCAGGCTGGCCTCGAACTCCCAGAGATCCGCCTGCCTCTGCCTCCCGAGTGCTGGGATTAAAGGCGTGCGCCACCACCGCCCGGCCTGTTTGCGTAGTTTTGAACACATGATTGCAAATACCTGGGTAAGTCAGCAAAGTTGTATGCCCCCTGCAGCTGCAGATGGTTGTGAGCCACCTTTACATGGTTGCTAGGGCTCAATCTCTATTTTTTTCGAGGAGCAGTATCCTGCTCTCAACTGCTGAGCTATCTCTCCAGTCACTCACGCCCACATTTCTTAGGGACCTAAGGTCACAGCTGACCCTCAAAATTACTATTTCACTGCAAAACTGCCTAAATGGTTTTATTTACATTATATTGAGAGGATACCTTTCTAAGCAGTTTATTCTAGCTTTACTTATTTTGTTTGATGAGTGTTTTCCCTAATGTATGTATGTATGTGCATCAAGGGGATGAAGTGCCCATGGAGGTCAGAAGAGGACAGGATAAACTGTTCCAAATAACTGGGGTTACAGGTGGTTATGAGCCTCCATGTGGGAGCTGGGACTGCACCTGGTCCTCTGGAAGAACAGTGCTCTGGCTGCTGAGCCATATCTTCAACCCGTCTAAGCAGTTTTCAGAAATGATCCTTCACCTTCTAAATATCTTTCCAGTGAAAATAATTTATTAGTAGTCACGTGTACCAGAAACTGAGCTAAATTACTCTGATTCCCAAAGGAATACAAATGCCTTTGAATAATGCAGGAACAAAAGATCCTCTTACAGGGGAAAGCATATCACATAGAATAGAGGGAGGGAATGTACAAAGGAACTGCCAATAACAGTCGTTAACAGCACTACTGAGTAGTTCAATGAGCATCCTTACCAGTTTCATATGGTGTCCATGTGACATAACATGTGTGTAGTCTTGCTCATCTTGATAATTTCATGGTGCAGATGCATATCAAATCATTTTACATGTCTTGAACATATGTGACTTTTAAGATTTATCTTTACTTTGCCTTCATATGTATGAATACAGCATGTGTGTGCAGTGTCCAAAGATGCCAAAAGAGGGTATTGGATTATGTGGATCTGGAGTTACAGATGGTTGTTATCGATCATGTGGGTGATATGAACTGAAGAAAGGGCTGCAGGAAGAGCAACCAGTGTCTCTAGTCCCTATGTGTGAATTTTGTTCGTCAATTAGATACTAATAAACCTAGGTAAATGGGTACAATCAGAAAAAAAGAGATAATGTCAAGATAATAAATAAACCAATTTTTTTCTTCAAAGATTCTGAAGATAATTTTTGTTTTTATGTTGTATAGCAGTTGTTTAGTACGAAATCAGGAAAAGGCCCATGGGGTAAGATTGAAATGACCGGTTTAAAGAACTTAGACAATATTTAGCTCATTATGACTTGTCATAAAGAGAAAGGAAGGCTTTTCTATCCCAGAGAGCATTAGACTTTGTAGCTAACCTGGTTTCTTTGTGATGAATGAACCCACATTTCAACAGTCCTGGCCAAGTCAGACAGGAAAGGGTGGGTTGAATGATGTGTGCAGAGCCACGATTTAATTACACAGAACTCGAGTGTTCAGAACAGCACTGTGGTGCTCTTATCTCAGTCTGCACAAACGCTAAAGTGACACTGACATGGTTATATTAAATACCCACTATACATTTTCTAGTACACAATCATGAAACACATATGTTACCACATAGAAAATACAAAGATATTTTTAAAGATATTTTTCATTTGAGGGGTTTGAACCGCTTCATACATGATGACTGTCTTCAAACACACAATGACACACACGAAGTGATTCTAATTTGTATCCTATGTTTAAAAACAACAACTGAACATTTTCAGCAATATTTTGCAAGTAACACTATTAGCCCCCATCACATCTGCAATATTTTTATTTTTTATTTTACAAAAACGGAAATTATTTTCATCTCCCTTATTCTCATTGTCCTTAGAGTTTGTAAATTCTTCTTATTCTATGAACTAATTTTATCTTCATAACACCTGCACGCTAGGCTGAATAGGTGTGAAAATACCCTTTAAAAATTTGTATTACATTAAAAATGTAATTTTGGGTTAGGCAACACACACACAGAGGTCAGAGGACAAATTACAGAATTCCTTTCAGCCTTGGGGACCCCTTCGGTCACAGTCAGGTTCTCAGGTAAAATGCCTTTACCCCTAGATCCATTTTGCTGGCGCAAAAATACTCCATTGACATATGAAGCAGACAAAGGTAAACTTATTTGTCCATGTTCTCTCTTCCAACAAACACAGTTGAGGGATTTACGGTCATTTTGCAAGCCTCTGCTCTAAGACTGTAAGTTTTTCTTACAAAATCATAAGACACATAAAGGTTCTTTGACTTGCCCAAGGGCACTACCAGAGCAAAAAAAATGCAGGGAAATCTATATTCAAAACTTATGTGTGCCTAATGGTCATTGGACTTTTATTTTAAAATTCATTTTTGCAATACATAACCTCTGTGATTCCAATCATATCTAATTAGGAATTAGATATTCCTAATAAGGAAGTTGCTTATTAAAATAATCCAATTCCATCTGATGGTGATGAATTAGAGAGTGCATTTGATGAAGAAGTGGTCCTCATGTCAAGGTAATGATTCATATATCAATCAAGAAAATTGATTAGAGACCAAGAATGGCCCTATCTCTGGTGATACATACAATTTATTCCATAGGGTTAGGATACTTTTGTGAGAAATATATGTTATAAATACATATCTAATTATGTAACATAACACTT
>NW_004949099.1:24464549-24465776 GCF_000317375.1 Microtus ochrogaster | reverse complement strand
CAGGTTAAGATCCTTCCCGGTAAGCCACCACCTCGTGGTGCTACACAGATTATTAGAAATGGGTTAATCAAGATGTGAGAATAAGCCAGTAAGAGGCTAGAGCTAATGGGCCAAGGAGTGTTTAAAAGAATATAGTTTCTGTGTAATTATTCTGGGGCTAAGCTAGCCATGTGGTAGCTAGGCGGGATGAAAAGCAGGCCCGCATCTCCTTCTACAAAGCTCACTTCTCTACCAGCCTCCAGTTCAGCCTTCTTTGTTTTGGGTGCCCTCTGTGCTCACACTTAGACCCCTCCCCTGTACTCAGGAAGTGTTCACAAGTGTGGGACACCACTCACTTACAGTGTAAAGCAGTGCACATGTTAATATTCTGGGGCTACATCTATATAGGGGAATGGGAACCTTGAATTAACAGTCATCACAGGAATCCAATCAATGTAGAACATTTATATTGCACAGGTCAGGAAAATCTACCCCATTTTGTCAATTATTTAAGTAATTCAGAGAAAAGAAATGTTTAAGTCTGATTGTTAAGTAACTGAAAATGAAGAAGTTAATTTTAAAAAGAATGTAAATGGTTTTTTAACCTGAAAACACTCTAGGTTATGCCTATATGATATTTTCCCTACCAATAGTAAGTAAATAATTAAATTGGATGATTTTAAGGCTAGAATAAGAAAATATATTTTTGTATTTTAATTATTGAGTGCAAAACATGGTTATCATACATTGTTTTATTAACTCTTCTGCTTTTACAACCCTCAGCACAGTTGTGGAGATGCAGACAAATGGTATGGGGGGGCAACTCATTTCATAGGCCTTTCCCCTGTCATGGCTGATTTACTAAGCCATCGTCTGAGATAGCACTCTTATATCAACAGGAAGAAGCCGTGAATGAGCACACCAAAGTAGGAAAAACCCGTTAAGATTTTGAAAACGCTTTTTCTTTGTGTGTTCCTTAGTTTTCACAAGTATGAAATGAGGCCGGCATTATAACTTTATAATGACATTATAACTTTATAACATTATAACATTAAAATGACTTATTAACATTATAATAACTTATATATGTCATTATAACTCATGACTTGTATTGCTCCTCTTCAGTACAGTTTTCCTACTTCTTTTATTCTTTGGATACCTCTGAAGCCATGTGACTTTACTATTACATCAGCAATAAGTATTCAATGACAAATGGGTCTTCTGCTTCTCCTCCTCCTCTTCCTTCTT
>NW_004949099.1:24459589-24463194 GCF_000317375.1 Microtus ochrogaster | reverse complement strand
ACTCGAGGTTTGCAAACCAAGATATGTGAGCTTTCCAAGCAGCTTTTGAGGGAATTACTTTAGGTTTCTATGCACAGGTGTATATGTTGGTTAATTTTTGAACACTGCCGACCTGCAGAAAGTTTCACAGCAATTCAGGCATTCAGGGACCATATACACACCTGATTCTCCAATACCCCATAGTGAAATTCATGCATTTTATTCATGTGGGCTGTGCTGGCTTGAAGGAGAATGGCCCCCATAGGCTCACATGTTTGAATACTTGGTAGGCAGTTGGTTGAGCAGTTAGGGAAGGATTTGGAGGAATGCCTTTGTTAGGAGGGATGGCACTGGAGATGAGCTTAGAGTTTTCAAAATCATGCATCATTCCCAGTTAGTCTTGGGCCTGTGGATCAAGATATAGGGTCTCAGCTAACTCTCTAGTACCTAGTACCATGGCTCCCTGCCTTCTGCCATGTTTCAAGACAAGATAAGATGGTCATTGACTCTAATCCTCTCAAACTGTAATCCTGAAATTAAATGTTTTTTTTTTTAAAGAAAAGTTTTCTAGGTCTAGGTCATAGTGTCTTATCACAACAATTGAAAAATTACTGCAAAAGATATATATAAAGAAGTAAAAAAGTCCATACTCCTTGTATGAAGACATACAACTTATCTATGAAGCTATCAGTTTGATAACTACCAGATATACTGCTGAGGTTTGGGTGATTAAAGATTGGCAAGGTCATGTATTAACAGAACCAGTGGAAGCAAAGCAAATATGGAGGTAATACTTTGACATCTTCTACAATGATACTGCAATGAGAAATACTTCAGCAGCCTCTTGAACACAGAGATGATTAGGAAATATTGAAAGGAGCAAGATAAAGAAAGCTCTCAAGAAAGCAAAATACAGGAAGGCCTCAGGAGTGGATGACATCATGATGGAGTAATTGGAGGCAGCTACAATAGGCTCAGGGGTCAAGGCACTTCTTAGAATCTTTAGAGAGATATGGAAAAATGAAGTGATTCCCACAGAATGGAAGCACTCAGTCATAATTTCCAAACAGAAGAAGGACAAGCTGGGACTGCTCAAATTACAGGGGCATTAATTTGTTGTGCCATTTCAGGAAGATTTTCTCCTCCATTATCCTGCAACAAAAGCAGAAGAGAGGAAATCCTAACAGAGGCTTTACTGTGGGACAATGGTCTTATGACCTGTAAAGACTTGTCACTAGTATTGGCTTAATAAAACTCTGATTGGCCAGTCGCCTGTTTTTACTCTGTTAAGCCATTGTCCAAAAATATCTTCTTTATTAACCAATAAAAGCAACACATATACAGAAGGCCTTCCCACACCAACTTGTCTTGAGCTGCCTTCTGAAACCTGAACAAGGAAATGCTCCTCAGAACAGTAGCCAGATGTGCTTGATATGGCATGTCTCAGGAGGATTCTAGGCATCACATGAAGAGATAGGCTGCACAATAATGATATTAAAAGCATCTCCATCTACAGAATGAAGTAAACTACAGGATACAGTAATGGTGCCTGAAATACTTTGGCCATGTTATGAGTATGAATGACAGCAGATATCTGAAGATAGCATTGTTTGGAAGAGTACATGAGATAAGGCAAAGAGGAACCCCCCCAAAAAAAAAACTTGCTGGATAGACAGCATAAACAAAGACTGTGGGACCCTGGATATGACAATAACACAAGTATCTAGGACTGCCCAGGAAAGAAACAACTGGAGAACTGCCATAAATGGGCTGCCCATGCATGCTCAAGCATTGCTGGGGCATAAATGAATGAATTCTCAGTATATCATTGAAAAGCAATGTTGAAAATTCTGTTTTGTTAATATAGAAATGAAACAAATGCCTACAGAAATCATCACAGAACTACAGCTATTGTTACAGCATACTAATGAACACCAGGTGATTATAACCTAAGAGATTCTGTTTGAGAATTACCTTGGACATTAACTCCAGTTATGCACTTAAACAGCTGTACATAATTAGGTCACATTTTTCTCCTGCATCTGTCAAATAAGAACATGGGCAAAATGTTATGTAAATTTTTCTAGCAATAGTGTTAGTTTCTGAAAGCACTTCCTGTGATTCAGTGGTGTTTGTTGAAAAAAAATGAAACAGTAGGGGATTCAAAAAGGTCAACACCATGCATAGTTTTGAGTAACATGAGTCTCTGACTGAAGAAGCTATTGTGGTTGTTTATAAGCCTTCTCAGCCCTGGCCCTGTTTATTCAGGATGTGGGGTTGAATGATACTGTGTTATTTTGTGTATGGATCACATCTTGGGATCCCAGGTAACTTGTGCAGAGCCATAACATTCAATATGGAATCTTAACAAGTGGTTAAAGATGGTTCTGCACTTTCCCTGATGACTTCCAAGTTGACAGTGATATTCCAAAGGATGTGAAATTAATAACCTATGACTCTGAGTAGAGACTATATGAAACAGAGACTAATGTTGACAGAGGTTAGACACTTGGTAAGAGAAAGACATTGATGTTCTGAGCTACTGATCATTGGGTATGTTTATTAGAATAGCAGAACCATGTCTAGCCTGATCATTAGAGAGACCATATTAACAAACTGATTACATAAATTGTCTATTCTTGTCTTCACATGTTTTTCTAAATAAAACTTAAATTAAAATGTTAACTTTTACCTCTTACAGTTCTTGCAAAGAAGAATGAAAGCATACTAGATGTCTTATTGTATAAGAGCAAATGGATATAGTCTGTGAGAAATTTGACAGATGCCTCAAACTGAAGATTATATGTTATCTTTCACTTTTAAGGTAATTTTGATTTAAAATGGGTGATTTGATGAGTAGTATTTGAACAAATTAACTAAAAATGTGTGTCATAGTTGGTCAGAATAGAAGAGACATAATATGAATGCTGGTTCCAACATTTTTGTTTTGATTTCTTTTGATACTTTGTGGGATTATCATCTTGTTTAGAGATCCTTATGGAGGATGTCTATAGCGTCAGCATGATTTTCATCTTAAAATTGCCTCACTATGCAGAAATTGCCAACTCTGCATCAGGCTGACTCATGCAGAACCCGCTTGTGCACACACCACCCACCTCTCACATGTGGGGCTCTGATACCACACTAGATGGTCCCACACTGAAAACTCCAGTTTACAAATCCAGCCCACAGGGTTAACAATGAAGAGTAACAATATTATGACTGTAACCCACATTGCTCAAATGCAGACCAACAGCGCTATGAAAACACTATCTTTAGTAATACTAATTTTTATTACATTGTGTGTGTGTTACACATGTGGCACAGCACACATGTGAAGACCAGAGGGCAGCGCTCAGGGCAAGGTCTCTCCATCTACCATGTCAGTTATAGGGATTGAACTCAGCTTGGAAGGTTGGCAGCAAGTGCTTTTATCTGCTGAGTCATCTGGTCAGTCATTGAGTCATTAAAAATGACCAATTACAAATAAAAGAAAGAGACATGCACCCAGAGGAAGTTAGAAGAGTAAGAAAGGATGAATAGAAGGTGAACCCAAAGACAAACATATAGGCATCCTCCTGAATATGAACCTTCATCAGGCGATGAAAGGAGACAGAGACAGAGAC
>NW_004949099.1:24449896-24459214 GCF_000317375.1 Microtus ochrogaster | reverse complement strand
GGGGGAGGGAAATGGGAAGTGGTGGTGGGGAAGAGACAGAAATCTTTAATAAATAAATAAATTAAAATAAAAGAAAGGATGAATAGAAGGAAATGGAAGAGGAGGAATGGAGGAAGATGGAGGAGGAGGAGCACAATGAAGCAGAAGCAACAGAAAGGACGTCAGGAACTGCTGATAACTATTCTTTTTTTTTTTTTCTTGAGGCCAGTGTTTCAACAACCTGTAGGAAGAGAAATAATGATCCCATTCATCAGTTCTTACTCATAATTCACAGTGACTAAGCTACTTTTACTAATTTTTGTATCTTTTCAAGTCAGCTTTATATCTGCTTGTAAATAACAATTCATTTAATTACAGAAATAAATCTGCAAGACCACCATCATGAAATAAAAATGTTTAATAAAAATAAATCCCAGGAATATAGAGATCAATTACTTGCTATTCTTATTCTGAACATCATTTTATTTTATTTCTCAAAAGAATTTCCGACCCTCTTCAAAATGGAGGCCTACTGGAGATAATTGCTAGTTCTTGTTAGTGGTTTCCATTCCTAGCTTCACTCTGTCATAACTAGTTAACGTCTTGTTAGTCTCAGGCTCTTTTTCTGGGTCTCTGAACCTCTGCCTACATTGTGTATTCTTTTGTCTTTCCTCTTTCCATTTTTCTCTCTCTTTTTTTGCTATGATCTTCTCGTCCTAGAAAAGGTAATTTCACACATACTGAATTACTGCAATTTAGGTCAGACAGACCAGGCACCATGAAAATAAGTTCTTTATTTAGACAAAAAAGAAAAAAAATAGCTTCTGATCTATTTCTCCTGTTAGGCTTGTGAGAGCCTCACCTTCTCTGGTGTTATGGAGATTGAGAAAAGAGATATTTTTAAAGCTCTCTTTTAGAAAGTCCAGAGAGGTATCAAATACATTGGTACGTTTCCATAAAATGCTACTTGGAAGAAGTAAGATCATATTATGGGAAACAAGAGCCTGTGATTTTGGATGCTATTGTGAGCTTTTATTAAAACTGGATCTCACTGAGATTTTCTTTATAGTCATAGAGATGTTTAGAATATTACAACACATCGTGCAGGTTTCGGCGAGATGTGGGCCTATCTGGATTTATTTGAGAGGATTAAATTTAGCTTGATATCTGTTTGTAAACATTTTCCTGGCAGGAAGTTCTACATTTTCATTCACACACTATAATACTATTGTTATTTTAGGAAACACATAATGGTATTTTATAAAGGAAGAAACTAAGAAATCAACAATACAAGTAAACGAACAAATCAAAGTACTACCGCCAAATCCAAAATGTAAAACCTGAGCCAGATGGCAGTAGCACACATGTTTAATCCCAGGAGGCAGAGGCAGGTGGATCTCTGTGAGTTTGAGACCATCCTGATCTACAAGAGCTAGTATTAGGACAGGCTCCAAAGCTACAGAGAAACTCTGTCTTGAAAAAAACAAAACAAAACAACAAAAAAAGTAAAACCTAGGTATGTTCATCTTATATTCTCAGAGCTTGGGAGATTAAGATAGGAAGATCCCTGGACCTCACTGGCCAGCTATCCTAACCTACTCTATGAAATCTCAGGCTGAGTGGAAATCCTGTCTTAAATAATCAATGTAAAGAGCTTCTGATAAATGCCACTTGAGTGTTTTCTCCAGCTTCCATACACAGATACAGAAATGCACATAAAAGGACGTGCATACACATGCCCACTCAAAAACATACAGGGAACATAAAATACACAGGATGGGCACATGTCATATAAAATGAAATGAAAAAGTAGAAACCTTATGACTGTTGAGAGAAGGAAAGAGGGAGAGAGAGGGGGGAGAGAGAGAAGGGAAGGGGGGATGCTTGTGACTTGCCAATAAATGATGGACCTGGATCTCAAGACTGGGGATGATCCCAGTGCTAATTTCACTCAGTGCAAACAGATAACCCTTTCTTGGTTTGACATGTGATGTGTGTGTATACTATTATGGGTACAGCATGCTGGGCAAGTGCTCCAGCACACACTCCTGTGACTTTCCAGCCTACACGTCAATCACTTTGAAGAACTAACTAGAGCATTACTATGCACACGTTCATCTGCGGTAAGCATGGGCTGTATTATGAATTACCACACACTCTGAGTATCAAGGCCACACTCATCTGCTTTAGATGTCTTAGTCTAAAAATTCAAATGACATCAGGTAATTCACAATTTCTTTCACAATTAAAATGCATATGCTAATACCAGAGTATATGTCAGCTTTTGACTGAGCAAACAGCATCAATCAAACATGATTTAGAACACACTAGAGAGTTGACTACTGAGCCTTTGTATATGGGACACATTCTATTTAAATTCTTTACAGAGAATATGAAGCTAAATCAAGACTGTTGTCAGTATTTTTTTAAAGGCAGCAATAACATTACAATTTCCAAAATCTTATACTAGCAATATGCAAAGGAGGATAATTCCATCTCAGTAAGCAAATTTTCCCTCATAGTCATCCATCTATATCATTTGTTTATTGTGGTCCAGTGAACTAAGAAAAAGACCAAGAATGCAGTTATCGGTCATTCCCAGTGACAGCTGCAGATGGGATCAGTCAGGTGGTACAGTGATGGCTGACTATGCTGGAGTTTACTGTGGAACTCAGAACCAACACCTCAGTGTAGCACATGTGGCTCTTCATACAAAAAAAAAGTAAAAAGGATGATCAAAAAAAGAAAAAGAAAAGGAAAGAAAGAAAGCCAAAGCTTTAGTTTTTACCTTACAGTCTAGTAAATGCAAATTATTCCAGAAGATTCTAAGAGACACTTACTTTGGGTTCAATAACTATGAGTGATAAGATCTGTTATAGTTGGCTTCATTTATTTTTTGAAGTTATATGGCCATGGCCATGTTTCTACTTATTAAGAATAAAAAAAACCCTATTTTTTTGTTAAAATTTAAAAAAATAAGACATGAGTATCCTGGTACATCCCTTTTAATCCAGTACATGAAAAGCTGAGGCAGACAAGTCTCTGTTATTTCTAGGCTACCCTGCTCTATATAAGAAGTTCCAGGCTATCCAGGGATATATAAGGAAAGCTTGTTTTAAAGATAAATGTAAGTAAGTAAGTAAATACATAAATATACAAATAAATAGACTAGTCAGTGAGATAACTTAGCAGGTAAAAGTAATTGCTGTCAGCCCAATGACCTAAGTTCTGACACCAGGACCCAGGTGATTGAAGGAGAAAACAGGCTCTAGCATATCATCATACATCCCCAATAAATAAATGTCATGAACATATTTAAAAACAACTCTAGGTAATGCGAAAGAGTAGTATACAATCTGTAATCTCTCTTAACTGTTCGAGCTATAATTGTGTTTCTGAAACATTTCACAGTAATAAAAACAAAGCTAAAGTCACAGTTGGGTGTGGCTATCTAAAGTTACAAAGGAAAACCAATGAAAAGAGCCATTCTGCTGAGGTCTCTTCTTCTTCCACTCAAAGATGAATGAGAAGTGATAGTTGGATGTTTTCTGCAGCACTACATAGGGGCATTGAATCTTTTAAATTCATGACATGATGTTCAACATTCTTGCTGATTATTTTAATCACATCACACACAGAAGCACTTCAGTCAAACCATATCTCCCAGGAGGCACAGCCTCAATTGCTATCTCTAATCTTTTCAGAGCACCCTCTTCGGCTAGTGTTCATTAATTAAACATCCTTCTGCCGATGTTCCTTTTGGCTGCTGTTCCCGAGAAGCTTCATGATCACTTGTCATTCTATTACGTCCTTTATCCCAACTATACTGGTTCATCTTCAATTATTTTCTTCTTTCAGAACTATTTTCCTCTCTCACAATATTCTTTGATGACTTGATAAGTCTCTACAATCAAATTCTACCTCATTTATTTAAATTACTATTCTCAAAAGCATGGCAAATCTTCCTTTGTAATCATTTCCTTCGTCCCCAAAGGAGCTTAAAATTCTGATATTCACTGTGAGCATACAAAAGTAAATGCACAGATTAAAGAGTAAAGGAAAAACAACCAAGCCAGCAACCAAGCTGGATGCCACAAATCAATGTTAGGATAATAATATTGATTTACTTATCTGTTTTCATCCATTGAATTTATTCGCTCAATGGACAAGTATTTATTTAGTGTGAATATTATATCAAACAAGGTAAAAACAACATATTTATGAGAACACCTGTTTGAGTGTTAGTCACACCCACATGCTGTATGATATAATAGGAGGCTTGCCTTAACTATATAGAAAGAGATGGTCTTTGTTCTTTTTTCATGAATCTAAGCTGACTTCAGACTATGACAGAACTGATGTGTGACTGCTAAAGATGGGTGACTGAGGCCACAGTTTCTGCCTGGTTATTTCAAGACTCTCTGAGGGCTTCAAGAGATGTCTGACCCCTTTGAGGCCACAATGATGCAAGGAAGTACAAACAAATGGCTGAAAAGAAAGGCAGTCCAATGATTTTGCCTGAGTTCATTATTGACAGTCAACACTAACCTGCCACATAGTCAGTGTGCTATGTCAAGAGAAGATTTCTAGCTCTGACTGAGACTTCCCTAGCTGTTGTATAGAGTCGGGACAAGTCTGTTCACTTAAATTTGTGAACAGCCTCTGTCTCTCTCACTCCCTGCTCCCTGCTTTCTCTTTCTTTCAAGATTTATGTATTTTTATTTCATATGTATGAGTGTTTTGCCTGAATGTGTGTCTATGTATCACATTCCATGTTCCTAGTACCCATGGAATACAGAAAAGAGTACTGGATCCCCTTAAACTGAAGTTGCATGTGACTATGTGCCACTGTTTGGGTATTGGGAACAGAACTCAGGCCCTGTGTCAGAGAATTAAGCTCTCTTAATGAGACATCTCGTCAGCCTTTAGAGTAGTATTGCACTCATCAATGAGTTATTGATGTAACCCATGTCTCATATCACTCACCACATATAGCTAGAGATAGACACATATTAAGGATTAACACTTAAATTACATATTGTAATGCATACAATGTTTTCATATACTTCATTATGTTTTTGTTAGTCGGGATATTCTAGGAAGCCATATTACAAACCTTTATGCAAATCAAGAAGAAACTCTCCTAAATTTAAGGCCAGCCTGGTCTACAGAGAGAATTCCAGTACAATCAAGTACAGGTAGTGAAGGAAGCCATTGCAAACAGAAAGTTAATGAAGGTATAAATTAATTTGAGGACTACATTCAAGGTCCAACAAGCAGCAATATTTGGCAGCTTCAGTCATGTAATTATAGCTTTAGAAGAAAAGGGTTATGGAATCTCCCTCCGTGACTAAGGAAAGTCACTGAAACTGTTAGGAGTTGCCCTGAATAGAGGCCTATGGTGGCCATTGCATTAAGTTATGAAAGTGAAGCCTGGATTGCCTTGGGGACCCCAAGATGTTAGAGATTCCAGAGTTGTGGGATACCTGCCAAGGTAAGTTGCTAATAGGTAGTGGAACCTGCCCAAGGGAAAGAAATGTGGTGTACTCAACAAATATAAAAGGAGTTGGAGATATGGGAAGCCTTCTTACATCAGACATGAAGATACAGAGTTTAAAGTTTACCCATATGGTTTTTGGTCTTGCTGTGATCTAGCATTTTCTCGTGGTCTTCCCTTTCCTCCATTTTGGAATAGTAATCTATATCCTATGCTATTATATGTTGAAAGTATTTTATATGTTTTTTTTCATTTTGATTTTATAGGGGATTATACTTAGAAGATTCCATGAATCTCAGAAGAGACTTTGAACTTTGAACTTTTTGTTGATACTTTAATAGACTATGAGGACTTCTAAAGTTGGACTAAATGCATTTTGCATTATGTTCTGGCTACAATCTTATGGGGACCAGGGAGTGAAATATGGTGATTTGGATAAGTATGGCCCCCATCGATTCATGTGTTTGAATGCTTGACACATAGGGAGGTGTGGTCTTGTTTAAGTGGGTATGGCCTTCTTGAAGGAAGTGTGCCACTGTTTGGGGTGGGCTTTGATGTCTTATATGCTCAAGTTATTCCCATTGTGGAATACAATCTCCTATTGCTGCCCATGAATCAAGATGTAGAACTCTCAGTTCCTTCTTCAGCAACATGTCTGCCTGCATTCTGCCACACTTTTCTCTATAACTATAATAAAATAAACTTCTGACTGTAAGCCAGCACTAATTAAATATTTTAATTTATAATTGTCTTATAATGGTATCATGGTATCTCTTCAAAGCAATAGAAACCCTAAGACAAACACATAGTTCAAAATAAAATAAAATTTAAAAATCTTATCTAAAGAAGACTATTGAAAAATTCTATATATTAAAACTATTGAACACCTCAAAAGAAAAACAACCAAATAAAAATCCCAGGTAACCTCATTGCTTAAGGTCATAAAGCATGTAAATAAACATACTGTGTTTGAACTCTGATAGGCTAAGGACAAAGTCTGAATTTATAAGCACCGTTCAAGACAGATGATGAGAGATTCCTCTGACATCTCTAATTATCTGACCCCTTGGCTTGGACTACTTACACAGGATTGCCATATTCTTAGCCTTGAAAATAACAAGAGCTTCATTGGCCTTTACTTAGACTGACTTTCCCTTTCCTAGAGCTTGTTCTTTTTTTTTTTTCCTGGAAGTCTACAGTTAAGTAATTCTATGCTCTGAATGTTGTGGGAAAACACTAGTTGGGTTGGGCTAATTTTATTTCTGATACCAGTGGGGAAACTGAATGTTCTAAAGTCTACAGAGCAAGGCATCTCTTAGCACAGTCGTAGATCAGATCTTAGATGCCATTAAGACCCTTTTAGGTCTCTTTGTTACTCAGGCATAACCTATCTATGACCTCTGCATCATGATGGTGAAAGGCAAGAGAAACAGAAAGCTCAATACCAAGGAAACAAAATGAGTCTGCCTGCTATATTATAGTCCCTGGAATTTGATCCATAAATGCTGTGGAGTGCTGACTCAGCTAAGAGGAGGAAGAGGATATAGCTCTTTACCAAGGGTAATTTTGCAATTTTTTTTAAAGTGGGAGAAAAGGGAGGGAGGTATTAAGTTCACTGCTAAGCCAAATTACCCTGTGAAGCTCTCCCCTCTGTTTCCTCTCACAGATGAGAGGCAGCTCTCTGTCCCAGTTTCTCTGCTCCATTTAGGCGTCATCCCCATCATGTCAAAGTCATTTTTGTGTGTTTGCTCTGATATGCTCATATTTCCTCACTTTGCAAACCACTGACTACTCTTCTGTATAATTTTCCTAGACTTCCTGGGTTGTTATATTTCACCATTTCTTCTGTGATGACCTTAGAAAAGGAATTTAGTATCAACAGGATACAGGACTTGCCCTCTTTTTCTTGCTTTATGTTCTTACTAGATTGTCTGTGAAAGGAGTAATTTCACTTACTAGCTGACATGATAAAATCAAAGTCACTCTATTTAGGGTAAAGGGTCTGCCATTAATTTTAACGATTAGAAACTGCTACTAATGGAGAGGTTAACATATAGCTTTGAAGCTCCAGATCTTTAAGATTTTCCCTGTTTATAGTTGCAAAGTGTCATATGACATTCCTATTGAATCTTGCTACTCACGTTGCTTTTCAAGCATTTCCTCATTTTAGTGATAACACTCAGATTATTTCTTGCAATTCACTTGTGTCCCCAAGGCCAGAGTTACCTGTATGTTGTAATTTGTCTCTATTTCCTGTAAATCTCATTTAGTCTTGTCTTACTACACATTCTTATGGATCCTTGTAAGAGTTCACATTTTGTCCTATTCTGCAATACTGATAGACCTAAACAACTTGAAGAACATATAAAGATTCTCCTGTGGTTACCCAATTGGTTCCCATTACTCTTCAGATGCCATCCAGTTTCTTCCAAATGAATGTGAGAATACTGAGTGACTGTCTGATAACCTACCTTCCTCTCCCTCTCTCCTTCCCTCCCTCCCTTTCTCCTTCCCTCTTTCCCTCACTTCTTCCTTCCTTCCTTCCTTCCTTCCTTCCTTCCTCCCTCCCTCCCTCCCTCCCTCCCTTCCTTCCTTCCTTCCTTCCTTCCTTCCTTCCTTCTTTCCTTCCTTCCTTTCTGTTCCCTCTTTGCTCTTTGACAACAAGAGCTATTAACCACACTCACCCTCCTCTGTTTCCATGGCTATTAACCCCAGGGTCACTTTTAACTCAGAGTCTTTTTTGTGAGATGCACATTAGTCAGACAGTCAGAGGAATTAATGTACATACAGCTTGGCACAGAGATACATAGAAAATTAGAATGATGGTCACATATTCTCCTGCATCTCTGGTTTTCCTGGATGCTCTCAGTATGTATCACTGTGTGAAAATATGTTGCTTGTTGCTAACATTTAAAGATATGGTGTGTTTTTATTGTTTTCAGAACTTCTTGTAAGATCTGACCACACATATATTTTCTCATTTATACCTGCCTTACACAATTACCGCCTTTTCTATTATGTGAACATGTTCTTTACACTTCAGTCTATGTGAATATGGTTCCTTTCCTTCTTTCACCTTCTCCTCAAGTCCCCTTTCTTCTTCTTTTCTTCCACTTTCACAATCACTTACTGAGCCTCTGTTAAGACCAGGGATTGTTTGTTGCAAAAATTGGCAACAACTTGCATGATAGAAGAGATGCCATGCCTGCTGCCTACATCTAAGAAAAAAGCAAAGAAGGAATATCACAGAAAAAAAAATGGTAGAATAAAATACGAAGTAGCAATGAGAACAAAATTCTCAAACAGAAAATAGAAAAGGCAAAATAAAAGTGGTCAGATTGGACAAGGGTAGATTCCAAGTTGAGTTTATAATGTAAAGAAAAACAAGCACTTTAATGCTTGAAGTAAAAATGTCTCAGTCTACAAAGGCAGATATAATGCAATAAATACAGCAAAAGCAATACAAAGAAGTCAACCAGGCATCTCACCCATGTTACTGAGAGTTAACTAAATGGAAATGAGTATACACATCCCAGAAAGGATACCAATCATCTGTTTTCCCCACTCACTCTTTCATCTTAAAATCAGCTTAGCCCACTAAATATAAAACTGAAAATCATACAACTGAAGCTATTTTTTTTTGATTTACTGCAGTCTCTCAGTCTACCCATCCAAAGTTCTCAGAAGAAAATAAGGTAGAACCATCTTATATTTGTATAGATGCCTGATACACTACAATTCCAAGATGCATGAATTGGAAGATGGAGCTTTTTGCACATGTCGGACAAGAAACAGATAGGAAATTAAAAAAAAAAAAACTGAGATTCAAACAGCAGTTTGGT
>NW_004949099.1:24442137-24449429 GCF_000317375.1 Microtus ochrogaster | reverse complement strand
TTGCTATGATTCTTAATTATAGGGTCATTCTTGTGGATTCCTGGGAGTTTCATTTCTACCAGGTTTCTCCCTAACCCTGAAATGACCCTCATCAAGACATCTCTTTCATTACTCTCCCCTTGTCTCACTCTTAATGTGTCCAACATGATCCTTCATGTCCCCAAGTCCCCTCCCCCAGTTTATTCAGGAGATCTCATCTATTTTCCCTCCCCAAAGAAATCCATGTGTCCTCCTTGTTACCTAGCCACTTTGAAGCTGTGGATTGTAACCTAGTAATCCTTTACTTTACAGCTAATATCAACATATGAGTGAGTTCATATTATGTTTGTCTTTCTGGGTCTCATTTACCTCACTCAGAATATTTTTTTTTCTAGCAACTATTTACCTGCAAATTTCATGATGTTATTGTTTTCTATAGCTGAGTATTGCTCCATTGTATAAATGTACCACATTTTGTTTATCCATTCTTCAGTTGGGGGACATCTAATCTATTTCCATAGTCAAGCACTGGGCTGAGCTCCAGGAATTTTGTTGAAGAGAGGGAGGAAGTATTGTATCAGACAGGATAATCAAGGTCATCACAAGAGAACCAACAAAAACAACTAGCATGCACTCATAGCTCACAGACTCTTGACGGACAGCTAGGGAGCCTGTACGGAACTGACCTAGGTCCTTCATATATGTGACAGTTGTGTAGCTTGGGCTATTTTGGGGACTCCTAGGAGTGGAATCAGAGCCTGTACCTAATGGTTGAACTGTCTTTTGGGAACCTATTCCCTGTACTGGGTTGCCTCACCCAGGCTTAATACAAAGCAAGGAATTTAGTCTTACCTCAACTTTATATGCCATGCTTTGTTGACATCCATGAGATGCCTGACCCTTTCTAAACAAAAACAGAGAATGAATGGATGGAGGTGGGCAGAGGGTAAGCAGTCGAGGGAACTGGAGGATGGAAGGGAAACAGCAATTAAGATGTAAAAAATACATGAAATTTTTTAATTAATAAAAAAGTATAATTGAGTAAGATACATATAAAATATATTTTATATCAATCCATGTATTTAAATATATAACAAGAGACTGAAGACAGTAAATTTTAAAGTGATTTGTTTTATTTATGAATATGCATGCATACATACACATACACATATGGTTTTAGACAATTTTGAGCTACTTGTTATGAGCACTGGGAGTCAAAATCTGAGCCTCCACCAGAACACCAAGTGCTTTAAGTAGAAGTGTATCTCTGCAGGCCCTGGGATACAAGGATTTGGGGGGGGCGTAAAACAGTAGAACTATAAGGAAAGAGATAGAAATATAGTTCTCAGAGGAAAGGTACAAGAGATGTGGAAAGGAAACATTGCAGACATGCTCTCTTTCCATCCTCCTCCTTCTTTCTCTTGGAAAGAGACAACAAACCTAGATATTCTTTGTGGCTATGGTGGATTCAGTTAAACTGTTCCTGGATTTCACAATTAAAAGTTGCTCAAAATAGGTCTTGGCACAGTTGTTGACCCATAACTGAACACTTTTGACTATTTCAAAGAAGAGTACTAAAGTTTGGTCAAGATATTTTTCTCATCTGTAAAAGGGAAGATTGAATGAAATGTTTCCAAGTATCATTATAGTGTAAAAAAAGAAAAAATGCTACTGCCCTAAGAAACATTTTAAGCACTAAGCTGGCTAGCCTCTTCTGTTCTCAGTTCTTGTGTGTAGATTATGGCACCAAGATTACTTTTGGCCCCTAATAACATTTGAAAATTAAAAAAAATACTAACTTTTTTTCTACTCCAGTGTAATTCAGCAGTTATAATAGTACATATGCCACAAGAACTGAAATTTCATCACATATTCATTTATACAAATGACGTATGTATTGATCAAAAATAGATTGCAATAGTTTCTGTTAGGTGCCATTTTCTCTTGAGTCAAACAAGATTGTTTAATTTTGTCTATGACTGAAAGCTTGGGGTCCACAGTGGGTAGCAGACAGTATGCAGTCAAAGGTGGAATGGTTCTTGAATCTGCAATTGGTCTATGCAAATGGTTAATGCATGACAGATTCATGAGTTAAGGTGATGGTAGATGCTGGGGCAAGTAAGCCTAAATTCTCAGGGATTAGTCAGTGATGTTGAACAAGACATTGGACTTCCCTACCAGTGAAGTACCTGCTGACATTCCATGGGCAGAGAGATGTTAAGAGGTTTGTAAGATGTAAGATCAGACCAGGTAAGTGTGTGGTGCAGGCCTAGGAATGGCAGGTTTCACTTTCTGCCCACTTTATACCAAAGAAAATCTGGTGACTAACATCTCATAAATACCAGCAGCAATGGGGGTGAAGTCCTTGTCTGATCCAAGGAACATCTTATAAGGAATTGGACCTTCTGTGTCCACTATGACACTGTAGACACTTTCCCTCCCTGGCAGGTGACTAATGAACTTAATCCTAAAACTCATAGACTCCTACTCCTTAAACAAAACTAAGCAGATGAAAGAGAAGAAGTTACAGTGGACTTTGAATTTTAAGTTGATTTTATTTGGTTCTTCTCTTAGACATCCTTTCATGCTTTGCAAAACTGGGTTTTTATTCAGGATAAAGAAGTAAGTGTGTGACACACTGTAATTTACCAAAGTTCTTTACGTTCCCTCATCTGTCTATCTATCTTTTATTCATGTGTCTCTAATTCCCTTTTTCTTTCCCTGTTTATATATCTGTACCCTTCCACATAAATACAGAGGAGAGAGAGAGAGACAGAGGGACAGAGAGACAGAGAGAGACAGAGAGAGAAGGGAGGGAGGGAGAAGAGAAAGAGATGCTTATTCAGAGATTTTGAAAGAATGTTTTAAAATATTCAAAAGGCAACACTCAAAATAGAGAAAAGTTCTGCTAATATAGTCCATCTTTATTCTTGCCATCCCAGGTTACTAATATCTTACTGTTCAAACACAGCAAAATAATCCTAGGAACCTCTAACAAACAAAAAAGGACTCATCACATTTTTAGACTGTTCCTAAGCTTTTAAATTCTACTATCCTCTTTAAAAAGTCAGCTGTGGTTGTGGTACTTACTCAAGAAAGGAGGTTCTGGAAATTTTAGTTTCCTGACAGATTACCCTCAAATACTGATGATTTTCAGGAACTTGGAATCATTGAAATTCTACTTCTAGTATTTCAGATTAGAGCTCACAACCCTTTGGCATCATCTACATATAAAACAGTGTCACAGGTATGGGGTAATTAAAGATGAAACACAGGACCAGGTAGTGTTGTGTAGAACCGAATCACTCCCCAACTGAAGATTAAACGGAATTAATGAATTTTATGCTGCAGTCTCTATAAACGAGACAGCAAAGTATGCAGAGAAATCCTAAAGCATAGCCTTGAAATAAAGAGCTTAATGTAATTCAGTGCTTATCGGTTGCCTAGAAACTAACTTGGAAAGGGGTGGGGGAAGCGGGACTCAAAAACATGAAGGGTTCATAGGTTTAATAAGGAAATTATTAACTCTGAACTGCTCGCGGATGTGCTATATACACTGCACAGATCTTTCCTATCCCAGGAGCCCCTGAATATAGCAGAGAGCAAGGTCAGAGGGGACATGGAGCAGGCTGCTGTAGAATGAGGGGGCAGTGGTTAAGGCTCCAGGCAGTAACCAGGAGCTGGTAGCAACCTCTATAAACCTTTAAGCTATTGCAATTCGACATCAGCTCAGTGTGTTGACAAACTAAATCTGTAGATTTGCTTTTTCCTTAATTTATTTTTGTAGAAACACACAGCTTAGAACTTGACTATTACATGAGGCATTTCCTCTATTCTTTCCGGTATCAGGGATGTTTTCAAAAATACCATCTTGAATTTTTACAGACCTACAAAAAACATCTTGATTATATCCAACCCCATTCCCATTCAACTCCCCCATTATCACCTTCATCTCTCCCCTCCCAACTACTTGTCATTGGATAGATGGAAGGTAGGTTTGGGACACTTAGTTGATTTTATAATACACAAAGGGAATGAAGTGAGAAACAGGACATGTGTTTTTAATCAAAAATCCTTTACAAGATGAGAGAGTCACCTTTAAGTTTCAGTACAAACCACACCATGTGAAGGATCTGGCTGATCAGAGCCCCCTCCTCAGCTCAGCTTCTTGTCTACAGTAGAGAAACTAAGCAGGCAGTGGTGTTCGGGTAACAATTCACAAGCTAATGTTTTAGCACTATCTTTAAAACTATTAAATAAATGATCCCCCTCAATTTTAGAACAGTGCTTACACAGGAGAGTCAGGGCTTCGGCTTGAAATAGTTACTTAGGGAGGACATATTTTATCCTAATTATTTTTGACAGGAATTAGGTCAGATTAATTAGTTTAAAATTCAGCTGAACAACAACGTCTTTGCTAATTACTTCAGGGCACATACATAATTCATTTACAATAGCAAGAGAAAAAAGAAAGAAGGAAAGGAAGAAACAGAAGATGATATTAGCACTAGACGATGGTGCAAGCAAACCAGGTTCGACTCTGTGGATGGGCCATTCACAAAAAGAAGACTTCTCAAGAATTTACAGGGTTGATGGGAAGAGATATATGGAATATCTTAGTATGCCTGAGTACAGATAACTATGTAAAAATATGTCTTTTGCTTTAACTTTATGCTTCTATGCATCTATATTTAAACATTTAAAATACTTCAAAATAGTTTAGGATTTGATGCTTGGGAGAAAGTAAGAGCATGAATGTGAAGATGATTTTGTAAAACTGAGTCTTCAGCTTTGCCACATACCACCTTTGAGCACAACCTCGCTGATGCCCACTGTTTCATCTTATGTTGTTATCAATAAACTGAAAATAGTTAACACCTTCTTCCTGGTGTGGAAGCTATTGATATGATGTTTGTTCAAGACCTTATGTTACATAGCCACAGTATTTGACCAGTGGAATTTAATATTTCTTCGCTATTGTTGTATCTTTGGTAAAAATTAAATAAATATTTGTCACACTGCCTTTACACTTTCAAGGTTCCTTCAAAAATGCCTTTGAAAGTGAATCATACCTTTGGGCTTAGACTGTATAATGAAAGCTCTTATAAATTTAGCTTCAATTTTCTACAGTTCAAAAATGCAGTTAAAATATTTCAGAACATTAAATATCCAGTGATATTAAACAAAAACACTATTCTCCTCAAGGGACTTGGGCAAGGAGTTTAGTGTGTGTATTACCTTCTTACCATTCTGCTTGGGGCCAACAATACAGTTCAGAATCCAGATTTTATCTCAGGAGATATCAGAAGGAAGTTAATGTGTATGCATGTGTAGTAATGGAGTGATTTTTAATGCAGGCTCCTGAATATGCTGATCTCATACAGCTCCATCCCCATACTTAGGTTTCTATATGGAGTGTGTTTTTCTTCTTAATATATTTTATTTTATTCTTTGAGAATTTCACTCATATATACAATGAATTTTTATAATATTTTCCATCTTCCCATGCAATTCTTCCTAGATCTCCTCTACTCTCCCACTTCCCATGTTTCTTTCTTTCACCCTTCCCCTCATCTTTCCTCCCTGCCTCCCTCTTCTCTCCCTTTTCTTTCTTTTTTATACCCATTGAGTTTTATCAGTGCAGTCATTTTGTGTATGAATATGAGGAGAAGGGTCTGCTGGAACATGGGCCACCAGTAAGGGCCACAAGGATGATAAAAACTTGATTTCCTTCCTCTAGCAGCAATCAAGTACCAAAAGCTCCTTAGCTAGCAGTGGGGACTCTCCAGTCTGTGCTGGAACTTTGAACAATTGACCTTGTGCACATATTACACAGGAAGCCAAGTCTGCTGTGAGCTTCTGAGGGTAGTGGTCCTATCATTTCTAGAAGACCCTGTTTTTCAGCAACCCTCTGTGACCTCTGTCTCTTATGATCTTTCTTCTCACCACCTAATGTAAACCCCTTTTGGGTGGGCTGCTCAGTCTAGGGGTTGTAACCCACCCTGCAGTTCAGTTATTCCAGGGTCCCAGAGAGGCACTGTCTGGAAGATATGAGCTAGGAGACAAGAAGGAGGCTAAGCAGGGGTTCCTGTCAAAGCCTCAGTTTATTAGAAATGGGGTACAGCTTATATAGGGTAAGGAGTTTGGCTTGGGATGGGGTGGGGGCATGGAATCTTGCCACGTGGTTCACGCTGGTCACATGGTCCAGGAGGTTACCTTCGGTCAGGTCAGGTAGGCCAGGAAGTCACGAGTTGACACACCTAGTTCTCTAGATAGTTTGGAATGTGGGGTGGGTTCCGCTAACAGGTAGCTCTCCATTAACAGCCAATTTGGGTGTGGGGTAGGCACTGCCGACAGAACGATTCCTAACACAATTAGGGGTGTGGGGTTCTCTAGACTCCCCAGGGTGATGGTTCCTGCAATGATTTTAGGAGGAAATTGGCTCCTGGCAGATCTGTAGATTCCCCAGGGTGATGGTTCCTGTAATGATTTTAGGAGGAAATTGGCTCCTGACAACCTAATAGTTACCTTGATGTGAGGGTGTGTGATATAGAGGTTCCATTTAAGCCAGAATACTCTTTGTGTGGAGTATCTTGAACTTAAATGCTGGCCCATGTAACTTTGTTTCAGATATAAAGAGTGGATAAACTCTGCACTTTGAATACTGTTAAGCAAATTATAGGTCAATCCCAATTAAAGAAATGTAGGTCAAGTTTTGGGTGGATTCTGGCAATTTGTAATCCAATGTTACATAACTGCAGACTGAGGATTAGCACTGCTGGCACTCCTAAGCAATGCAGGTCCAGTCACAAGTTTTCTTTTCCAGATACTAAAATATGGCCATATTCCTAGCTGAAAATTTAAATGGGTCAGACGACATTAGAAACAGATGATATTTCAGGAAGCAATGGAAACTTTCCCCAGATGTAGATGATAGTTGAAAATACAATTCACAGCACTCTTTGCGGCCATGCAAACTAGTTTGTTGCTTTGCTCATATGGCATCTCAATTGCTGCTACTTTCATTTGCACACTCCCTGGAAACCGAAGAAAATCCCCATCTCCTGCAGGAGGTAAAATGAAAACCAAGATGGTGTAGACTGTAACAGGTTTTCCTGTTAAAAAAAAAAAAGAAAGAAAAAACTGTGTCTGAGCACTAGACTAAGCTTTCCAAAGTACTTCCTTAGACAGGTTATCTCCCTCAATACTGTGTCTGAATTTTAGATGGATGCCATTTTCCTTTTAATATTATAAAATCATTACCATAAAAGCCATCACTTAATGTGTCCTTAAAGGTTAAAACTCAAAATGTT
>NW_004949099.1:24438030-24441992 GCF_000317375.1 Microtus ochrogaster | reverse complement strand
ACACACATTTGTAGAGGTAACAAAATTAAAAATGTAGAATCATGGGGATATGAAATTTATAGCTGAAATATAATTTCTATGAAAAGCCAACTTTAAAATATTTTATTTTCACTATATATGTATGTGAGTTTGCCTTCATTTATGTATATGCATCCCATGTACAATGCCAGACAAAGACTGGAGGACATTAGAACCCCATGAACTGTAGTTATAGACAGCAGTAAGCTGCCATGTAGGTTCTGAGAACTGAAGCCATGTCTTCTGAAAGAGCAACAAGTATTCTTAATCATTGAGCCATCTCTTTAGCCTTTAGAAACCTTCCTTATCCACTCCAAAAGTAGTCATTCTCAACACTGGATTTTACTTGAAGATTATTTTATCAAATTTCCTGATATTTTGTACTTCTTTAGCAATGAAGAAAGACTGAATTAAATTCATTGTGAATTTTATCAATAGCTAATAAAAATATACAAGTTTTACATTTATAGGTGATTCTATTTTAAACAGAAAAGAACAAAGGTGGACAGGAGATTTTTTAAAAAGTTTAACAAATTAAATTACCATGTTGTATTGAATTATAATTCTGTCTGTATTTACATTACGAAATACCAAAGTATACTATTTTCTGGATCTTAATTAAGTTGAATAAAACTCCATTTAATTATTTCACTATCTACCTAAGATTGTGGTTACCACACCATTTATTTTAAAGGGCAGGAAACAGACATTTAAATCATAAGTTTGCAAGTATAATGTTCCCTAGTTCCTCAGTTGGTGTTGTTTTAGCACAGGATGGTAGATATGCATATTTCTAATGGACTTTTCATCTCACTACTCCTTTATAATGGGTCTTTCAACTTTAAGTACATATCCACCTACTTTTAGGATTCTGCTAGTAAGGAAGGTGAGACATAAGAAGCTTTCTCTTATGAAAGAGAAGCATGCTGACTTCATAGAAGAGGCGTATTTGCTGAAAGTGCTTAACAATTTTTAAGATTTTTGGTTAGAGGTTCTTATGTACAGGATCATAGTATAGACAACTAGGAATAAAAACCTGACTTCTTCCTTCTTCATTTGTATTCTTTTATTTTTTTATCTTATGTTTTGTTGCTTGTTCATTACAGCAATCTTTATGAATGGTAGCCAAATTTAAAGTAAACCAGGCACTCATGGGTTGATAAATAAACATACTAAAGGCAGTGTGTGTGTGTGTGTGTGTGTGTGTGTGTGTGTGTGTGTATATATATATATATATATAATCACCTTCTGCTACAGCAACCTTGTTTTCTCAAACTCTCACTTCTTATAAAAGACTGTGTTTCTGCTTTTTGCCTCTTCATCCTCATCACATATTCAACCCTCAACCCACTGCAATCTGTCTTCAGCCCACAACATTATACTGAACTTCATTTACCAACTTTGTTTTGACCCTTTTTTTTTGTAACATGAGGGCCTGCTTATTGGGGTTTCTGTCCTGCCCAGTTCCCACAGTCATTAGGTCTCAAAGAAAATCACACAGAGGTCTATATCAACTTATTGGCCCATTAGCTCAGGCTTCTTATTAATGCTTATAACTTATATAAACCCATTATTCTCATCTATGTTAGTCACATGACTCAGTACCTTTTTCAGTGGGGCAGATCACATCCTGCTTCTTTGGTGATCTGGGGATGACTGCGGAAAGAGCTTCCTTCTTCCCAGAATACTCCTGTTCTTATTGGCCCACCTCTACTTTCTGTCTGGTTGTCCTGCCTATACTACCTGCCTGGTTTCTGGCCAATCAGTGTTTATTTAAAACATAATTGACAGAATGCAGAATTGTCCCGAACCATCTTTTAGAACATGGAGTGAGTGTATTTCAGCCTTCATTTTTCTCTCAGCATTTGCTATTGATTATTCCTCTCCTGTATATATTTTCTTCTGTAACACTGTATGACATTTCAGACTTTTAATTTTACTTCCATAACTATTATTGTTTCTCTGTATCTTTTTTCCTGAATTACTCTTCTATTTATTTTTTCTTTAAATATTAATTTGCTTTTATTTCATGTATATGAGTGTTTTTCTGCATGCATATATCACACACACACACACACACACACACACATACACACACACACACTGAGCTTGTCTGATGTCTTCAGAGGCCAAAATTGGTGCTGAATTCTCTGGAGCTATATAGATAAAGCATTGTGAGCTACCACATGGGTTCTATGACTCAGGTCCTTGTTATTAGAAAGGGCTATAGACTGTGTGTTATCTCCCTAGGCCTTTTGGCATATTTCTTCTATTTTGATGATTATTAGGCTACTGTGTGAGATTATCATCTCCTTTGACTCCAGGATAGGATGAGAGAGTCATCTCCATCAAGATCATAGAAAAGGCATCTACTTGTTTGACAATGTAGGCTTGAATTACATTTTTATGAGGTGTTCTGGAGTTGGTACTTAAGATTCTGGATCTTCCTGGGTTAACTTAATTCTTCTGACCGCACAGTTTTAGAATTGTTCCCTTCCATGTCATTTCTAGTTAATGTCACACACTCAATATGCTGTTGTAATTTCTATCAATAATTCCAAAACTTGTGTTCAGCTCACAGCTTTTCACTAACTTTCAGAATTTGCAGGTTCAGATCACTACTGGCTACTCTTTTGCAGTCTTCCAGAAACAAGTTTCTGTACTCCTATTGATTTTGATTCTCTTCACTTAAAAAAGTATCCCTTTGTGTATTTATTTTATTATAGGAGTCTTAAATCCTTTTCTGTTTCAGTAGTCTAAGGAGCTTCCATATTCTTCATCCCATCTCTTTCAGTCTTCTACAACATAACAACTCTACAGTGGTCTGTTGTGGTTAAAAAGTGAAATATTTCCTTTCTACCTACCCCCAAATGCCCCCCTTTCAGTCTTCTCTTTCAGGACTTCCCCCTCCATCCACATCCCAATCCAATCCTTCATTTACTGTCCACACAGGAGATTTCTCCAATTTCCCCTTCCAAAGGAGATCTATACTTCCTCTCTTAGGCCCTCCTCCTTATTATTAGCCACTTTGGGTCTGTGTATTAAAGCCTGGTAATCATTTCTGTTATATCTAATATCTACTTATGAGTGAGTATATGTTGAAAGAGGCTCTGTGTTCATTTCCTGGTTGCCCAGATTCCCAATATAATCACACAGAAACCATATTATTTGCAATGCTGTTTTGCCAATAGCTTAAGTGTATTTCTGACTAACTCATATCCTAAACTAACCCATCTCTATTAATCTGTGTATCATCATGTGACTGTGGCTTACCAGGTAAATTTTCCTCCAGCTCCAGCAGGGCTACATTGCTTCTCTCTGACTCTGCCATCCTTCTCCCAGCAGTCAGTTTAGTTTTCTCCACCTAGCTCTTTTCTACCCTATCAGGCCATGACCATTTCTTTATTAAGCAATTATATTCATACAGAGAGGAATCCCATATCATCTCCCCTTTTCTGTTTAAATATAAAGGTTTTAATTTTAACATGGAAAATTACATTTAACAAAACAAATGTCAAGCAAGAATTACAGTTACAGTATTTATCTACTTTATCTTTTATCATAACTAAGGAAAACTATAACCAAAAATATAAATTCTTCAACTCCATCAAAGACTCCAGAAGGATATAATATTACCTAAATAAACAGTAAGTGCATTGTATGCAACTTCTGAAACTCTAGAAATGACAGAGACATCTTGCTGCCTAGATGGTCACCCAAAGTTCTTCTGTACCATTAGGGCATTTATCTTCAGCCTATGGGCACATAGTATCCAGCAGACTTTTCCATGAAGCAGGAAATTTCAAAGACAGTTATGCCTATATTGGGAGTTTTTCAGTCACTTTCTTCTGTGTCCTGAAGAAAGGAATGTCTGGCAGACTCTTTAATGAAGCAGGAAGCCTGAAGGACCACCTCACCTTTAGACAAATTAAGCAGTCATTTTT
>NW_004949099.1:24431346-24437930 GCF_000317375.1 Microtus ochrogaster | reverse complement strand
TTCTTACCCAAAAGGTTTACAAACTCCATAAGGAGCCTCTTCAATGCCCATCTTCCTCTTGAAGTAATTGGTGCTACCAGAAGCAGATGTGTCTCACTGTCATGAAAAGTCCTAAGTTCTTAAAATGTTTTAAATGGCATATTCTCTAGTCTTTGTAAGGCTTTAAGAATGCATATTTATTTGAAGTACATCTCTGTACATCTAGAAAACCTAACTAAAATGAATACAAATTGACTATTATAGATGACTCTCTATTTGCCTATATTTCTTAGTTATATATTACATTTTAAATAACATGCACAATCACAATAACTTATTCAAGAGCAGAATTTATAGAGAGAGAGTATAACAAAATTGACCTTAAATTTGTTTCAATAAACCAGGATCCATACCAGTGCAAAATCTCTATAGTACATTCCCCCCTTACATGTAAACAAACATTTATAAACAATATTGACAATGGGCATAGTTCTTCTCCAATCTCCTTTTCATAGGGCAAAACAATTTTTGGAAGAGTGTTAAGGGTGACCTTTCAGGGGAGTCTTGATCTATCAAACCATATTAGTCTGGAAGCAATCCATAGGTTCTCAACTTCTGTGGAAACAAAAGAACATTTTTTTCCAGAGCAACATATCCTTAGATCCATATTTTAAATTCAAGATACCTTTAGCAGCCCATACAGTAAGATGTTTCTCTGTATTTTGCTCCTTCACAGTCAAAAAGTTCAACGAAAACATAATAATATGCATAATCCTGACTCTCTGTGAAATTTCTATCTTCACACGGCTTATTTGTTTTTATTCTATTACTTTAATATTTATTACTCCTTTAATCTATGGCTATCTGTACTCTGTCTCTTTAAATACTTTGCTTTTTATAAGTCTCTATACTCTTTTTCTTTTTCTCCTAGGTTACATACATTTATTCAACACTGTAACCTGTAACCCATTTAGAGGTCTTTTCCATCTGAATTTGCCTTTATTGTGACAAGTAAATACAATCTTCATCTTACTGTGTCTGCAATATCTCACTCATTATGATTTTTTCCTAGTTCCATCCACTTGTCTTCAAATTTCCTGGTGTCCTTAGTTTTAGCAGTTGAGTAATATTCTATTGTGTAAATGTATCATCATTTTTTCACACATTCCTTGGTTTAGGGGTATCTAGGTTGTTTCCAGGTTCTGGCTATTACAAACAAAGCTACAATGAATATAGTTGAGTAAGTGTCCTTGTATAATTGAGCATCATTTTGGCAAATGCCCAAAAGTGGTAAAGATTTGGCTTTTGGTAGACTGATCCCCAATTTTCTGAGAAACAGCCACACTGATTTCCAAAGTGGTTGTACAAATTTGCTTTCCCGCCAACAGTGGAGGAGTGTTCTCCTTGTTCCACATCCTCTTCAGTATCAGCAGTGATTTGTGTTTTTGATATTAGCCATTCTTACCAGTATAATATGGAATCTTAGAGTTGTTTTGATGCGCAGTTCCCTGATGGCTAAGGATGCTGAACATTTCTTAAACTGTTTTTCAGCATTGGAGATTCTTCTGTTGAGAATTCTCTGTTTAGATTTATAGCCCGTTTTTTTTTTTTAAATTGGATTATTTGGGGTTTTTGATGTCTAATTTCCTGAATTCTTTATATAGTTTGGATATCATTCCTCTACCAGATGTGGTGGCTGGTGAAGAGCTGTTCCCATCCAGTAAGATGCCAGTTTGTACTGCTGACCATATCCTTTGCTTTACAGAAGCTTTTCAGTTTCATGAGGTTCCATTTATTAATTATTGATCTTAGCATTTGTGCTACTGGAAAGGATGAATGCAGTTAAGACTACTAGCAATAGGAGATACATTGCCTGAACTGGCCAACCCCTATGATCAGATTAGTGCCTATCCAGACTGTGATCAGAGAGCCTTTATCCAGTAACTGATAGAAAGAGATGCAGAGACTTATGGCCAAGCATTAGAATGAGTTCAGGAAATCATGCTGAAGAGAGGAAGGCAGGATTGTAGGATTCAGAGGAGTTAAGGACATCACAAGAAAACCCACAGGGGAAAAAAAAAACTGACATGAACTCATAAGAACTCATAGAGTTTAAACCAACAACCAGGGAGCCTGCATGGGACTGACCTAGTCCCTCTGCATATGTGGGATAGTTGTGTAGCTTGGCCTTCTTGTGGGACTCCTAACAATGGAAACAAAGTCTGTCCCTAATGCTTTGAATAGCCTCTGAAAGCCTACTCCTAATACTGGATGGCCTTTTCCAGTCTTAATGCAAGGGGAGGTGCTTAGGTTACTGCAACTTGATATGCCATCTTTTGTTGATACCCAAGGAAGGCCTGCTTCTTTCTAAACAGAAACAGAGGAGGATTAGATTGGGGGAGGGGAGCAAGGAGAATTGGTGAGAGTGGGGGCAGAGAGGAATAGGGGAAATTGCAGTCAAGATGTAAAACAAATAAATGAATTAAATATTTTTTTTAAAAAAGTAAAATGTTGTAACATGATGGCCTGCTTGTTGGGGTTTCTGTCATTCCCAGTTCCCATACCCATTTAGGTTCCAAAGAAATTACAAAGAGATTATATTAGTTATAAACTGATTGGCCCATTATCTCAGGCTTCTTATTAACTCTTGTAATGCATATTAACCCATTATTCTTATCTAAGTTAGCCACTTGGCTCGGTACTTTTTTCGGCAGGGTAGGTCACATTTTCCTTCTTCCATGTTTGGGCAGGACTGGGGAGGAATGGGCTGCCTCCTTCCCAGAATTCATCTGTTCTCATTTCCCCACCTCTACTTGCTGTCTGGTTGTCCTGCCTATACTTCCTGCCTCACTACTGGCCAATCAGTGTTTATTTAAAACATAATTGACACAATACAGAGTTGTCCCACACCACTTCCCCCTCTTTAAAAAAAAACAAAAACAAAGAAGAATAGCCATAGTCCATTTTTTGGGAATGTGGGTGTAGTGTCCCAGGCTACTTCCTGCTGGTTGGGGGTTCTGTTAATCTTATGAGGACCTAAAGAAAATTTAGAGTTATGATCTAGTTCTGACTAGAGTATCCTGTAAGTCTTGATCATCTCAGAATCTTGAATATGTTCTGGATGTAGAACTCAGACATCCAGGCCATCTGTTCCTACTGGAGATTTCTCAGGTGGTCTTCCTTGATCAAACCTGATTTTTCTTAACTCAGAATGAATCCATAGCCTCTCATTTTCCGTGGATACAAAAATAAAACCTTTTCTCCAAAGTAACATATCTTTTTGCTCTAACTTTGATGTCAAAGCATTTTCAAAATACTTATCTTGGATTAGTTTAGCAGCATTTATAAACAAATATCTTTTAGCAGCTGTTGCTCCTTCCTCAGCATTCAAATAATTAAAAAAGACCATAATAACATACAGTACCTAGACTCTCTGTATTTTTCATCTTTATGTGGATTTATTTTAACCTCTATTTCTTTTAGTTTTACTTTTACTTTTTGAGACAGGTTATCTGTATATCTTTGGCTGTCCTGGAACTCCCTCTGTAGACCAGACTGTTCTTGAACTCACAGAGATCCACCTGCTTCTGTCTCCCAAGTGCTGGGATGTTGGTGCCATTTGTAACATGATGGCCTGCTTGTTGAGGTTTCTGTCCTTCCCAGTTTCCATACCCATTTAGATTACAAAGAAATTACAAAGAGATTACATTAGTTATAAAATGATTGGCCCATTATCTCAGGCTTCTTATTAACTCTTATAACGCATATTAACCCATTATTCTTATCTACGTTAGCCACTTGGCTCAGTAACTTTTTCAGTAGGGTAGGTCACATTTTCCTTCTTCTGTGTCTGGGCAGGACTGGGGAAGGAATGGACTGCCTCCTTCCCAGAATTCTCTTGTTTTCATTGCTCCACCTCTACTTGCTGTCTGGTTGTCCCA
The DNA here is from genome assembly GCF_000317375.1 of Microtus ochrogaster. Lineage (NCBI taxonomy): Eukaryota > Metazoa > Chordata > Mammalia > Rodentia > Cricetidae > Microtus > Microtus ochrogaster. Next base: position 24,434,010 of record NW_004949099.1, on the reverse strand, counting down.
CCTATACTTCCTGCCTGGCTACTGGCCAATTAGCATTTATTTAAAACTTAATTGACAGAATACAGAATTGTCCCACACCAAAATGTTATCCATAAGTTCCTGCAATTAGCCACTTAGCCACAGGTAGTGGTCTTGTTTGGAAGGATATCTATCCTTTATGAGGTAGAGCATCACTGTAGGTTGTCAGGCCCCATTTTCTCTTCATTCTCTGCTTCCTCCCTGCAGCTGTCATGCCTCCACTGTCTCATGCTCCCTCCACGATGGGCTATATCTTCTGAAACTATAAGATCTTGTAAAGCCTTCACTTCTTAAGCTGTTTTGTCATGTATATGGTTACATCAGTGTGAGAAGTAACAAATATACTGGCTCAATGTCATCTAAAATTCTGGTGATTGCAGCCACTTATCTCTGCTCCCCACTCAGTGCTATTCTCATGGAGGACACCACCATCTCTTAGCTGCAACCCCCCAAAGAAGATTATGATGATTCCCTTATCTGTTTATGATAACTTCTTTCAGCTGATATGATTTTTCTAAGATATAAACCTGACCCAATTGATTTCTTAAAAATCTTTCTCTAGAATTCTAATCCCTGAATCCCAAATTGTATCTCGAATCTAATGACAGGTGACTTTCATGATACAATAATAGTTTCCAACCAATAGCACTTACTGTTCCCAAGCTATGTTTTATCCTTTAATAATTTAAAGTGAGAGAATATGGAGAGAGACAAGTGGAATTTGGGGGAACTTGGGGGTGGTGTGGAAAACTAGTGCAATGGAAGCTCCCTGGAATCTGTGAGGGTGACCTTAGTGAAGACTCCTAATAATGGAGGATAAAAGACTCTGAACTGGCCATCTTTTGTAGCCAGGCAAATCTGTTGGTAGTGGGACTAGATTGCATTCTCTTGAGTTATTGACTGGTGCAGTGGCCCACAGCCAGACATTTTACAGAGGGAGTCTAAATTGAAGGTATCCCTTTGGAGATCAGGAGTCCTGCAGAAGAGAAGGAGGAAAGATTGTAGGAGTCAGAAGAGATGGGGAACTCAAGGAGAAAGTGATCTTAATTGAATCAATTAAGAAGCGCTCATAGCGGTTCACAGAAATTTAGGTGGAAAGCAAGGGGCCTTCATAAATCTGTACTAGGTTCTCAGCATGTATGCTATGGCTGTTAGCTTTGTGGTTTTGTGGGACTCCTAACAATGGGGAAAATATATTTCTTAGCCCTTTTTCCTACTTTTGGGATTCTTTCCTTTTATTAGGGTCCCTTGTCCAGCCTTTATATAATAGCTTTTTGCCTTGTCTTGCTTTGTCTTGTTTTCTTCTGTTGTCTTTTCGAGGCCTGCTCTTTCTAAAGAGGAAATGGAAGGGGAGTGGATCTGGGGGAGAAAAACAATGTGGAGGCAGAGCCAGGAGTTGTAGAGAGAGGGGAAGCTGTAGTTGGGATGTATTGTTGAGATAATCTATTTCCCATTTGAAAAAAACCTACTATTATTTTATAAAGACATTATAAATGTTTAGAAACTAAACTTCTTAATATTTTTGTCTTTGAATCTGAAGAATTTATATTGCCTTAATTTAAATAAATAATAATTTTACCCATGTTAAGAAAATATAAACTTATAGCTATGTGGTACTTTTCTTACCTGTAAAAGAATGCAGCACCACATGAACTCTTCTGTCAGAGATGTTTCTCCTTTTTGGTATTTGGCTGACTCATACCATGCTACTGAAATAGGTATCTCTCACTCCATATCATTTTCTTGAAGACTTTCTAACCCACCAAGTTTAAATCAAAGATGCTCTAATGTACAACTACTAAACACTTTTTTGAGCCACCCACAGGATGATTATGCTACATTATGAGTCTCAATTTACTTAGCTATTCTTCTAGGCCTAATGAAGACTGGAACCTAGGCACAACCATTTGGACTGCACCAATATATACCAACTGAATTATTTAACAGGGAAATTTTTGTGTATAATGTTGAATATGAAAAAAGTGCCTGTTGGAATATTGTGTTTCAAGCTTCCATAAACTGGTGATCAGAATCAGGAAATTGTGTCTTAGACTTTTGAATGAAAATGCATACTTTGTATCTGCATAATGTTTATTTTTAATTGATTAAGAGGAAATATAGGGATATTTTAATGAAGAATATTAGATAGGGAGTATTAAATTTCATATTATTATCTCAGTATAAGCCATAATGTATTGTATAAAAATTCATTTCCATATATTTGGAAACAGGAAATACTGCATAAATTTTGAGGTGTTTTAACAGTACCATAATATGAATAACATCTTTATTTAAATAGGCATGGAAAAAGCCTTGTTCAAGGTCTTTTATTACTGTTGATTTACCTTCCTGAATTAATGGCATTTAAGATGCCATAATGAAGATTTTCATTTTTGAAAATACATTTGCTCCTTCTAAAGCCTGTATTTTTTCTCTTTATATGTTGACTTTATGGATGGAGTGCCTGCCTCACGATTTCAAGGCACTTCATATAATTTTGTATGTGAGATTTTAAAATGGAAATGGGACCCTTTGAACCTTTGTATTCGAAGTACATACAAAAAGCAAATTCTATGGATTACCATCAGAACTCTTTAGCTAGAATCCTGGTTTGGATATGTATAAAATCCTTCTCTCTCTCCTCTC
>NW_004949099.1:24415678-24431232 GCF_000317375.1 Microtus ochrogaster | reverse complement strand
AACAATAATAATTTATTTATCAAGGAGGACATGCACTTGAAAGAGACAAATAAGGGTATATGGGTAGTTTGAGGGAAGGAAAGACAAGGGAGAAATGAGGCAATTATATTATAATCTCAAAACTAAAACTAAGATATACATTCTTCTTGATTTTAGCTCATTCCTTCTTCTTAAAAGCATACCATGGTAAAAAATTCAGCTCTGGATAGCTTCTTCAGAAGCTTATCAAGAAGGGATGCAATGCTAGCTATAGAAATGAGTATGAAGGTTATGTTGCTTGCAATATTGTGGCAAACCAATGTGATACAACTTCGGAATACATTTATATATCCACTTCAGCATAAAAATTAATAATACACCTCCAAAAATAAAGGAAGGTTCTCCAGTTTTTAGTTCTTAAAGCAAGTAATAACATCTCCGAGTCTCAGTATTCTCTTCTCAATGTAAATTTTATTAGTTCAGTATTATACCCCAAATCTAATTGCTTAGCCTGTGTTTCTCAAGTCACCAATCTGTTCCAAACTCAACTTTATGGACCCATTGACTTTGAGAAGTCTTCCTTAAGTATCTTAATTAGTCCCATGCCAACATGGGCTAATCTACTCCTACGGGAGACTGAGAGTCAGTTGAGACATTACTGGAACCCACATTTTAGTCCTATCTAATGATACCTATTCCATCTATTTTAAGTAGCTATTTGATTTAGGCAACTATCTGTATAGCTTTGCTTCTTTTGCCTTTTATTACCCAATCAAATCATAAAACTACTCCATATGCAATGTCCAGCAAAGGAATTCCTGACTTCTTGTTGGGAGAAAAACTGTTACATTGTCAAGGAATCAAAGGTAGTGATCTGGGATGGTGCCCACACTTCTGGTTTCCTACTTTCATATGATGTTAAATTCTAGAAAAGCACAAACTATAAATTGAACATATGGCTCCAGGGTTATTCATTATGTCAAGCATTGGTATGAAGAAGAAACTAAGATCAAGTTCTTTCAGGGAAGAGAGAGAGAGCCTCATTTCTGAACCCATGTCCCATATGTGGAAACGTGTATTATATCTCTATGAATAGAGATGCCCTCATCCTTCTAGTGGGAATAATTCCTATGATTGCCATCTTTATTATGGCTGTTGTAAGACTACAGCATGTTCATCTTTGAAAGTCTTTCACAGAGGCTTCCTTCTGCAGGTGCTTCACACTGCAGGTGTTTCAAAAACACTGAGAACAACTCACTGTCATTATTATGACTAGACTACTGCAGCCATCAATGGATCATATTGGACCCAAACAGGAAGCAAAAATGAAACAATTCTCAAAAATTAATATGCCATCAGAGAACTTGGCCAAGATTAAGTATTTCAGATCTGTGTACCTTGTACAAGTAAGTACTGGTATTGTTTCTAAGGAGGTGAGGACCATTGACTGTTATATTTCACTGTGTTCTAAAAATAACCATTAAATCTTGCTTTCATGTTTTCATTTGCAGTAATTTATAACTAGGCATCTGGCAAAGGATCAGGGCATCTCCCAGTCCTCATTAGGAAAGCTTCTCTTTGCAGCAAATGTCAACTAACACCGAGATTTCCCAACTGTCAACATGCAGAGAATAAGTGACTGTGGAATGGACAGTGTAAATGAGACTTTTGTACCACACCCCTTACTTCAAGATTCAGGGACCTTCACAGATAATGGAGCAGAGAATATAGAATAGAACAATTAGAAGTGATCTATAACATCAAGAAAGCATTGTTTTTTATACACAACAGGGAAGATACACATATAGATTCATAGTGATTGTGACAGCATGTCCAAGACCTCTGCAAGCTGAAATGAGGCAAAATTCCAGCACAGAAGAAGGTACACATGAAATCCCACCATAACACTGACTAAAGAGGCACTGGCATTTGATGGCTGTTGTGAGAGGGAGAGTATGATTTCTCTAATTATGTGATGTTGGGTAGGCTGAACATACACATGAAGAAACCCCATTGCCACGACTGCAGGGAAACACAAACGGGACTCTGTGGGGAAAGAAAGAGTTAAAAACAAACAAAGTTGCTTGAGAAGGAATGGGAGGCTGGGGAGCATGGGATTGGGAAGAGTTACGGAGGGTCAGTGAATATGTTTAAAAACATAAATCCTAAAAGATTAATAAAATTTGAGAAAAGTTAATATTGAAAAAAAATTATCCTGTATGTACTCTCTATTGTATCGTAAATTTTAGTGCAAATAAAGACAATCAGCAAATAATCTAAGCCTAAAATTTGGTGGGTCAACAAGAGGAGACCCATCATTACTATACCAGATGTTAAATATCTGTATCTCAAAATACCAGTCAGCATCTCTTGCCCTTTGTTCGTTTGGAAATTTATAATTTATTCCACAGGACTTTTTTTGTTAAAGTTCCAAGGTCCCCCCATACAAGTTTGTCCTTCTCTCTGTGTTTAAATAAACAAATTTAAATGTACAATTACATGCTAATTAAGTGTACTTTAAACAAAATCACACTACACAAACACTAAACTCTAGATAGCTGAATGTGTGGATTATATAGAAATACATTCTGTATCTCAATATACTAGTATGTCAGTCAGTATTCTTCACTGCACTGGTCAGACCCAGAGGCTCAAGATGATAAGAAAATATAACACTGACAGAGGATAGAATCCTACCAAATCACACTGCATACATTAATTTATTAAGGAAATAGGAAGAAAAGGAAAATATGAAATATTGGCAGTTTCTTTTGAGGAAAACTTACTAAAAATTGTTACCCTCAGGAGGCAAAAGTTTAGTGAATGGTAAATCATACTCTGAGTTGAGAGTTTGAGACATTTGCTCATAAAGCTATTAACTTTTCTAGAGCTTCCCATTAAGCATCATAAGTAGCTTATTCCCTTACCATTTTGGCCACAAGACTAGATTCAGTTTTGAATTTTTTATTCTTACATTTCCATTGGCTATTGTTTTAACTGATCTCCATGATATTTCTTATCAAATGGTAGACACTGTCTTCCTTTTTTTCAACTTGAAATTGTGACTGTTGGTGTATTTAAACCAATGTAGCTCAGTGGATAGAGAACTTGTCTAGCATATTACACACATTGGATTTGGTCCCTAGAACTGTCTAAGATGGGATCATGGATGCATTCAGGCTTGCAGAATAATCCCAGCCCCTCTAAAAAAAGAAGCTAAAGAAGGGGGTCTTAAAATCCATTGTGGCTTCAGTAAGCTTGAGAGGTTCTTGTGCTGCAGAAGTCCTTGCTCAGAAAAAATATCAAGAGGCCTCTCTACAATTCTTGTGACCCCTCAATAAGGGATACCCAGTTCGAAGTTGTTCCTTATGGAGTTGGTTAGCCAGAACATTTTTTTAAAAAAGTGCACATTTCAGCTAACCAAGTTGAAACCATCTTGAGCACAAAACAGGTCTTATTATAGCACTATCAACATCATGATGTCATATCAACCAGGTGGAGTTGTTGTGGAGCCCCATCTTCTTCCTGAAGTAATTGGTTCTGCCAGGAACAGATGTGTCTCACTGTCATTAAAAGTCCTAACTTCTTAAAACATTTTAAATACCATAATCTATAAGGTTTGAAGAATTCCTATCTATCTGAAATACATCTCTGTGCATCTAGAAAAATCTAACTAATATTACTACCAGATTGATTATTATAGATGATTTTCTTTTAACCTATATTTCTTAATTATACATTGCAATTTTTAATTGAGCTGTACAAACACCATAACTTAATCAAGAGAAGACATATACATATAACAAAATTGACCTCAATTTTGTGTCAATAAACCAAGATCCATACCAGTACAAATCTCTATAGTATATCCCCCTTTAAATGTAAAAGAACAATTTTAAACAATATTTGGGAATATGGGCATAGGCGTTCTCCAAACTGCTTGTTGTTGCTTAGGGGGTGAAGAAGTTTTTGAGGGGTGTTCAACACAACCTTTTAGGGGGTCTTGGTCCAGCTAACATGGACAAAAATAACAGGCCAATTTAAGATGTAAGAATTAATAAGAAGCTGAGCTACTAGGCCAATCAGGATATGATTAATGTAGACCTCTGTGTGTTTATTTGGGACTAAATGGCTGTGGGATCTGGTTTGACAGACACATCAGTCAACAGAAGGTAGAAAAGCCTACATACAAGCATTTCTTGGTGCTCAGATAGGACTCCAAAATCTAATGTATGCGCCCTTGGGTGGCTGTGGGATGATGCTGTGGCATTTTATCTGTTGTTTTTCTTTTTCCTGAGAAATTGCCTTTAATATTTATAATCTCATTTTATCTTTAATACACTTGTGAGACTGATACTTTCACACTTGGCACCAATTCATTATGGCCTTCCACACTTTCATGGAGATGAGTGTGAACAAGCAATGAGTCTCAGGGAGACCAATTAAACCTGGAGGGAAAAGACTTTGTGAATTTACAAACAATCATTCTGGAGCAACTAGAATGTATTTATAACATTGTAGGCGTGTCAACCAACATAAAGTGAGGATATGTTCCTGCCCATGGAAAGATTGTATATTAGTGGAAATAGAGAATGGATATTAACTAAGAAAGCACATAAAAAGCAATACATCTTAGAGAGAAGAATCCTGTAGTGAAGGATAGAAAAGACATTAAGGAGCTATTTTGTGAAAAAGAATGTTAGAGATACTATACCTATGATGATTAAAAAAAGGAACAGGTACCTAGTGTTATTGTACTAGTTTGGTATTGCTTATTGATCTCAAAATTATCTTCCCATTAAGAAAAGAGCATCTACTGAACACTGAAGTGGGAGTTATCATGCTATGCCCTGAGCTTATCTACTCTCCTGCTGAATTACAGGAATAATTTTTAAAAAATTGTGCATAAACAAAAAACAAATCATGGAGAACCTTATAGGCCACATTAAGAAAATTGAATGTGTTCAAATTGCTGTGAATTCAAAGTGAGGTTTTGAATATGATAATGACATGATCTAAATAGCTTTCTAAAATTTTCTACACTATGTACTTTCCATATGAAGAAAGGACCTCCTGGGGAAATACCACAATGGAAAAGGAGCTAAGTGAAATGCTAAGGATAAAAGTTGATGAATTTCTAAGCTTGGATGGTAAGAGTGGGAAAAATATTCAGATTTAATATGCAGATGAGAAATGGCTAATGGGATGGGAAAAGAAACTAGGAATGTAAGAAAATGTGTCTCAGAAGCCGAAGAGATGATCAAGGTTTCATAGTTTGCTATCTAGTACCCATGTGAAATGGCTCACACCACCTGTCACTCCTGTTTCAGGGAATCCAGAACCCACTTCTGCCCTCTGTGGGCATTGCACTCATGTGTACCCACCAAAATCTCTTAACAAATCACATGTACACATAATTTTATTAATTAAATTAACGATTACATTGAAATAATGACATATGCACAGAATTTGAAAAGAAAACTAAAATTGGCAAAAAGAAAAAGTGCCAAACAGTGAGATACAAAGACTTGTACTGAAAGAGAAATTAGTGCATGTCATGATGAAGTTCAACTTTTTTGTACTGTAAGTGCAGAAGCTAACACAGAGGAGCAGAAAGAGACTTACTCTATCCCACACAAATACTGAATACTCTAAATACTGAATGACTAAATATATGTACCATACATCTGCTCCTCCATCCAGGGAAGCATTCACTGACTCAATAGTACAGTTGCCACTCAACAAACATTCACATACTTTGTCCACCTGATACTATGAATTAGAAACAAATGGTAAGAAATATGATGGTGGACATGAGGGGAGTTTCTCAAGGAGATCACAGTCTTGTAAGAACAGAAGATGCAGGATGATAGCCAAAAAGTCTCATGGCCAAGATGATAAGTTAAACCATCATTTTCACCTTAAGATTTTCAATGATGAGTCAGCTAGTGACCGAACTCCCCAAAAAGCACTATAGAAGCTCCTATCTATCATGTTTTCTATGAACAGCCATTCTACTTATCCCTTGCTGATGAAATATGTCAAGACTTAATAATGAAATGTAAAATGCTGATATGCATACTTGAGTTTGATGGCTGTGTGATACTGACCCTCACCTCTGAAGAATCTGAAAAGAGTGACTGTGTTCATAGTCCAGGTGCTACAACATACGTGATGAAGCTCTGAAGGCTGAACTAGATTTTATGGCTGATGAGAGCGGGAAAGGATCCTGCTAAGACTATTGCCCAGCTTTCTTGGGGTAATCAATTATAGAGAAAGCTAAGGTCCACATGGTAGATCAGAAAATGTCTATAGTTCCTGCCTTTAAATTTCTACTTGTTGACTGCCTCTGTTCCTCACTGCTGTTTCTGTAGCACCATAAGCTTATAACTTGCACTTGATCTTGTTCCATGTGAAAATTCAAGCAATCTGATTTCAAGGCTAATGCATTTTGAAGCCACTTCTATTATATATTCTGAATATATTTTAAGGATAGCATTTCAAAACAGGAGATATCATCCAATAGATTATAAAGTAGATACTTAAACACAAAATGTTAAGACAACACTCAGAAAATATAATTACAGTTTTTATTTTATAACCATATAACTACTTATTTTCCCACATATCCCTAGCTATTCCACAACGTGTATATGTATATGTATGTATATATGTGTGTATGTGTATGTGTGTATGTTTGTGTATGAATATATATTCTTTTAATTTGTTAAATATTTGAACTCTTAATAATTGTTAATCATTTTTATGGAATTTTAAGTTATGAAGCATTCACTTGAAAGTCTTTACCACTTTGATGACACTCACATGGTGACGAGCTTCTTACTACTTTAAGTGTCATGGAAATTAGTATCTTATTTTAGCTACCTCTTCATTTGATTATTTCTTCAAGAAAGATTTTGAGTAGCTAGTCAAAGGATGTACACTGCCAGACTAAGATCTACAATTATTATACTCATTTACATCTCTGACAACATCAACTGCCCTAAGGAGGAAAGTGTAAAGGACAAAAGACTTAGAACTTGGTGAAGTCATGTGGCATACAGACTCTCTGAAATGAGAAAGTGAGTAGGAAGATTTTGTCATTGCTTAAACTAATTCCAGTTCTTCACATAGTTTTAAAATTCCATTTCATTTAGTATACATTAAGATAGATTAGAGAAAATGTTTATTTGGTTCTTCCACAAGCACTGAGAATTCAATGAGAATTTTCTATCCTTATATTGTGAAATGTAAAATGATCATATTGATTTGTCTATTTCCACTGGATTATTTTAAATAATAACATCATATATTATTTTTATGATAATTTATGTATTAAAATATACAAAGAAATACATATTTTATAAAGATTACAAGTAGAATGTTTTTTCTTTGAAAAAACTCAAAATCCTAACTACATCCTGTTTAATTGCACATCTATATTTATCAGAGACACTTATATATGATCTAAATAGCTTGAATTTTATTAGTCTTGATCAAATATTTTAATTAGGTGTGGTGTCAACACTAGGCAAGTTCTGTGCCTTACAAAACTTTGTAAACTTTTATCTCGGCTAATATCATTCCAAGATGATCATGACTCAGGACTGCTCAGCCCACTGAAAGAAGGGCCGATAGACACTCATGCTAAGTCTTTTTCCTCCAAATGACTCACTTCATCCTGGCACCAGATGAGGATGAGTTTTTAATGAACATCAATGGGAAAATATTTGAAGAAATTTAGTTTGATGAAGTCAGAGATTAAGGTCATCAAAAATGTGACCACTGATATTGTCATGAGAAGCAAAGCTAATGATTGAACAATGGTCACAAAAAGCTGCAAAGTTTTCAGCTTATAAAATTCTGGACATTGAAAAAACAGATAAAAATGATATTTGTATTTTTTCCATTTTTCCAAGCATCACATTGACTCATATACATGTTTTTTGAAGCCAAGATAACAAGGAGGAGATCTATCATTTGCTAAAGCTCCCATACATTTCATAAACTAGCATATCTGAATATATCTACTATTAAAAGCACAAGTGTGCCCCCTTCTGAATAAATGAAATATTGAGGCCTGTATCTGTATTTCAAATAATGATGTCTCTCCTCTCGGCATTAAACTGAATAAATAGATTCTGTAAAATATCAGTTGTGAATGACTCCTTTGATGAAACAATTATAACTGATAATTTAAAATAAAGAGAAAGAGAAATGGTATCTGTTATCTGGTATTCACCATGGAAAACATCTGAAATAAAGCACCATGGGAGACATTTGATCTCATTTTCAACAAAGAATCAAAGGCCAGGAGCTACAACAAGAAAGAGTGGAAAGAGTTTGGAGGAGAATTGGCCACTATTTTAGGAACTGAAATAGAGTCAAAGATACCCTGAGAAAAGAAAACATCAGTCCACAAAGATGCTTCAGTTATGTTTTGAAAACCAGTGAGTGTATGAGCCATCTCCATACTGACTTCACCCTCTGTTTTGCTTTCTCGGTTTTGTAGATGATGAGATAACAGAATGCTTAAACATGTTTGAGAGTATTTGCTGCTTACCTTCAATCAAATGGTTTATCTGTAGTAAAACTTTCTGATCCAAATAAGCTTATTCTGTTAGTTTGATCCATGTTTGATAAATTTTGTCTTTAAAAATATTCAATCCAGAGTCTGCATTTGTTCTCTTATACATTTAGAACAAAAATTGTTTAGGAATTAAAATACAGAACCATGTTGGGTTTGATTCTCTTGACCAGTTTACTGTCTCAGAGTTACATGGAAATGGAAAAACAATGATAGCACAATAAAAAGGACAACAGAAAAACTGTTATGGAAATGAAAAATTAATATGTTGGATTCATAGCATCATTAAAAGTTGATAGATTATAGTTTACATCATAGTTTAATATATCTTAGGGTACCTGGATAAATATGAGCTAACTTAAATAAGTTCAGTCTTTGATGGGGGAGAGTCTTCTGTTTTGTGTTAATTTCATTGGTTAAATAAAGAGACTGCCCTGGCCCTTTAATAGGACAGAGAATTAGGTAGGCAGAGTAAACAGAACAGAATGCTGGGAGAAAGAAGCTTAATCAGTGAGTCACCATGATTCTCCTGCTGGACACAGATGCAGGTTAAGATCTTTCCTGGTAAGCCACCTCGTGAGCTACACAGATTATTAGAAATGGGTTAGATCAATATGTAAGAGCTAGCTAATAAGAGGCTAGAACTAATGGGTCAGGCAGTGTTTAAAAGAATATAGTTTCCGTGTAATTATTTCGGGTGTAAAGCTAGCCGTGTGGGCGGCCAGGTGCCAGGGACGTAGCCCGCCACTCATATAACAACAAGTCTTATTGGATAATTTTTGTTTTGTCTTTGCAAATCCCAAACTAACTTGTCTCCTTTAAAATGCAAAGGGGCTGACAAGGCATGTGTAAGTGTGATAGTTCTCAGAGGACTATTATCTAGATCAGTTGAGTGTTTTGCTAGTCTTATCATTTTACCACACTAAAACATCAAACAGCGATACTGATGAAATTTCTATATTTAGCTTTTTCATGTCATATGAAAAACAAATATCCTTTTCATAAACTATTGTCATCTTCTTATTTTTATAGTTTGTTTTACGAAAATACTAAGCATTGATGTTACGAAAGCTTTGGATGAAGCAAACACAGGTATTTTGGTGTAATAACTATAGTCTACTCTCCATTTTATTTCTTTTCAATATACTTCTGTGGTTTTACAGAGCCAATGAAAAACTGCATTCAGTCTTTTTGTAACGGAATGAATCTTTGGAATGCTTTAGAATTACAAACTCTTTCCTTTGAATTCTTATCAATAGATAAAGTTTGTTGTAAAATGCACATACACACACACACAGAGAGATTTAAAAATTTCAGATGGAATGTGGCTTAAACTTTGTTACTGATCAATAACAGATTAAATTAATCATAATATCCTAAAACTGTGAAATATTTGCATTGACACTCTTCTTTAGTTCCCAGGTAACATCACTAACTACCAGTAACTGTGAGCATTTGACACACAGGTGCTCTGTAGTCTTTCCTAGCACAAGATCCAGATCCATCATTTTCGTTTTAAGTTGGCAACCTATTATTTGGCCAATGTATTCAATTTCAAGGAACACTTATTGAATCAACACATGTAAAAAGCACTTTGATTAAATTAATGGGTATTGTACATTCATTGCCAAAAATATGTTCATTGCCAAAAATATGTTCTCAACTAAAACATACACTATGATCATCACTGACTATTCATAATTGTGCAATGAACCGTCTTATAGAATAAACAACCTCCATAGTTCTTATTTAGAGAAACTTTAAAACATTCAGACTAGTAATTACATTGAATAATAGCGTAATTTAAATTGCAAAAGACCTCTAGGGTGTTATTTATTTCATTTTCACTGTGTGATAACTTTTACACAGAAAGAAGCTAAATATACTCATGAATCAATGTGGACAATATGGAATTAATATTGAAAATAAATTTATTTAACTTTACAATTCTTCAAAATGCGCAAATTGAACCCCATATTCTCATCACTATTCATTCTAGCCTTCACATGCATAAAGCCCCTTTTCTTGGTTCTTGAAACTGAAACTTTTTAACTACCTGAAAATGATTTAAACATGAATGTTGCCTCTACTTTGATTATATTTATCAAGAACATGTCTTCTGTTTTTGTGGGTGCCTGATATGTTTATCACTATGGCATTTGGTACTCTTTCTGATTAATGGTATATAACTTTTCTTCTGGTGAGTGTGGTGTCTGCAAATGACTAGCTATCTTTGGACACTGCTCAAGAGAAAACCATGGGATGTATATCTGACAATGGATCCTGCTTGACTTCAGAGCTATGTGCAAAGATGAGCTACTATTAAAACTTGATTGACCTCATTAATACATTTCAAATTAAAACAATACTCTAAAATGCCAATATCCATTTATTAGATAGTCAATATTCTAATTTCAGTGATGGAGGCACTATATATGGATTAAGAGGAGTTCCTTCATTCAGTTGAGAATGAATAGGGAACCAGTATTTCTGAAAGCAGTCTTGCTGATGCTCGTGAATTTTGCAGACACTTGTACTATTGTCCCTGCTCTAGGAGGCCACTTGTTTGTTCCCAGCTGCTCAGCCACAAAATAACCACACAAAAACTGTATTAATTAAATCACTGCTTGGCCCATTAACTTAAGTATACTTTTAGCTCACTTTTATTTTTTAAATTAACCCATTTTTATTATTTTATATTTTATCATGAGGTTAGTGGCCTACTAGAAAGGTTCTAGCTGGCGGCTTATGTCTTTCTCCTTTGGCAGCTCCATGAAGTCTCCCTGACACCACCTCTTTTTCTCCCAGCATTCAGTTTAGTTTTTCTCACCTACCTCTGGGACTTCCTACACCATTTCACCTTTTCTGTTTAATTAAAAAGGAAGGTTTTAACTTTAACACAGAAAAAATACATATAAAAAAACAGGTACCAATCAAGAATTATAATTACAGTATTTATATCTACTTTATTTTTAAATTTTTTCTGAGGAAAACTAAAATTAAAATTATTTATTTTTAACTCCATTAAAGACTTCATAAGAATGTAATGTTACTTAAGTAAACAGGAAGTGCATTGTAAGCAACTTTTAAATTTCTAAAATTGACAGAGACATCTCACTGTCTGTACAGTCATCCAAAGTTTCTGTATTGTTGGAGCATCCAATCTTCAGACCATAGCTCCACAGTCTATAGGAGACTTTCCATGAAATGGGAAAATTTAAATACAGTTTCACCTATATTGGCAGTTTGTCATTTCCTTTTTTCTGTGTCCAGTAGAATGTCCTGTAGACTTTTTCATGAAACAGGAACCCTGAAGGAACATCTCACCTTTAGGCAAGTTCAGCAGTCATCTCTCTATGGGTCCTGCATGTCCAGCTCACACAGCATAACCTCAAACAATGCGGGCAACATCAGTTTCTTGCCCAAATGGCTAGTAAACTGCATAAAAAGTCTTTTTGATGCCTTTTATCCTCTTAAAGTGGTTTTGTGCTTCCAGGAGCAGATGTGTCTCATTGTCATGAAAAGTCCTAAGTTCTTAAAACATTTTAAATGCCATATTTTGTAGTCTTTGAGAGGTTCAAAGAATAACTATTCATCTGAAATATACCTCTGTACATCTAGAAAAATCTAAAATGACTACAAGCTTGACTATTATAGATTACTATATTACTATTATTAATCTATAATTTTAAATTATAAATTACATGTGTAAATGAGCTGTACAAACACAATACCTTAATGAAGAGCAGAAATACACACATAACAAAACTGACCTTAAATTTGTCCTAATAAACAAAGATCCATACCAATATAATTCTCTAAAGTATATTCCCCCTTTAAATTTAAATATTCATGGGAATTTGTGTGTAGTTTTTTCCAAACTGTTGTAAGAGGCCGTTAGTTTATTTTTGACCACTTGGCTAGGTCAGTAATTAAAGCATAAGACTCTAAATATCAGGGTCATGGATTTGAGCCCCACATTAGATTTCAGTCTGTTGTAGGAGGCCGCTTGCCTGTTCCTGGCAGCTCAGCCCAGAAATAACCACATGGAAACTGTATTAATCAAAGCACTGCTTTGCTTATTAGCTTATGTATATTTTAGCTCACTTATTTTTTGTATTAATCTATTTTTATTATTTTATACTTTACTATGAGGTTTGTGGCCTACCAGCAAGGTTCCAGCAGGCAGTTTACATCTTTCTCCTCTGGAGGCTTCATGGGTCTCCCTGATACCGCCTCCTTTCTCCCAGCATTCAGTTTAGTTTTCCTTGCCTGCTTCTATTCTGCCTTGTATAGGCCCAAGACAGTTTCTTTATTCATTAACCAATAAAAGTAACACATTTAGAGAAGGACTTCCCACACCATGTCCCTGTTTATCCACTTATTCATAATGAACTTTAATCAAAATTACCCAAATTTGGAAGCATTCAAAATATCATCTGTCTTAGTAACATGTCTACTGCTTTAATAAACACCGTGACCAAGACAGTGTATAAAAAATATTGTTTGGGACTTACAGATCCAGAGGGTTAGAGCCCGTGATGATGAAGGAGAAGTAGCAGGCTGCAAGTGGGTGGGACAACAGCTGAAAGTTCACATCTCTAGCCATAAGAAGGGGCAGGGGTGTGTAGGCAGAGGCTGCTTGTTCGTTTCCTACCACCCAGACTCAAAATAACTACACAGAAACTATGTAAGTTACAACATTGCTTGGCCAATCACTTAGGCATATTGCTTGCTTGCTAGCTCTTATATATTAAATTAACCAATTTCTATTAGTTTTTATTTTACCACGAGGGTTGTGGTTTACTGGTAAGGCTCCCAGGGCATATGTTTCCTTTGGCAGCTACTTGGTGCCTCTCTGACTCTGCCTTCTTTTCCTCCTCTATCTCTGCTTGGAATTACTATCTTGCTCTATTCTTCACTGCAAGCAGCTTTCTTTATCAACCAATGGTAATAAAACAGCATACACATCAGGAGTGCATTGAAAAGAGTGTATGGTGGGAGATTATTGAGTATTTAATATCACTCATGGGTAACATATCTGCTCCCACAAAATGCACTACCAATTGGAGAACAAGAATTCAGAGGCCATACTCAATAAGGCTACCACATTGGTCTGCAAGTGAGTGGGAAGTCAAACTGGAACATCAATCAGTACAGGGGAAGATTGTTCCATGAGCAGAAGAGATGAGTTATCAGGCATGGAGAGGAACAATGAGTACTTACTGCTATGTAAAAAAAATACAGTTTCATCTCAACTGGGTAACATTTTGGAAATATCAAGGCATTTTTAGAGTCTGTATAGATGCACCCATAAAAATATCTCTGGCTGGCAAGCGATCAGCATGCCAGTAGGAAAGAGTGTATAGATAGAGTATAGGATTTTCAGGATGGCAGAACCACAGTAGTGAAAAGATAGCTAAATGACATCAAGCATTTCTCAAAACCTATGTGCTGTAACACCAAGAATGTCCATAAGTTTAAGTTATAGGCCCTTATTTACAAAGTAAACATCAATTCTAGTTCATCTGCACTATAAATGTACCACATTCAACCAATTAACAGGAGAAAGTGGAGGGGGAGGTGGTGGGAGCTCTAAAATTTCTGCTCAGTTTCTCATTTTAACCAAAAAGTATGCTAAATGTAATGACTATTAATTTGAAAACAAAAGATCAAAGGGTATTATAATTCTTGCACTGTTGAATTTATTTAGGGATTAAAACCATATTAAGACTGTGGAGGTTCCACGTGGACAAACCCTGTCTATGTAAGTATAACGTAATGAAAACTGAGATGATTGATAAGAAGAGAGAGAGAGAGAGGAAAATGGGATCTCAGTCTTTTCTGGGTTCTGGAGACCAACCTAGCTTGGACTCAGGGCTATCTTAACCTTTAAATTACAGGCCAATGTAGCACCTCCAGCTTAGACTGATCTAGGTTTCCTGATACTTGTCTCCAGAATAACATGTATCTACAGAGACTGATACTGTGATTCTATTTTAGGATATGATAAGATATCATATACTATTTTTCAAGTGAAGAAAGGAACAGTTTCCAAATAACATGGCTAACAGAGCCTCTAGGAATTCACTCAAAATGCTAAAACAGAGTCCTTATCCAAGCAGTATTTTTAAGTCTGGGTAACACAGAGGTCCAGGACGTCAATAGAATTCCCTCAGCACCTACTCCAGAATGGATCCATACAATGATTTGCACAAATTAAGCAAGAAGTCTCTCAAACCCAGGATAAGTGGTTGTTCTCTTTGATATTTACTGGGCATCTCCCTAAGTGTTTTTTTCTGAACACTCAAATGTTTGGTAGACAAAGTTTGTACATGACTAAACTTAGAATTTGAGTAGGTCCTAGTATCATGCTGCATTCTGCTCAACTCCAGTGAAAGCATCCTAAAGGCCCACTGAGCAGAAGTTGGGAACATGGGAAAAATACCATTGAAATCGAATTTAGAGGGACTTCATTGTTACAACATAGGTCAGAATGACCTGACAAATTTCTCCAGAGAAGCAGTCAGCAGATGCTGAGGTAGGAAGCATCTTGACATCTTGGTAGATCACTTTTTTTGTGTGTTGAAATATAGTAGAAAATGGAAGTAACGTCACTATGGTGTGCATGGCAATGACATGGTTGCAAGACTCTAGTGACACTCATTCTAGTACATTCTTTCTTGCAACAGAGTTCTGGCCCTGTGAGAAGATTATTTCAGGGCACCTTTTCCAAACAACTGCTTTTTGTAGCATCTGTCATTCTATGGCATATTATGGAATAAGTGCGTAGGTGAATGGTGCCCCTGGAGGTCACTGGAGGACCTCACAGTTGTCTCACTAACACGTATACATCTGATGACATGTCACCGGTAATGACAGAAAAATAATTTCATTCTAATACTCCATTCACAAACATCCCTCTTGGCAAAGCCAGTGGATGTGTATGGAAACATATATGCTCTTCCTGTGGGTGAATGGTACGCAT
>NW_004949099.1:24387938-24415025 GCF_000317375.1 Microtus ochrogaster | reverse complement strand
TCTCTTTTTTTTTGTTTAACCACACTGTATTTCTTAAAGATTTTGAAATATAGTAATCCATTTTAAGAACCATGCATCTCTCAAGATTAAAAAAAAAAATCAACTTACTTCTCAAAGGTGTCCTGAGGATGTCTGACTCAAATAACTGCCTTTTTAGCAGGTACAATGGCAATTCTGCCAACTGGGATTCCTGCTGCTAATGTGGTTTCCCATATTGTTGTGTGGGAAGCCATCGTGACATCAACCCCTACACCACCATGCAAATAGCAGCTCTCACACACACCTACTCTCTGCAGATCATCACGGACAGCTTTCCTCTCTCCTATTTGTATAAAAAGGGGAAGCAGATGAACTGTGTTATTTGAGGGGGTGGAGATAAAAATTTCCCAGCTATTTCTTGCACATAGAAACCATGGAAAAGGTTTCCAGAAAGATTTGAAGCCGAAATGAACACTCTTGGATTCAGTTCTTGTCTATGCTGCTCCTTCAGTCATGTCTTCCCTTCCTTTTCAGGGTTCTGGCAAATGTGTCAAGGAAAGATGATTAATCCGATTTCAGAAAAAGTGTTTCCAGTAATAAGAAACATGGAGAGTGATTTTTATGGGTATATTGAAAAGGTTTTTAGGTTAACAGCATTGAAAATGAAACTAAGTAAAGCAAGTTAAAGCTGTACTTGCTTCTTAATTAGTTATATTTAAGAGCTGAAGTAATTTGAAAACTGCATATCCATTTTGGTAGGCAGAATTGGTTGGAAACTTCTAGTAGAATCCTTTGCTCAGTAAAGACCTTTATATGTTTTTGAGCATAGTTCTTTGCCATATGCCTAACAAAAAAAGGTACACCACTGTTTAGGTTTTATCATTACCTTGGGTTTTTTTTTTCCCCTCTGCTCCCTTCTCCACCTCCCCCCTATTCTCCTACCCACTCCTTCACAGTTTCTACTTAGATGGGGTGAGGCCTCCCATGGGAATCATCAAAGCATGGCACATCAAGCTGTGGCAAGACCAAGCCTCTTCCTCCCTTGCATTCAAATTGAACAATGCATCCCCCATAGAGACTAGGTTCCAAAGAGCCAGCTCGCACAGCAGGAACAGATTGTGGTCCCACTGCTAGGGGCTCCACACAAGATCAAGTTACACAGTTGTCATTCAGATGCAGTGGTACTAAGTTGGTCTCATGTGGGCTCCCTGTCAGTCCAGAGTCCATGAGCTCCCACAAGCTCAAGTCAACTGTCTCTGTGGGTTTCCCCATAACGATCTTGAACCTCCTTGCACAGTCATTTGCAAGTTAAGAAAGTCTCACAGACTTCCCTAAAGAACCTGAAAACTGTAACTAACCTCTGGATAGAACTACGAATACACATGAACTCCCTGTTCACATATGTGTGTTAACAATAATTTTTCTCTTAAAGAGAGGTGCTAATGTGTTTCTTGTTACTGGGAATGATTCCAGGTGATATTTAAAACAAAACATCTAGATAGGAACAGTCTAAAATGGCTCATGTTGCAACACCTTCAAGGGAAAGAGGTACCAACAGGGTAGGGGCAAATAAAACAACACAAATCATAAACACACAAGTTGAATGCTTTAAAGATTATTTTTGAAAATGTTCATGCTAGCAAAGCTATATTTGGATGACTAAACAGTGGTGTGTGTTTTATAGTACCTATGTATTATTTTTACTATTTTAATAATTTTATGCTCCCTGTATTTATCCCATCATTAGTCCAAAGCTTTGTCATGCAATGCCTTTTTTACTTCCTCAATACCATTGTTTGGTGTTTCATTTAATCAACTAAAATATCTCTTCTGAACCAATTTACCTAGTTTAAATAGTGAGATATCCCCCTCCTTTCTGCTCTCTCTGTTGTTATTGTTAGAAAGGGTTTCATTATATTGCTAAGGCTGTCCTTGAACTTCCTATGTAATCCAGTACTGGTCTTGAATTCTTCAAATAGCCAAAGTTAAGCCTGGAACTCCTGTTCTTCCAGCCTTAGCCTCATGAGTACAGGAATTACAATCATGTATCACCATAGTCAGTTTATGTTTTTCATATCAGAATTTTTCTTGTTTTAAATGTCATATTAAAAGGTTGAGTGTATTTTGAACTATTCACATAATTTCTTTTAAATTTGTATGTTTCAGTTTATAAAATCTAACTGCAGCTGGATTCAGGTCAAGTTATCTAGCACACACATGGAATTTTCTCTCACATGAAGAAACTAGTCTTTTACCAGACCCTTACATAATCATTATCAGAGAGGCTTTATCCAGCTACTGATAGGAGAAGAAACAGAGACAGCATCCATACATTATGTGAAGTTTGTGCAATCCTGCGGAAGAGGGAGAGGAAGGATTGTAAGAATCAGAATGTTCAAGTCCACTATAAAACACACCCACAGAATCTTCTACCCAGGGCTCATAGGAGCTTAAAGAAACTCTAGCTGTAATTAGGGAGCCTGTATCAGTCTGACATAGGTCCTCTGCATATATATTATGGTTCACAGCTTAGTGTTCTTGTAGGAATCTTAACAGTGGAAGAAAGAATTGTATATGATCTTTTTGCCTTCTTTAGGGATCCCTTTCCTCCTACTGGGATGCCTCGCACAGCCTTGATTTGAGGGTATGTGCCTAGTATTATTCTAACTTGTTATACTGGGCTAGATTGATATATCCCTGGAGGACTGTACTTCTCTGAAGGGAAATGGAGGAGGAATGGATATGGATGAGAAGGGAGGTGGGAGAAGAGCTGAGAGTAGAGGAAAGATGGGAAATTGCAGTCCAGGTGTAATATATGAGAGAAGAATTCAGCAAAAGGAGAATCCATTCCTTTGCTATAGCTGTCATAATTCTTATTTGGTGTCATTATGCTTATTATCCCCTTCACAGAGACTAGAACTAGCTCTTAGTAGAACAGCTCCACTGATTGACCTCACATATATTAAGTCATATTGAATTGCCCCCTTTGTCATCAGGCTAGTCAGGGGAGGCCCGCATGACATATACTTCATTTCATTCTTATAGATCTTAGCGGATAGCACAGAATAGGACTCCATATTTTAGTTAAGGTTTCTATTGCTGTGAGGAAACCCTATGACCACAGCAACTCTTACAAAAAAAATATTTGGTTGGGGCTATTCACTTACAGTTTCAGAGGTTAAGTCCATTGTCAACATAGTGGGGAACATGGCAGCATATAGACAAACTGCAGAGGGATCTGAGAGTCATACCTAATACAGGCAACAGAAAGTCAATTTAAACACTGAGTGGTATCCGAACATAGGAAACCTCCTCCAACGAAGCCATACCTACTCCAACAAAGCCACACCTCCTAATAGCGCCATTTCGGATGAGATTATGGGGGCTAATTACATTCCTACTACCATTCCACACCTTGGCCTCATAATCTTGAAACAATATCATAAGGTAAGATGCATTTAGTCCAACTTCAAAAGTCCCCATAGTCTATCACAGTCTCAACAATGTTTAAAAGTTGAAAGCTCAAAGTCTTCTGCGATTCATACATTCTCTTAACTTATCCCCTGTAACATCAAAATTAAAATCAGATCACATATTTCCAACATATAATGGCACAAGATATACATAACATTCTAATCATATGGAAAGAAACATAGTGAAGAAATGCTGGACCAAAGCAAGACATAAAACTAGCTGGGCAAATTCCAAACATTGAATCTCTATGTCTGATGTCAAAATGTTCTTCAGATCTTCAACTCCATTTAACTTTTTGACTGAGACACATCTCTTTCTCTTGTGCTGGTTCCACTCCATATTAGTAGCTCTCTGTGGCACATATCCTACAACTCTGGTATCTCTAAAAGCTTGGGCTCTTTAAGACAAGCCAGGCTGCAGCTTCATAGCTTCATGCAATGGTCTCTCTACAACACTTCCATTCAGGGACACCCCTTATACATACCTAGCCTCAGTGGTTTTCTTTAAGAGTGAAGGCTAATTTCATAAACCATTTCTTGTATTCCTTCTCTCTAAAATCAGAATCATGTGGCCAAAGCTGTCATAGTCTTCTGCTTACTAGAGCTGGAACATGGCTTCCTAGTTCAATAACATCTTCACCAATTTGTCCTTTGCTGTCTAAGTTTGGTCATCCTAAAGCTGGACCTCTAGACCAGGCTTCCTTCAGCACTTTCCTTCCTAGTACTGAGACTAAAGATGTGACCCAAAGCACCAAACTCTCAGCGTTTCTTTAGTTTCTTACCACAAGTTGGAAACTTAGCTGAGGTATCTTGCCCTGAGGTAACCATTTCCTTTTATTCTGTTTATTAATCCTTATTTATTTATATCCTTTAACACAGGACTTAGCTCCATTCCTTCCACTTTCTGGTGCTCTTTTTCTCTGCAACATTTACATTTTGTAATTTACCCTACTCAGCTTTATCCTTTTCATTTTAAACCTTCATTAGAGTTACCACTAATAACCATATGACAGAGTCTATACTAAACTGTTTTAAGATTTTTTTTTCTGCCAAAGGAATCAATTCAAAATTCTTCACTTTAGTCACAGGTAGACTCGAGACAAGGGCAGAAAACAGCTACTTTCTTTACTAAATTATCACAAGGCCAGTCTCTAGGCCACAAACTAGTATTCTTCCTTGAAACAGCTTGATCCGCACAGTTCATCAAATCACATTCAGCACCAGTGTCTTCTATGCCCCTACTGGTTAAGCAGTGCTTAAAGCATTCTACTGCTTTCCTAACCCAAACTCCCAAAATTCATGTTACTCCCAACAAAACACATGGTCAGGTCTATCACAGCAATACCCCACTCCTGGTACCAACTCCTGTCCTAGGCTTTCTATTGCTGTGAAGAGATACCATGATTATGACAACTCTTATATAGAAATCATTTAATTGGGGTGGCTCACTTACACTTTCAGAGGTTCGGTCCATTATCATCATAGCAGGGATCATGGAGGCATCAGACAAATGTGGTGCTGGAGGAATAGCTGAGAGTCCTATGTTTTGCAGGCAAAGAGAAAATGAACTAAGTCACTGAGTGTTATTCTGAGCATAAGAAAAGAGCTTGTCCCCACAGTGACATACTTCCTTCAATAAGGCCATACACACTCCAAGAAAGCCATACCTACTACTAGTCCACTCCCTATGAGATTATTGGAACCAATTATATCAAAATATCACACCATGTATAAGACCAACTCCTGACACTTCATATATCATATGTAGTGTCGACGTCTTCAGCTCTGGAGTCAGATCACCTAGACTGTGATTCAATTACTTTAGTAATAAGTTGAAATACTTACTCAATGTCATTGTGCTTATACCTTTTGATCAGTATAATGTTAATATACTGTCACTCTCTTAAGAATGCATGCTGGTTTGGTTTTTTTTTTTTTTTTTTTTTTTTTGGATTTTCGAGATAGGGTTTCTCCATAGCTTTTGGTTCCTGTCCTGGAACTAGCTCTTCTAGACCAGGCTGGCCTTAAACTCCCAGAGATCCGCCTGCCTCTGCCTCCCGAGTGCTGGGACTAAAGGCGTGCGCCACCACCTCCCAGCTAAGAATGCATGCTGTTTTAAGTTGCTATGAGGTATAAGGTATGCAAGTTTCCACAAATCACAGCCATCTTGATTAAATAACCCTCATAAGAACAGGCACTATCTTCATGGATCATAACTTACATTGGAACATTTTGAAGACAATTTTAGTTTTTTGGGAAACCCCCTGAACTCCATTCTGCCCTCTCTTCCACAAAATAAAAGAATTTTGAAAAATATTTTTACATTTACCTAAATTTCACAGATCTAAACTATGAATTTTTCCAAGGACTAAAGCTCAGGAATTTCACTATATAACATCCAGTAAAATCCACATGGGAGAATTGCATGTTTAATGTAGTAAAAGATACATACTCATAAAGAAATGAACGTGTGTGTGTGTGTGTGTGTGTGTGTGTGTGTGTGTGTATCTCAGTACTAAATGTCTCAAGGTTCTTTGTGAAAAACTGCCAAATTTCTTTTTCAATGACTTTCTACTTTCGAAAGGCTGTACAAACACCGCAATAAGAAATGTAAAGATATTGTTAACTGATGTGAGGGGAATATTCATGGAAACAAGATGTAAGACTATTTTAAGCCCCAAATGATGTTTGCACAAAACTCTACTGCATACATGTAGTCAATACAATACAAAATGTATGTCTATAAAGTATACAGATTCGATATGCAGCCATTGTTAACCAATGACTACAAAGGGAAATAAAAAATGTCAATCTCTGTTTGCATGTGATATAGATATTTTCTCAGGTCACAACAAAACACATTTAATTAGTGTGTAAGATTATGTTTTCCACACACTTCAAGCACTATGTAAACCACAGAATATCATATTCAGATACAACAGAGACAAGGTGCTTGGATTTGTTGATTTGCTTCTTATCTACTGCTGCTTTTTAATGAAACTGTAACTGAGTATGAAGGGAAAAAATAGTGTTAGAGAGAAATAATACAGTAATCGATAGTAAGTGGTTAAATACTGCTTACTTGTACATATTATCTTAAACTAACCAAGTCATTTAATTTTCTCATAAATATTCTATCCAGAGCAAATTTACAGAACACAGCACCAGTTCTAGGTTTTACTTCTAGATTACACCTTCATTTAATTATTTTCTAGACTCAGGCTTCAATTTTCTCAACCTGAAGTGATTTCAAAAATAAAAGTACTTGGAGCTGGAGGGATGATTTCAGTGTTTAAGAATAAGAGTTACATGTCATAGCACACATGTCAGAAGGCTCACTACTGCATGTAACTCCATGGGAACCTTCATGAACACCCATATGCACATGACGAGTAGACACATACACGCTAATAAAAATAAATCTTAAAACAATAAATCTTAAAACAATGTTGAACATGGATTCCTGGGGTATACCTAAGTGTATGGACACATAATACACATCTATACATACACTAAAGTACACAAACATTTGTGTGTGCACTCGTGTGTGTGTGTGTGTGTGTGTGTGTGTGTGTGTGTGCTTTCATATCTCTCTGGACTGTCCTCTCATTTATTTAAATCTTGAACTTTACCTCCTTTTCTAAATCTATGAGATTTACGTGGCACAATCCAAGGTTTCTCATGCACAGCATTTCTTATTGCTATTTGAAGCTATATAACCATTTGCTGTTGGGGCTACACTGTGCATTACAGCATGGTAAGTGGTATGTCTAGTTTTTATCTAGATATCAAAATCCACCATGCCAACAGTTTATCCGGACTGTGTTTACTATGCCATGACAAAGTTGCCTCATGCTGAGAACCAGCAACACACTTCCTAATGGTGAAGCCATGTGCTGTTAACCGAGCCAGAAGCTCAAGTTTAAGACTTGGTCATAATACTTGTTTCTCAAGACATCAGGCAAAGAATTGAGGTTTGTTAAGCAAAAGCTGAGGTTGATAGCAATCACTTAATCTCTTTAAATCCTATAATGCACAAGTAATAAGCAATCTAATACAGAGAGATCTTTTAATTGCCTTCAACGGGATTACATCTGATTATGCACTTCTGCTATGTTTAGTTTGGATGCCTGAAGCAGACGTCAAGATGGGATTAGATGTTCAAGGATTAAATTCTAGTAAATGCCCTTGTGAGAGATAATAGGAAGGGATCCCAGAAAGCTCAGGGGTGGACAGAGTATGAAGGTGGTTAGACTCAATAAAAGAGAGAGGGAAGGTTGGTGGAAGTGTTATTTCATGATGAGAAGATGTCTCAGAGAAGCTGTGGGGATCCCTGAAGCCACATGCAGCAAATAATGAGGACCAACTGTCTTGCCTTGGGAATCCTGTGGTGTTAATATCTCCTGTGGAATGCAAGGTGAGAGATGTGGCTTTGTCACACCCTAGCCAATAGATTATAAACACAGTACCAGGGACTCTCTATCATGTTCCTGTAGAGGAATATGGGCAGCTGCATAGAGATGGGGGGAAAGTAGTTTGCATAGTGTGAAGAATAGTAGAACTATTACTAATTATTATGGCTATTATTATTATTCCCATTATTACTAATAATTATTACAGCCATCATGCCCATGCTGCTAGTAAGATTCACATGCAAATTGAAACAAGCATCATTCCCTACCACTAAACCCTCTTCTAAAGTTCAGTCTATATGTTGCTGACATCATCTTTTTGATAATCATCAGACATGCCTATTTAGACATAAGCTGAGACTACACAAATGGATATTTCCAAGGCATACACTCTTCATTCATATACCCTGTACCAAATCCTTCCTTGTTACTATCAACTCAGTGACAGGCACTGATATATACCCAGTGGCTCAGACTGAAACTCATAAAGACTTCTTTGATGCTTTTCTTTTAAACACCACCTCCAATAAATCAACAAATTCTGTTATTTGGCCACTAAATTTTATTCCAAAGCAAATTACCCATTCCTCTCACACCATGTTCAGCTAAGTGTGTATAATCATAACACCAACAAATCTTAAAGTTCCTCTCTTCCTTTCTTTCAATAAAACAGATTTTTTGGAGAAAAACAAGCACGAGTTGTTTCCCATTGATAACAAAATGAATGCACACCAAAACCAAAGTGCATAAAAACTAGTTTCCTTTACCTCTAAAGATTAATAGATAATCAATGATTTAGGTAAGAGAATCTGTTAGTATCTTTTTATATAAACAATATTTTCTACCATTTTACTGTAATAAAAATGAGATAATATTCTCTATGATACACTTATTTTTAATGTCCTCTTTCTAGTTAACACTAGGTCTTTTGTGTCTGTTTATGTCAAGAATTAACACTTTCAGAATAAATCATTGAAGAACATGGGATTTTTTTAATGAGCAAGAGAAGATGACATTTGGGAGCCCAAATGAGTAGATGGTGAATTGTAGATGGTGTTGATAGAAAAATGTCATCTATAGGTTAATATACCACTGAAACGCTAGAGATTAACAGTGCGGACTCCACAGGAACAAGAATGAGATCAAACTGTAATAAAGACAGAGGGAACGAAATTACTATGGAGCAGTCAAATGGATACGGTTCTTGGCAATAACTGTAAAAGGTCTGGTAATGAAAAAAATAGAAAGAGTTAGCTGCCAAATAAAGAGAAAATACATGAGATTAAAAAGCATAAGTTATAGCATGATGACTTCTATAACAATCTGGAAAAGGGTTGAGAAGCACTTAAACAAAGCCAGATATGTTATGAGCAAAATTAAGCCTGAAAAACTTATTTTCTGGTTAATGGGTAGGTTCGCATTTAAAGAGCAGTGTGACTGTATTATATAATTTGTTTACTGTGACTTTCTGTTGCTCTGATAAAAGACTGAACTAAAACAACTTGAAAAAGAAAAGGTTCATTTCAGTTTACAGGCTACAGTCCATAATCAAGAAAAGACAAGCTCAGGACATCAGTGAAGGAACACTGTTTTTTGGCTTGCTTCCACACTTACATCCAGTTACCATTCTTATACTGTTTATCCCAACCCGCCTAGGGCTGGTGCCAGAAACAATAATCTGGTCCCACTTATATAGATTAGCAATGAAGAAAATGTCCCCATAGAATTGTTCATAGGCCAATCAGATGAAAGTAATTCCTTTATTGGGATTCTCTCTTCCCAAGTGACTCAGTCTTATATTTTTTGGATAATGAATAACCAGCACATAATCTAAGTTACTATTACAAGTGTCATCTCTCTTCTAAGATGCATACCTTTTAGAGAAGTCAGACATTTACCTATGATAGGACTGACTCATTAAAAATATCAAATATCACACAAAAAAAAATTTTGCTAAAAGGAATTTGCTCAGACAAAACTGTTGTAAGTGGAAACTGCTCGGTTGTTTCCTGGCCACCCAGACCCACATAATCACACAGAAACTATATTAAGTACAATATTGCTTGGCCAATATCTTAGGCATATTCCTGGCTAATTCTTACATCTTAAATTAACCCATTTCTATTAATCTGTGTATCACCATGAGGTTGTAGCTTACCGATAAGGTTCCAGTGTTCCAGCGTCTTTCTCCTTCAGCAGCTACGGCCTCCCCTTGATGCTGCCTACACTTTCTGTGTGTGTATATATATATATGTTCAGATTTCCTGCTTGGCTTTACTGTGCGCTATCATAGCCTGAAGCAGCTTCTTTATTAGCCAATGGTAATAAAACTTATTCACGGCATACAGAGGGGAATTCCACATCAGCTTGTTGTTCTTGAGTTCGTGTAGACCAATCTAAATAATGTTTATTGTTTTCATTGTGTCATTGCTCTACATTCTCAAGTTTTATCTCTGTGCACTTGTGATGCAGAGTGGTTCTAGTATGCTACTCTGATCCCAGTGCTATTTCTATGAGGATCATAGTTAAAAAACCTCTGGTTCCTATTTTGAAAGTGCCCACGAGAAAACTTGAGCGTTTCTGACTTGTACCAATAAATCCATCACAGGGCATGGATGTGGGTAGAGGCAGAAGATACCTTGATTTGCTAGTTACCAGGCTAGAACAAGGTTCAGTGAGAGTCCCTGTCTCAAAGCAGTAAGGAGTGGGTAATAGGGTAGAATGCTAAATATACTATCCTACCCTTCAAGAGTTGAACACACACTGTGTGTGTGTGTGTGTGTGCATATAACACATAAACACAGAGAGAGAGTTATTCCTATCCCTAAGTTTAGTGTAGCCACCTTGAAATTAAAATATTTTCTCAATGTACCATCTTCCAATTCAAGAGAAAACACTATAACTTAATGTTCTAATAATATCTAAGCCGTTCTCATCACCTTCCCTAATAAGCCTCAATGAAGATTAGTGACCAGGTCTTATTTCCTGAAATACAGCAACCCAATTTGTATGGAAACTAGTTTTTGAATATAATTCTGTTGCTGTATGTGCTTATTTTCACCTGTATTTACTCCATATCTAATATAAACAAAGACCAATTTAAATAATTTTACATGGATTAAGACTTTCGAATATAGATATTAACTCCATTTTCAATTATGAAACTGAGGCTCACAAAAGTCTTGTGACTTACCCCAAATCAACAGGAAGTAATAAAAGTACCCAGAAATGAAGAAAACTATCCAATTTCATCTACTTTGTAGATTACTGTGCTTCTGTCTCATTAAATGGGTTGATATTATTGGTTATTAAAATCCTTATAGCTGATACACAATGACTCATGTAGGATGCATAATAAACTAGTGCATAGCCAAAAGAAAGTAAAGTTGTGCCCATGTTGCCCAAGGCTCAATAACTAGTTTCTTTGAAGTAATACTTTGTTTAAATTTTCTTCCTCATTCATGTTTCCTGATAGAAACCCAATTAAAAGAGGATGATGCATTTATTCAACAAAGATGCCCTGTGTGAAGAAGCTTAACGAAGACAGATAAATCAAATGATGCCATTATCCTTGAGTAGACAGCCTTCCAATGAGACATAGCCAATACAAAAGAGGACAGAAGGCAGATAAAGGATACTTGAGTCCCAACAGAAGATATAAAGTCAAAAGATTTTCTAGTTCTGTTATATTATTTTCATTTTTAGTGCTAGATAACTGTACAAAAATATAATTGATAACACAAGTATAAAACCAAAAGAAACTTCATTGATTTTGGAATTACTATCTTACCAGTACAAAAGTTTTCTCAAATATTTAAAGTTCAGGGTTGAACAAGAGCTTGTTTTTAATGGCTATCCTGATCTAGCTGTGCAATGTTATATAAATGAGTTCATGACACTAAAGTGATTTTTTTTTTACATTTATCTAAGGCTCAGGGATTATCACTAAAGAGGCACTGAGAGATTGAAAGAATCACAGGCAGTAGAAGACTATAATAAAACTGTTTTCTGGACACAGCAGAGCAGTTGCACAGGTGACCTTACAGTGATTGTGAAAAGTATACACAAGCCAGACAAAGTGAAGAGGTAGAGATGAAGTCCCCTTCTTGGCTGAGTACTTGCTCACCCTTAATAGCTTCTGAACAGATGAGAGTCAGTTTTGTCTAAGAGTGTAGCTTTTGGTAGGTCAAGCATTTTCCAATAGATGGCTGGCTCTATCTATATTCAAAAATATAGGGACTCCATGGGATCCAAAACAAGAAACCTAACTAACAAACAAATACATGAGACTGTGGTGAAAGAGATGGAGTAAATCACAGAGGATTTGAGAGAAGGTTCTGACTGTGATCCAATACATTATATGACCTTCTAAAGGAAGAAAATATTGTATTTTTAAAGTTTATGATTTCCTTTTACAGACCAGCAAGATGACTCATTGGGTAAAGGCAGTTTTTGTTAAGCTGGTCAACTTCAGTTTAGTCATTGACTCCTACATGGAGGAATGAGACAACCTAGTTTTTCTCTCTACTGTATTCAGGTGTCCTGGCATTAGCACCAAACCAACACCCAAATGCACAAAATAAATGTAAGAAAGACATTTTATAATGAATAGTGATAAAATATTCCATGATTAATAAAACTCTCTTTTCTACTCCAATGTTTTTTTTTCTACTTTTCTTCCCAGTATTAGGGTGAATATGGGTTAAGAGAGCAGCGCTTGCAAAATTAACATATTGTCCCCAAAGCTTATCGATGCTCATGATCACAGGATGATGGGAAGAAATGTCTCCTTGTCCAAGATAAGTCACTTATAGCCAGCTGATTTCATTTCATGTTCTCACTAAGACTCTCATTAATATGTCCCTTTATCCATCAAATTCTTTGATATGCCATGATAACTGGAGATCATTAACTGAAACTCTGAATCACAATGAGCCCAGTTGCATTGGAGGCCTTTTATTAGCTGTTCTTGTCAAATACCTCTGCCAACACAACCATCTCTCTTTAGCACCTTCCCGATCTTTCAAAATCCTGTTGTCTTCATGGTGTTTTGTGTCTGTAAATCCATTAGCCTTAGAG
This sequence comes from Microtus ochrogaster, assembly GCF_000317375.1. Lineage (NCBI taxonomy): Eukaryota > Metazoa > Chordata > Mammalia > Rodentia > Cricetidae > Microtus > Microtus ochrogaster. Next base: position 24,402,082 of record NW_004949099.1, on the reverse strand, counting down.
AAGCACTTGCAGTCTCAGTGGTTTATTTGTGTGTTTCAATGAGGGCACACCCTGTGCAGGTACAGAGCTGAGGAAGAATCACTAGAATGAGGTTCTGACTGACAGGCATCCAGGGCAGAATGAGGGCAGAACAGTTGGATGATGCATTGGCAAGGACTCCCTGAGAGCAGTCCACAGAATGAAAGTTTTGTCTTTACCTTTTCTCATTTTATCTTTTATTGCTCTGATGAAACATCCTGACAGAAATTAATGTACCATATTTCACAGGTTCCATCATCACGGGAAGTCAAGGGCAGAACTTGAAGGCAAACCTGTTATTTTTGTTTGTTTGTTTTCATTCTGTACAGCATTACCACTGACCTAGGAACTCACTGCAAATAATCGTGACAGAGATCAATGAGGATGCTACTTGCTGGCTGGCTGACAGATTTGTGCTTAGCTATCTTTCCTGTACAGTTCAGTACCACCTGCCTAAAGAATGCTGCCACCCACAGTAGGCTGCACAGTCCTACATCAATTAGCAATCAACAATTCAGGTATTAGGTTGTAGCAAGGAGAAAAGTAATACAACTGTCCTGTGATGAGTCTATGCCAGTATCTTTTAATATGTATCCTGAACATGTATTTATACATAAAAAGTCTGTAAAGTTAAAAAAGTACAAATCTTTCCCCTAGTAAAGAATATCCACAGTGAATATACTTTTTTTTGATAACTGGGTAGCAGAACTGACAGAAAGTCTGCTATAGCCAAACTAACTTTTTTCCTTTTATATATAAAATAACACAAATCCCATAGCTCAAGAATATGGGGAAACTGCTAGATTCTACCTAATTCAATATCTACAAAAACTGAGTGGATATGAGTTAACTGCTTCCTGTTTGGTACCCTTGGGTCTTCTTTCAAAAATGAGGCATAAAAAAAATCTTACTATTGTTCAGAAATATATTACTGTACTCCATAAACTATGAAATTAGATAATAAAGTTAATTGTTCCAGAAACATAAAGTGAGTCCCTTTCTCTCATTTTGATAATTTTTCTCATACTTTCCTTACTAAATGAAAACTTCCAACCATATGGTTTTTTTTTTTGGTGGGGGGCTAACATTTACAGAAAAATGTTACTGTAGTGATAATTTATTTGTATTTTAATGAATAAAGCTCGAATGAAGAACAGAATGAAAAATAGTCTCACTAGTCAGTCATACAGGCCAGGGAGTAGTGGTACACACTTTTAATCCCAATTCAAGAGAGGAATATAAGGCAGGACAAGACAGAAACTTGTTCTCTTTTCAGTCTGAAGATTTCAAAGAGGTAAGAGCTCTCTAGTGGTTGGATGCTTTATTTTCTGATCTTCAGGTTGAACCCTAATATCTGCCTCTGCATTTTTATTATTCGTGCTACAGTACTTGATACTGATGGCTACTAGGTCTTTTTCTGGCCTTATGTTTCTATGAGATTTCAAAGTAAAAACACTCCTGAAACATGGGTATTGTAGGAATTGTAGGAGGTGGGATGAAGGAAGGCAAATTGATGCTACCTTACTGTGATCTGTACACACAGGCATGCACAGCATTCATTCCCACTGCGACTGCTAAGCAGAGTCAAAAGGAAACAGACATTTTCAACATGGATGATTGTCACCATAATAGTGACTGTATTTAAAAGCCATTGCAATATCAGATGTCTGAGTGAAAACTCAGATGCCAATCAGGATTTTCCTGTAGAGAAATAACAAATGGAAACCAAGGCAAGATGCTGAATTAAACTTGTTGTTTTCTAAAAGTCATCCAAACATTTTAATCTTATCTGCTATTTCAATGATTGTAAAATTACTTAATATCTTCTTTCCTAGATTGTCTGGAAAGCTGAACAAGAATAGAAGGATAGTCTTCAGGGAGAACTCAAACTTTAAGACTAATCCCATATCATCCTCACCTATAAATCTTGACAGAAGTGTCTCTGAAGAGAATGATGTAAGTAAATTATATTATACATTTCATCAAGAGTGCACAGCACGATACAAATCAGCTGTTGTGAGCTGTGGCATTGTTTGTGCATCTTAGATATCAGTGAAGTGATCAAAGGGAGACAATTAGAGAAATAAGGTTCTAGGCACTGTCTCATCTGACACCTCCATCCTATGGTTTGCCTTCTCTAAATTTGCATAGGGAAATGAGCCTCAGATGGCAGCTGTGAAGTTTGTTTCTCACTCCTCCCCCAGCAACAGCTAATCCTTCCAGACACTCGGGGCATGATTCCTTGCGAAACCTAGCAATGAAATCAAGGGTGTTCTGCATTTCAGATAGAAAGTTATGGTATCACTTCATATCTTGAAACAGACCTTTTTAGAATACAGCTGTTTCAGCAAAAAGAGAACTAAATTCTTTTTCAGTGTTCATCGGAGGAAGTTGGGTTAGGGTAAAGAAGGCGAGTGAGTAAATGAAAGCGAGAGAGTACACAGTACATGTCTTTGAAACCTTGCCTTATTTCTCAGGTGACTTTGCTAGTGCAGAAATTGTGCCTAGGAACTAAGTAAGCCTAGTGCTAAAATAAATTCTGCACAACTGTCTAGAAGGGTGTGGGCTATTATCAGAACCAAGTTCTTGGTTTTGAACTCACTGGTATATCAGCTGACTAGTTTTTAATGAACCCATCCTATTTATGATGTTAATTTTAATAAGAATGGTCTAAGACCAATTCACAGCATCACTGTTAAAGCAGAAGCAGTAACTTGTCATAAAGACAACAGGGAATGTGAAGGTAATGAAAGGAAAACATGCTGAAGGCTCTTCCCACAGAAGGATCAGGGATTCAGGCCTAATTGCTAAAACAGAAGTCGGGAACAGTGTGCTATTTCATGCCTGTAATCACTGCAGTCAGGAGGCTGAGTCAGGTGGATAACCATGAATTAGATACAAGCCTGGGATACATATTATCAAGCCAGGCTGGGCTAATAGGGAGAACAAATAAAATGGGGAGGGGGTGTTATTGAGGATAAGAGAAACATTGAACACACATAGAAGAGAACCACAGTAAGATGGTCACATTTGAACAGGGATATAAAGCCAGGGTTCTGAAAATCTCATGGAGGAGAGAAAAATTTTACCATAGTCTCATTTCTGAGGTAGACATATTTGAAAAGTAATGTGACTGAATACTTTTATTAAAAAATACATATTATTTATTAATTTTATGTGCGTCTTTGTGTGTATACACACGTCATGGTATGCACATTAAGAACAGGGTACAACTTGCAGAAGTGGATTTTTTGGCTTCCAACGTGCCAAAGATGAAGCTTGGGTTGTTAAGTTTGTCAACAGGCACCATCACAGACTGAGTCAACTCACTGGTCCATGGCCTGTGACTGAAAACTTGAGGGAAGAGACAAATACACTTCCAGCTGTGAATAACTGAGAGTCGGCCCCCAACACCACTGTTTTAAATAGTTATAAACACTAAACGGGAATAAAAAGGATCACCACAGGGAAGTTCCACTATGATTCATTTTCCTGAAATTTAATTTTGTTTTAGTATTAGATTCAATATCACATTGGTTTAACACAAATGGTACCCACACGAGTTTTAGCTTTGGCTTGTCTGTTCAAGCCTTATGTCATGAGCTTGATCCCCAGTACGGTGATGATAATAGAGAGGGGGAGTGTTAGGAGGTTAGTCCTGGGGCTCTGGTATGGCCTCTCATGTTCAATCATGAGAACCTAAACTTAGACCTGAGTTCAATTCCTCAGAACCCTTATTAGAAAGCCGAGAGCTACCTCAGTGTGCATCCGTAATCCCAGGGTTGAGGCTGCTGGCAGGAGGATTTGTGGGGCTTGCTGACCAGCCAGTCTAGCTGAGAAACAGTGAGCTGAATGTCCAACAAGTGGCCCGGTGGACCAGAGGCAGTTCATTCATTCCCAGCAGCTTAGACCCGAAATAATCACACAGAAGCTGTATTAATTAAATCACTGCCGGGCCCATTAGCTCTAGCTTCTTATTGGCTAGCTCTTACATCCTAAACAAATCCATCTCCATTAATCTGTGTATCACCAACTGTGGTTTACCAACAAGGTTCCATCACTGTCTCTGGTCGCAGCTACATGTCTTTACTCTGACTCTGCCAACTCTCTCTCTATATCTTGTTCAGCTGGGCTATATTCTGTTAAGCCATTGGCTGAAAACAGTTTCTTTATTAACCAATGAAAGCAACACATATACAAAAGGACTTGCCATATGATTCCTGCAACATTTTTCACTGGAGTTGATATCCAACATAAGGTTTTATATAAAGTCACAGTGACCATGTCTACACTATACTTACAAGTCACTCAAACTTTGAGCCAACAAACCATCATTTCAAATAAAGCAACCATCCTCTGGTGTTTTGTGGTTGTAATAGAAAAAAGAGAAATAGAGGTTACATATTCCTTTCTTTTTCTGACATTATTTAATATTTTATTATTTTGTGGTATGACCAAATCTATGGTTTTACACATGGCATGCTAGAAATGCGCCACTAAGCTACATAATTAGTTCCTCTCTCTGATATTAGAGCTCATCAATAGATAACTTCATGTGTTGCTTTGAAAGACAAATGTTCCCCACAGTCTCAAGTATTTGAAGACTTGGTCTCCAGATGGTGGTGTTGTTTGGAGGGGAGTGTTATGGAAAACCCTTGGAAGTGGAGCTTTGCTGGATGAAGTGTATCACTGAATTTTGAGCCTTTACTTCTTGCTTGTTTCCTGCTTCCTGTATGTGTGACTGAAATGTGATCTCTCAGTTCCCTGCATCCCCTACATCACATCAAAATATTTCCTTATACTGTGAGAAGATGTCATTGTGATTGGTTTAATAGGGAACTGAATGGCCCTTAGCTAGGCAAAAAGAGGTTAGGCAGCACTTCTTGGGACAGAGAACTCAGAGGAAGAAAGGTGGAGCCACCATCCTGAGGAAGAGGTAAAAGCCACAAGCTTTGTTAAAATGCATAGATCAACAGAAATGGGTTAATTTAAGTTAAAAGAGATAGTTATAAATGAGCCTAAGCTAAGGCTAAGCTTTCGTAATTAATAAGAAGTCTCTGTGTGGTTATTTATGAACTGGCTGGTCAGACAGAGAACGACTTGCTACACTCCCCTGCTGTTATGGACTCTGCCTCTGGAACGTTAAGCAAAAAAATAAATAAATAAATTTTTCCTGCTTTAAGATTCTTTTCTTCATGGCTGTTTATCACAGTAACAGAAAAGTGGCTGATACAGCTACAAGCCTTATCACACGGGCGTGGTAATATCTTGTTTGTACTCTAACAAATAAAGTTTGCTTGAAGATCAGAGGGTAGAGTTATCCACTAGTTAGCCATGGAGGTCTGGAGATCTGTATAGACAATCAGAAAGTGATATGGCTGGGTGGAGAGAAAAATATAGGACAGGAGAAGACAGTTTGACACTTTCTTCAGTTGAGGAGTTAGGAAGATAAGAGTTGTCTGTGGCTTTCTCTTTTCTCTCTCTGATCTGCAGGAAAGCTTTATTTGTTATAGTAAAAACAATATATCACTATACACTGGTCTCGATGTAGGTAAGGCTTTCACCTTCTCTGAAGTACTATATTAGCAGTCTGTAAGGGTTATATAGTTGGCAGAAAGAAATGAGAGATAGGTACATTCTCAACATAAACCAAGACACAGACACGTTAATGTTTACTTTGAACTCTCCCTTTTGGAGGATACAGCTGCCCATTCTCTGTCATTATTAGAAATTTTCATAACATCTTTGCAGAAGGTGAGGTCTTCAGAGGGAATGGAACACATTCTCATTTTATTCTTTTCACATATATTGTGTATCCTCTTCAGATTCCATTCTGCCCTTCTTGGCTACTTTTCTTATTGCTTTCAGACAGAGGGTAAATTTTAAGAGAGTTTTGTTTGTTTTGATGAATCCTGATATCATTTTCCAGGCAGAGAAGACACAGGCACCAAATGACACAGCTGAGAATAATGCAACTCATACATTAAATCAAAGGCTCATGATTTTATCCCAACAACGTGGATTCAGCAACTAAGACATTGGGAGCATCTCTACGGAATGCAAATGTGAAACAAAGATGATGGAAAAACTTCCTGTATCTCTGCAGAATGTCTTATCCAACCAATAAGATGGAAGTGACCAGATTTTATGAATCTCTTGGTCTTTTTGTTTTGTTTGTTTTTATAAAGGTCCTGGAAGTGAAGTGTGAACATTTGGGATTACCTTGGAATGAGGACTGGTCCTTTGGCCTCCAGTTTATAAATGTATGTAAGTATTAATTTATCATAGCTTTAGCACCAAATAAGAACCTTAGGGATAATGGAGAAAATCAAACCTTAATTATCAGGAGACTGCTAAGGTTCTGTCATGGTCAACCAGACTGACATCTTCGCCAAGTTTAAAAGCTTAGCTGTTTTGAGAAAGGCCCTGCAGCTCCAAACATCTGAAGAGGGTCATGAATAGTACTATTATGCTTGTTTCTCTTTCACTTAGAAAATTTCTCTTTCACTTATTAAAATTCCATGTAGGGCAGGAATCCACATGAATTATGACTTCTCTCCATTGTTAAAATGGAGGGAGGTTGCCTAGTATAATTTAGTAAGGTACATTCTATTGAATTTCTAATATAATTTCAGGCCTTCCTCATTCATTGGTACTTTTGTTGTTGTTGTTTGGTTTTTGTTTTTGTTTTTAGTTTTTTGAGACAGAGTCTCAAGTCTCAAACTATATCACACTATGTCTTTAGAACTCACTGTATAGTTTAAGATGTTTTCATCCACATAGTAATTCTTCTGGTTCAGCCTCTCATGTGCTTAGATTATAGGAATGTGTCACTATGGCTGCCTATCTTCATTTCCTGTCTATATTAGTACACTATTTTGCAAGTCCTGTTTGACCTGTTGGTGTTGACCATGGTGACCAAAGCTCATGATCTACTTATATTTATATGTAAACACCTATCTATTAAGAAATAAAAGTTGAATATAAGTACTTGGAAATGTTTTAAAATATAAATCTTAAAAAAGCAACACAGATCATGACATTTGGAAGTAATTCTTTGTTTTACTATCTTCTATATAATGTTTCAGTACTCATACATTGCATTTACAATGAATATTGTTGAATGAATGGAAAAGTCAATGATGCAAATTTCAGATCCCCAAAGTTTATTCATACCTTTCAAAAAATAATAGAATAGAATATGAAGTTAAATAGAAATAAAAGTAAACTTGGCCCTAGATAGCCTGTGGGTACAAGTAAAATGTTTGGATGACTTACTAATTTGCCTATTCATATGGACATACTTCAAAGGTTTTGCTTCAAAAATAAATAGGAAATGGTGCTGTGGATAATTGAGACTAAAAGAAATCCATCCTGGTGATTGTCTTTTAAAATAGCAACAGGTCATAAAGCAAACAGAATAACTGATCACCTGCTGACTTAATCTAAATATTTTCTATGCTTCAGTGTCATCAAACAGTTCAAGAAGCATAGCAGCCACTAAATAATTAAATGAAAAATTTTCCAATATATGAAAGTGTAGAAATTAAGGTTTTCAAATGCAGTTATTTTAAGAGTTATTTTTATTTATTTAAAGTGTGTGTTTGTGTGTGAATTTACAGGTGTGTGCACTTGTCAATACAGCTGGTTATGGAGGTTAGAGAGAACAGTGGATCACCAAGAGCTAGAGATACAGATTGCTGTGAACTGCCCGACATTGGTCCAAGGAGCTGAACTCTGGTCCTCTGCAAGAGCAATGGCTTCACTTAAACACCGATCCAGCTCAGCAGCCCACAACCCATATATAATGTTTAATATAAACTAAAATAACCTTCACATCTATAGAAATTCAATCTGTCTGTAGCTAATAATATCTGTGCACAGTATATAACAATCAAAGTCAGGAGCGTGTGCATATGGAAGCAGGGCATGACCTCTGTACTTCCTTTCTTATTCCTTTTCCTTTGTAAGTGAGGATTGTTACCAGTTTACATGAACCTGCCAGCTATTACCCAAATCTATGCAAGCATTCGAATGGCAACATCCTCAATATGCATTACAATATTAAATTTTGTTTTCTAATTCTGAACACCCCAAGTGTTTATCTTTTGATACATATAGCTTTGTGCACACTACTGTGGGAAATGTAGCACGTTAGAAGAAGAAATAATGTATATTTCCATCCTAGGTATACTTTTCATCTTTCTCTATCAAAACAATTTCACATCTTTGCTATTTAGACATCTGTGTATTTTCCTGTTATCTACTAAGACAGATAAGCCAGTACCTTTTGTAAGCAATGTCTTTTTGTCTAAGTTAAAATGATTGAATGTAATTTTGTTTATGAATAAATACTAATTCACATCTAATGAATATAAATTAATGAATATTTAATGAACATAAATTAATATAAACCAAAGCATAGCTTTTAAATATCTATTTGCATTCATCTTTTAATCTAATATGAGCATTAAATAAAATATTAATTGGGCTTTCATTTTTTTTCCTATTAGTCTCTTTCTGGTGCCTCAAAACGTTATAAACTTGACTATTTATAAAACACAAAATAAATGTATGGATTTCATTTTTGGAGCATAGAAATGTAGCATCCATTGTTGATAAGATATTTCTCTTTGAAGATGGCGAGAATTCCTCCCTGTCTTTCCTAACTTTTGAAACTTCCAGTAACTCCTGGTTGTTTCTGGCTTGTGGAATTTAACACTAATCTCTCTTTCCCTTCCTTACAGACTTGTCTTCCCTGTGAATGATACCATTTTCTAAATTCTTTCCTATGAGAATGCTAATCTTTAGATTAACATTTTCTATGATCTAGTATTGACTAATTTAAACATGATTTAACACAATAGCAAATATGCCAACCTTCCAAAGCGCTGGTGGATCAACCTTGAAGGGATTTCATTAAGGGCAAAACCTACCCCATATGATTATATTCATCACGTCCAATGCTTTCTGCCCTTGTTTCTTCATCTATACTGAAAAAGTGAACTGTGATTGTTGGAGGTGAGCGCAAGATGCATTCACAATCTTTCCAGTTTCAAATCATTTTGTTCTAGGTTTATAAAATCAACCCAGTAATACTCAGGTTTTACTTTACAATAGTAACTGAAATGCTCTTATTTCTGAAGCATATAGGAGTCTCAGATCACCAACATTTTTATATTTCATGGTTTTTGTTACCTGCCAATGACCCCAGTCTAAAAATAATAAATGTGAAATATTATATATGAACAATTGAAAGGTTTAAAGTTTATATAGCACTGAGTATCCTGGCAAAATCTCACATTGTCTTGCATATGCCCATACATTCCCAATTTCATCTCTTTCTTTATCTAATATACCCTTACCATGTCTGCTATCTACACAATCATATGTATGATATTGAAAAAGATCACCTTAACAGAGTTTTATTATGGTATATTGTTAAAATTGGTCTTTTCATTATTTGCTCATTCTTATCTTGCTGTGCCTAATTCATAAATTAATTTTTCACAGGTATGCATGGATAGAAAAATAACAATACTGAAGACTTAGCACCATCTATGCTTTCAGGCATCTACTCAATATCTGGAGAGTGTTCTCTGCTAACAATCAGTGACTATTTCATTTCAATTAAAATATGATTGTTTCTGGGATCATGTTTTCTCCTGTGTTTGTTCTTTCTCCCTTTTCTCTGTTTTCTATAGATTTTTTGTTCAGTAATGTAAGGGTTGGGTACCTTACTATCCTTTAAAATGTTTTGTTTGTTTGTATCATTAAAGTGTATGTATGTTGTTTGCTTTAACATATACAGTCTTATGTGGAAGACACCAGTCAATGAGAGACTAATATATCACCAATTCCTTATCCCCCACATAGTTGAATAGATGTTGTTATGAATATTCAGTTTTCTATCAGTCTGCATCATCAATATATTTAAATATAAACTGTTTTAAATACTAAACATAAGTAATACTTTTAGAAAAGACTATTAAAGGTGAATTATTATTATTTCATATCTGCTATTAAGTGTTTTGTTTCCCTCATTACCATTACATTCATATTACATGGTGAAATAGATTCAAAGATGCCTTTTGACTTCTAAAATTTTCAAAAAGAATTAATGTGGAGTTACCCAAAAGCAGAGCAACAATGCAGCTACAACACACCAGCGGCAAACAAATATAAAGCCCAGTGACAGGTGTGAGTTTTTCTCTTTGAGTTGTTGATACGGCAGTTTCTGTAGATCCCCAAACACTGCAGACTATTGGCATTTCTCTTGGTTACTCTCCAGAACTTGACATTAAGACCTTATTACTGAAAACACCACATACTTGACTCATGTCATAAAGAAACCTAGCTGTTACTCACCTGTATGTTTTATCCCTACCTGACTTGAATTCATAGGGATAAAGGTGCTGTGTAAGCCACCAGATAAGAAAAGTAATCATCAGCCATACCCTCATATCAACACTACAAGCTACACTAATGTCCAGCCTGGAAAGACATGCCCACTGACAAATGCTACTTTTTTTCTGATTAGATTTAAGTCCTATTCTAGAGGATGAAACTCATACTTGGTACTTTTACTGGGATAAGATTCTAAAGCAATATAGATAGATCATGGGTCCTGGGGGTAAAACCTGCTACTTTCTTGCTGCAAAATAGACTTGGGATTAAACTGACTTCTAATGACTTATGTGATGTGGGATTTCCCTCTGTGTGCAGTGATTACCATTAATGAATAAAGAAACTGCCTTGGCCTATTGACAGGGTAGAACTTGGGGAAATGAAATGGCATGCTAGGAGAAAGAGGCAGAGTCAGAGAGAAGCCATGTAGCCCTGCCAGAACCAAACGGAACATTACCTGGTAAGCCACAGCCATGTTGGCAATATACAGATTACTAGAAATGGGTTAAATTTATATGTAAGAGTTAGCCAATAAGAAGCTAGAGCTAATGGGCCAAGCAATGATTTAAATAATATGGTTTTTGTGTGGTTATTTTGGTTCTGGGTGGCCGGAACAAACAAGACCTCCTCCTACTCTTACAGATATTCCCATAGATAAATACATCGCTCATTGCTCATTCCTCACCTGAGAACCTTCTATTTGGAGTGTGGTGATTAACACAGTAACTCACAGACAGTCAATGTACAGAGACTAAAAAGACTAAAGAAAACCTACCCATGAAGGAACATAGTACTATGCCCTACCTCTGTGTTCAGAAAGCATTGTAGAAGAGGAAAGAGTATAATAGCCATAGGTGGTAGATGACTATGGAAAAATGTTGTCTTTTGGATGCAGGAGGGCAACCTCACAAATGTATTTGTACTGTGGTGGTAACATGAAATAAACCTGTGCAAGCCTAAGCCAGACCAAATCCTAGCCTGGAGAGGAAAGCTGGAACACAAACTCAACCCTTGGCATAGAGTTCTGGACAATTATTAGCTTACAGGACAGCAGAGATGGCGTTCTCTAAGAGTGTCCTGCATGTTAAGTCAATCACTCTTTAGTGGAAGAACACACATCCCAGAATATTTATACAGCACAATTTTTTTTTCTCTAAAAAATATAAAATAGGATACAAAGTTGGGAAGCTAGGGGAGAAGAGATGAACTGTGGATGAGTTTGGGAAAGGCGGTGAAGATGTTCAAGATATTTTTACAAAACTCTACCTAAACTAAAAAAAATTAAATGAAATTTAGGGTGGAATACTATTTTATAAATCATCTCTACATTAGCAGCATTATTCAACTGAGGGTTTTCTTTTAATATTTTTATTATGGCGGTTTGAAAGAAATGTATTCTACTAGCACTTATATAATCAAAGATGCCTGCTGGTGCTTCTTTGTTTCAACAATCCATTTAGGTAAACGTTTTACTCACTCCATTTCCTAAAGACTAGTGAATTTAGATCTTACCTGTTTTCTAATAATGTATATTATTGAGAGTTTAATGTCTGCTTGATGTTTTTCACTTACAAGTTATTTGATTTCTTTGCTCAGATATCCAAACAATTATATTATTATCTTTAAAATTCACACATTTACAGGGAAGTGTTTCTGTTTTAACCATATTTACTTTATTTTCCTTGAGGCATGATATGCTTTGAACATTTCATTTCCTATTTCTGGGATATGCTCATGAATAATATTTCAGAATACGTTTCAGTTTCCATTTTATTACTCGTGGTTGTTGAATGCATATTGACATCTCTCATTGTTCATTACCTACTCATTCTTCTACAGTCCTGTTTAATTAACTCTTCTCTATCATACATGCCCACTTACCTGCCACTCTATATTTTTGACAATCTGTCTGAAACTGTTTATTTTATTGACAAAATATATGGAGATTTTATTTATCTCTATTTTCATTTTGTTGGTTTTTCCTTACTTAAAATTTTCACTGTATATATTTTTTAATTTATTATGGGTGCATGTTGGGTGGATGGGTGAATTCATGCCACCACATGCAGGTCAGAGGACATATTACAGGAAGGAGTCTGCTATCTTATCCATATTATAGGGCTTGGGAATCAAACTTAGATGGTCAGGCTTGGTGGCAGCCACATTCAGCTACTGAACTATCTCAGTGGTCCAGTCCCCCTTTTACCTTTGTTCTTGTTCTACATTAAGTTTTGTCACCACGATGCTATTTCCTGTTCTGAAGTGTGACAACCCATTTTTTTTACCTCTCTGTTAATGTGCCATTATCAGTTATTACCTAAACTCATATTTTCACAAGTAAATCTCTTTTTAATTTAAGACTATTTCTTCAAATTACTTGAAAATACAGCAATATGCATTACGATGACATGCTTCCATGTCTGACAACCATTTTACTGGGTGTAATCTTTTTGGGCTTATCACTTTTCTCCCTCTGTCCTCCTTTCCTTAATTCATACAGTCTTATACATATTCAATGGTCCCTTTTCAAATATTATTCAAGCTGGGTGGTGATGGTGTGTACCTTTAATCCCAGCACTTGGGAGGCAGAGGCAGGAGGATCTTCGTGGGTTTTCCTGTAATGTCATTGACTTCTCTGGCTCCTACAATCCTTCTTCCCACTCTTCAGCAGGATTTCCTAATCCCCACCTAACGTGTGGCTGTGGTCTCTTCATCTGTTTGCATCAGGTGCTAGACAAATCCTCACTGATTACAGCTAGGCTAGGACAATTCTATGAGTATAACAGAATATCATGGTTTCATATTCCCATCATCCCCCACCCCCAGTCTATCCACAAAATATATTTTATTTCCTCTTGCTAGCCTCTTTCTTGTGTGTGTGTGTGTGTGTGTGTGTGTGTGTGTGTGTATTATGGAATGGTTATCCTTGATATTACAGCTACTATTTACTTATAAATGAATATGAACCATGTTTGTCTTTCTGGGTCTGGGTTACTGAGTTAGCTCACTGATAATAATTCTTTCTCGTTCCATCCATTTGCCTGCAAATTTTCTGGTGTCATTGTTTTTAACATCTGAGTAATACTCCATTGTGTAAATGTATCACATTTTCTTAATCCGTTCTTCAGTTGAGGGATATCTAGGTTGTTTTCAGGTTCTGGCTATTACAAATAAAGTTTCTATGAACATAATTGAGCAATGCCCTTGTGGTATGATTGAGCATCTTTTGGGTAGACGCCCAAGAGTATTATAGCTGGGGATTGGGGTAGATCAATTCCATTTTCTGAGAGTTCAGTTAACGAAAGCAAGGAGGGATCATATGTACAAGGGGTAGGGATCAAGATCATAATGGGGAAAACCACAAAGACAGCTGAACCAGGCTAGTGGGAGCTCAACGACTATGGAATGACAGCTGGAGAACCTGCATGGGACTGAACTAAACCCTCTTAATGTGGTTGACAGTTATTTGGCTTGATCTGTTGTGAGAGGACCCTTGGCAGTCATACCAAAACCTGTACCAGGAACATGAACTGGCTTTTTGGAGCCCATTCCTTATGGTGGGATACTTTGCTCAGTCTTGATATGGGGGAGGGGGCGAAAGGCTTGGTTCTGCCTCAAGTTGTTATTCCAGACTTTGTTGACTCCCCCCATGTAAGGCCTTACACCCTCTGAGGAGTGGATGGGAAGCAGGGAGGTGGCAAGATTTGAGAAGGCAAGCG
>NW_004949099.1:24383840-24387838 GCF_000317375.1 Microtus ochrogaster | reverse complement strand
ACCCTCTGAGGAGTGGATGGGAAGCAGGGAGGTGGCAAGATTTGAGAAGGCAAGCGAGAGGGTACTGGAGTTGATATGAGTATGGAAATAAAATTTAAGAAGAATTTTTAAAAAAAAGAGCACTTGGTGCTCTTGCAGAGAATAGTCGTGGCTGTTTATAACTATCTGTAACTCCAGATCCAGGGGTCACAACTTCCTATTCTGGCCTCTGTGGGCACTGTACACACATGGTGCACACACAGACAAACATTCACACACACAGACAAACACACAAATAAAAGTAAATAAAAGCTTTTTTTTTTGGTTTTTAGTTTTGGTTTTGGTTTTTCAAGAAAGAATTTCTTTTTGTAATGGCTGGAACTAGCTCTTGTATACCAGGCTGGCCTAGAACTCACAGAGATTCACCTGCCTCTGTCCCTAGAGTGCTGGGATTAAAGGTATAAGCCATAAAATCTGCTAACATATAACTCTAAATTTCTAACTGTCACATCATACCAAATTGATTACAGCTCCAGAGGGTCTGTGAATTCTGAGGAGAAATATAAACATTTTGGAGTAAGTTAAGAGTTTCAGAACAGAAAGTAGATGTTCTTCAGTACCATGCTTCAGAAATACATCTTTGGGAAAGACCTATTTAAACTCACAACTTGAAATTTGAATTTTTATTGAGACAAAGTCTTGCTCTGAATCCAGGTTAGCTTTGAACTAGTCAGCTTCCAGTCTTCAACAACTACAGTCTGAGTTAGGCATGTATCACCATACCTGGCCAAAAGTTTTCATTTGTTTCCACCAATCAGCACTGGAAGTAAGTTTCCCATATTCTTTATGTAACAAGAGTGAAAATCTGAAGTGTCTGTGAAAGTAATTCACTTTACTTCAATCAGAAAAATATAATAACCATTTTTCATTTCCAACATTTCCTTATTCTTCTGTTTAAATATTTTTGCTGCATGAGAAACTTTTAAATAATATATAAAATATTGTATCATGATTTTTGTTGGATCTTCCATTGTAAGTAGTTTTAATATCATCACACCGTGGCTTCTAGCACATACATTAGTTAGTGTATGACAGTTGCAATAAAACCAAACCACATCCAAAGTGCTTTCTCAAAACAAAGATTTTGCTGAGTAATACAGTAGAGAAAGAACAGAAGGAAGTTTGATTGAAAAGGTGGCAGGCTCTTCTTTCTGTTTCTGCAGAACCAACTGATGCAGCTAATGAGGAAGAAGGTTTATGATAGACATAACTAGGGTCTGACCCAGGAGCAGACCATAGATTTGCAACCCCTCCAAATTATAAGATGTACAGAGAAGTCTCTGCTTAATTTTATTTTCTCATGAAAAGAAAAGAATATATATATGTTTTTCCAGAAGTATAATTGTCAACCAAGTGTTGATTAGTTTTAAGGGTCTGACTTGTCACTAGGATCTTAGGAGGACTATTTGTTAGTGGAATGTACTCCACTATGAACGCTGAGTGAAGGTGCCCACTCTGCTGCACACTTTTCGCTACTGATTTCTCTGTGTTTTTAAACTGTACCATAACTATCCCAGCACAAATATGCATGCATACATATCATAAAAGTAAATCTTTTTCATTAGGAAAGTCAAATCTTTAAAAGACTTTTTATATTCCACATTATTAGATCATTCCCATGCATGCTCTTTTATTAACTTAAGAGGAGACCCTATGCTAGCATGAACACCAGCTTTTAGAAGTAAGGACTGAATGCTTCCTCTCAATGTCTTCACAGAGCACCAGGTCTTTTCTCAGACCTGGAAAAAGTAAACACCCACGGCATTTCCCCGTAAAATGAGAATTTCCTTTTCAGTGACAAAAACTGTCATGATAATTCCTTCTAGAACAAATTCCCCTTTCCTATTTGTATCCCATGTGTTCATAAACATGAATGGGTATGGACAGGTTATTTCTCACAATGATGACTCTTATTTTTAGTGGCATTATTTTATAGAGCATAAGGAATATTTAATACATAATAGATAATTATGTTTCAAATACTTCAAGTAACATTGTAATACTTACAGATTTTGGTACATTCTGACTTTATGTGGCATAATTAGTGTAAAAATTTTTAGCATGGATGAATCAAACACATTATAAAGAGAAAAGAAAGAATCTCATTGGTCAGAAAAAAATAGATAAATGAAAAAGAAATAAGTAACTTTCAAATAAATTTAAAATATCATGTGTTGTAAGATATATAGCCACACCAAACTGGGAACCCTAAGATTGAATTGTTTCCTGGAAGAATATGCTTCTAACTGTTGTATAACTCAGCTGTAGCTACACAACTTTAATCCAAGATTTTTCTGATGGAATATTGCAAACAGTATTAAATAAATTCAGTCATAGGTACCATAGGTCGAGAGATTGAGCAAGCAACCAGTTGACAGGAAGAAGCCATAGAGACCTGGAAGAAATCAGGAAGAGAGAGAGAAGCACAGGAAGAAGATGAAAGGGACATCCAGTGGGAGGAGTATCTGTTTGGGTTCTTTTTCTGGAATGATGATGGAGGAGCAACCAGCTGCTTTCTCTGCCTTTCTGAGTTAGTAGATTTTCTCTCCAGTATCTGGTTCCTGAATCTTTATTGGTAAATTAAAATGAAAGAGAATTAAATTTAAAAAAACAGCCATGTATGGGAGGTGAAGATAATCTTGGAGAAAGTAGAAAAACGGAATAAATATGGTCAAAAATACATTTATGAAATTTTTATTATGAAATATTTATTATGAAATTTTCAAAATATATGTTAAAACTTAAAAAAAGAAAATCTGCTTTTCTGTTCTCTCATGAAATATGTTCAGTCCTGTATTATAAGCTTGTAGGTCACAAGTCTCACACATGAGTTTCTAATACTATAGCATATGAGACTTATAAGTTCCACAGCCAGGGTTTTGCAAAATCCTAACTTGGAAATCACAAGTGCTAAAAAGTTGCTATGAAATGACATAATAAAAGTGTTATTATTATGACCTTGACTATTTTAAGGGAAATGTTTATATTTGTTATATATTCATAAATAAAGATATCTTGAAACTAAAACTTCTCGATAACTATTTAGGTGAAAGATGAAAACAAAATAAAATGGCAGAATCATCACAAAAGCATGCATTCAGTATAAGATCACACACACACACACACACACACACACACACACACACACACACATACAGGCTTCTACTACAGGACACCTAAGTCCTTGAGTGTCTAAAAATATAATAGCTCTCTTAAGTTCGGAAAGACATATTTTAAGGTCTCCAGTAGATGCCCAAAGCCACTGACATCAATTCCTATGTTTACTGTCTATACACTATAATCAATTAAGCATGACCAAAGCAAAAATCAATAAAAAAATGGTACAGATATAACAATCTGTGGAAAGAGAAGTTAATCAAGCTCCATTTTTCCCTTTTTCCACATCTCTTCCTGTTTTGTCCTCTTCATTCCTATGAGGATGAAGGGTGGAAGGATGCTGACATGATGAGATGAAGTTAGGTGAACAACATAGACACCAGAATGTTGGTGCTAGGCAGTAATACCACCCAAGGGTTACCTTGGCATTTCTATTGCTGTACCCAGTCCCTAGGGTAATAATCTCAGTGCTAGCTAAGTGACTAAGGAGCAGAGTGTGAGCCCAGAAGTAGAACCTATGATGAAAAATGAGGCTAACTGAGAAAGGCCTAGGTGAGAAGTCACAGAAGGTAGATTTCTGTCACAATAGGTGGAACAAGTCCTGAGTTTCATTCTTCTTGAAAAAAGTGGGGGTGAGGCACTTTCAGGTCTTGCAAGAGGGCAACAAACAAGCTGGCTAAGGTTGGACCATCAGTCCCAGACAGTGTTTTAGAGGGAATAAGAAAGGATAATGAGTGGTGAGAGAAGGGATCTAGAAAACGCCGTTAAAACTTTACAGCATAAACTTTCGGACAGGACCCACATTGGAGCACAGGACTGAAATCTCAAGGTCCAAATCAGGA
>NW_004949099.1:24373827-24376802 GCF_000317375.1 Microtus ochrogaster | reverse complement strand
ACAGGATCAGGTCTTCTTGCCCACTGATGTACCTTCCCAGTGATGTCACTCCCCAGTGATGGTTCTCCTGGTGTCCAGATCGGATCTCTGTGCTTCTTGGGTAGCTCGCAAACGGGGGGCCCACCCTGCTTGCTGCAGGCAGGCTATGGAGACCAAGGCATCATCTCATTTCTTGCATACATATAAAAACTTAATTGAACACTCAAATTTACTTTATTCAATAAAGGTAAAATATAATTTTATAATTTCTTTTTTGAATGCTGACTTTGAAATTGGGTAGATACCTCAGTGGGCAAAGACATTGCCACATGGGCATCAGAACTTGAGACCTTTTTTCCAGAACTTACAGGGTCACACATGGTGGCAAGTGTCTGTCATTTCAAAATCCCAGTAGTAATATGGGGACAGCAGAGAGGACTCTTTCAAAGCTTTCAGGACAGCTAGCCTGGTGTATTCATCAGCAAATCACCCATTCCTATGGAGGAGGTGGAAGACGTGAGCAGAGATCCAAGTTTGTCCTCCAACCTGCAAGTGCTTACCCTGCTCCAAGTGTGTATGCATAGCATACACACACACACACACACACACACACACACACACACACACACCCACCACATACAAAGAAGTGTTAAATTCTTAAGAAGCACTTTCCTGTTTAACAAGTGCTGCCAAAGCACAGGAAAAGGCATCCTTTAAATTATCTAGTGACTGCATGCCTTCATGACTGACCCACCCATTAGTCTACAGAACTACCACTTGAATTTTCTCAGTCCAGGGACTAGAGAGATGACTCAGTGGTTTGAATACTAACTTCTCTTTCAGAAGAAACTGGTTCAATTCCCAGAATGCACACAACACCTACAAACAGCCTATAACTGGAGTTTCAGGGAATGCAACCCCTTCTCTGACAACCTCAGAGAGCCTGTGTGCATATAGTGCACACACACACACACACACACACACACACACACACATATATACACACACACTGCACACACTGGTATTTTTTCCAGTCTCCATGAGATGTACATTATTGACACATGGCATTCCTTTGGAACAGAAATTATCACGTGAATGGATATATAGATGGGAGCATCTTAGAAATCATACAGAAAGTCAAACATGCACCATTCTAATTGGGGAACAAAAATGTAATATAAGGTCCTCCCATGGTATACAGTTCCTTTGTTTTCTACCTTCTTTAGCTACTCTTAACCAAGAATCAAGCACATTTTGATTGACTTATCAGCCTGTCTCTTATTAAGTGCCTTGTGCACTTCTTATTGATAGAAAGAAATCTTCTGTTTCAAAATCTTATTTCAAGTAAATCAATGTTTATATCAGGGTGGTATTTTATCTTTTTACTCATTTGCATTAAGAACTGATTAATTTTTCGAGAATTATTTTAATTTTAGAAGTATGTATGTAGGTATAGGTGTGTGTGTGTGTGTGTGTGTGTGTGTGTGTGTGTGTGTGTATGTATACATGTGCATGTGCATTTGAATATAGTGCCTCTGGAGGCTAAAAGAGGGTCCCAGAGTCCATGAGGCTGGAGTTACAGACAGTTATAAATTGCCCAACTTGGGTGCCTGGGACCAAACTCCTGACCTCTACAAGAATAGCATACATTCTTAGCTGCTGAGCCACATCTTCAGCCCCTATTTACTTTTAAAAGATGACTCCATGTAGCTCTAATTCTACAGTTTTATATATTATTATGAAACATTTATTTTTTAGTTTTGTGTTTCTTTTCTCACTCTACTTCATGTTCTTAAGCTTCAAATATTTAAGGACCTCATAGCTTAATTTGCACAATTTTTATGTGTTCTGCTTGGTATACAATTACTATTTTACTATTCATTTTATATTAATAAAAGCACGGTAAATATAATTCGTAATAGATATTTGTGTATATTCATGTTTATCTCTTTGGCTTAAGTCTTAGAAATAGGTGTTTGAGGTCAAGGAGAAAAGACTTGTCAAGTAAGCGACTGTTTCTCCTTCAGGTCTACTTGTTCGTAGGGATCACCACTGCTTTCATATCAGGCCACTTTTGCAAGTCCTTCTGCGAGCTAAAAGTAGTACCTCCATTGAAAATTGTTCCACAAGGATGTTATAAATATTTCTCTATTCCTATAGATAACACACTTCAACAGCTCCCAAGCCTTAGAAAATCCATGCAGAATAATTTTCCATAGTATCTGAAATTTATCTTTTTGTTTGAACACAAAGATTATGCTTTTAGAACATTGTATGATATTCTAGCTCACTCTTCAATCATTTACCTGGTGACAAGTAAATGGAATCAAAAATCAAACTGAAATTAATGACAAATTTCTAATTCACTCAAACCAAAGCTACGAATACATTGTGGAGTTCATTTCAGAAAAAATATTGACACAAAAATTAAAATGAAATAGGATTAAAATTTGAGAACTGTTGGACACAGTAAATCACAGTTACAGTAGAAAATTAATTTCTCTCTCATAAGATTGACCTTGATAAGACATAAAAAATATGAGCCTTGATGTGTAAGGTCAGAGTATGTGCTACTGAGAGGAGAACAAAACTCCAAGGAAAATTGAATATTAAATGACCTTGACTATGTACAATAGCATGCATAAGTCTAATCTATTTATTTCTAAAAAGCACATCACATTTCCCCCCTGGAAAATACTAAGATATTGGCTAAATTTAAAGTGCAGTGAAAAGCCAACACCATGATCATTGTGAAACTCCATCAGCAGCCTGTAGTGGGAAGCTGAAGAAGACATGTTATAAAGTAGCAAGATGGCTTAGTGGGCAAAGGCCTACTGTTATGGCCCACAGGTGGAGTTCTGTGCTTGTGAGTTACGAAGTGGAAGGAGAGAGGTGAATTCTAGGAGTTGTTTTCTGACCTCCACATGCATGCCTGGCTCTCTCTGGGTCTCTCCTCTCTCTCTCTCTCTCTCTCTCTCTCTCTCTCTCTCTCTCTC
>NW_004949099.1:24365518-24373727 GCF_000317375.1 Microtus ochrogaster | reverse complement strand
AAGTCATTCTTATAAAACACAGTATGCAACTTACTCATTAAACCATAAATCTAGTCCAGCAATGCCCATTGGAAAGGAATTTACCAAAAGTCTACTGATGTTAAACAGCAGGGCAGTGTGAAATTTATTCCACACATCACTACTTAACAAGCAAAGAAATACTTTCTAAAATGTCTTAAAATACATTTTTTTAAAATTTTTGATAGTCCAAGGTTTGTTAAAAGGAAGAATAGCAGCCAGTCACCTTAGAAGCAAGAGGATCAGGATTTCGGAGCTATCCTTGGGTTCATAGTGAATTCAAAGCCAGCCTGGGCTACAGGAAATCTTCTCTTGAAAAATACAGCAAACAAAGCAAAACAAATTAATACAATAACAATCCAGAGAAAGCTGAATTGCTTCATAATGCCTCATAGGTTTCAGCCTTGTTCATAGCCTGGGACAATTTCCAAGCACCTCTGTGCCTCAGATTCCCTCTGTGTGCAACTGAAATGCAGATGAATCCTGTTATGAATAACCAAGTTAAAATATGGGGAGCTATAAACAAACCATATTGCAAAGTTTCCTGCTGCTGCTTTTCACATGTAGTTGTAGAAACATGAGCTGATATTAACTGGAAATCTCCCATGTTTATCTGAAGTAAAAATTTGCCTCTATAAGTAAAACAGGAAAAGATTAGAAACAAGAATTTAAACGGTGAAGAAAAATGACATTTTTCTCTTAAGTATTTCATACCCGCTTTCATCTTTTCATCCTTTTTGTTAGGCATTTGTTTGCCCGAGGAAATTCACTAAAGAAAAGCAAAAGGAAGATATGGAGTTACTCACACTCAGAATATTTACCAGGACAAAAGTCTTGAATACCAGGTTGTTATCCGTACAAGAAATGTGCTGAATTGTCCCTTTCTGCACAGCCCTGATCTACTAAGTTTCATCGTGAAATGGCCTTACCATGCAGAGCAGATCAAGGACTTCCCACATTCACAACCCCAGGGGGCACCATTAATGTGAACACCAAAGTCACTGGTTTTCTCCAGGGGATCTACTCACACAGAACACAGTCAGCATGACTTTTGCTACCCACTAGAGTGAGACAGAGAGAAAGCCAGGGAAGAAGAGCACATCAAAGGATAATATAGACGTGTTCCAGCTCGAAAAGCACATTGATAGCACATTCCAAAACCCCTAGAAGGAAGAGATTCATGGCTGGAAGCACACTGATAAGCTAGCAGAAATATGCCTCACAGCCTGCTTCCCACACATGGTGAAAGCAGGTCCTTGAGTGGATATCAGAAGAAAAGCTGAGTTTCCTGGGTCAACACTGTGTACAATAGCCCAGGTGTACCCAGAGCAAATCATTATTTGGATAAGATTTTGGTTAAGATGTTGACAAGAAGGAACTACCTTAGATGTTCTGTTCAAAGGATGCAAATTAAATAGGCATCCCATATGGTTTATAACATAAGTAAGAGCCTGAGTAATACTGAGAAAGTCAGAGTGTAATCTCTGGCTCTGATTACACCAAGATAAAGATGTTACTGCAACCCCTAAAGACCATAAGAGATTATAAGTCTGGGATGGAAGGTGTGCACAGACATCACTCTGAAGGATAGTAAGGAAGAAACTAGAGAAAATTGGGCAAACTTCCTTTCCCAACTCTTCTGCCCAGACAGAATATGTAGGAGAGTGGGGCAATATAGTTGTCTTTGATAATTTAAATAATTTTACAAAGTCATAGATTAGATATTAGTTTGTACTTTGTTGCTAATTTTATTATTATGCAGAAAGGGTTGTGGAATACAAATAGCTAGACAATAAAACATATTGACTTTTATTTATTTCTATGACACTTAGACAATATGCATATGTCTAATCCCCATGGCAAACAAAGCATCATACAACACAGTTGGGTTTCAGTGATAGATGGAAAATGTATATTTTTCCAAAAAAATCCAGGACTTCCTATAGCAACAGAGGTAAGAAAGAAATAAATGAACAATATTATTTTAACACACCTAAAATGGCAAAATGACTGAGCTCTTGTCTTCCTCCACATTGTCATATACCACAAAACTACATAGGTTTTATGAACATTGTGTAGAAATTGAAACAGCAGGTCAATAGGAAAAAGAAGGCCTCAAACTGAAAAGAGGCAAACAGATAGGTCTTCTAAAGTCATTTTATCCATCCATTAATTTTCTATGTGAAAATATAGCTGAAATCAAAGAAGTGAGCATCAACAGCAGGGTAGTAAACAGTAGCAGGGTAAAGTGAGTCAAACTCTTGACTTGCACACCCTTCTCTCACACACATATATCCACCTACCTCTCATATATTCAAGAAGAGCAACATGATCAGGAGATAGAAAATACAAACTAAAGTTTTACATGCAAATACTGTTATATGGAGAATGTGTGCCTCTTCAGGAATTCTGAGGTCATAGAGGAAATACAGGCCAGGCAGATGGCGAGTGGGTAAAGGTGCTCTGTCCCGAGACTGGCAGCCTGAGTTCAATCCCTCCGACTCACATGGGGAAGAAGAGAACTGACCCCTGGAAGTTATCCTTTGACTTCTATGTATGTATATGCCTTAGCAAGGACAGCCCCTGCCTCCCAATAAATAGATGAATGTAATTTTAAAATATGAGAGATAAATGATGGTAGAAAAATAAATGTTTAGTAAAAAAGCTAAAAATGTTTTATTATTTAAAACATAATCAATGTAAAGACAAAATATAGGATTCCTTATAAGTTATATCTATATTCCCTGTAAATTTTGTATGTATATATGTGTGTGGCTAGTGATGTCAGCTTTATTTAGATTGTAAGCTTGATTTATATTTACATTACGTTCTACAGTAGCAACTATATATAGCAATCAAGGATGCAGAAGTTATTCTCTACCTATATATAGCAACACTATTTTGAAATTGAAATAGAGATATCAGAGAGGGAATGTTCATAAGAAACTGGGTATGAAGATGGTGGAATTTTCTAAAAGTATTGGGTTATGTTTTGATTCAAACATTTGCCAGTAATCATATGGTACATTTCCACGATTTTAGTCTTTTGAAATAAAATCTCAATCCACATCTTCAGATGTACAAAGGCATAAAGTATTGCAAGATCAAGAGGAAGAAGAACATTGGACTCTTACTGATAAAAATAAAAGCAGATCTCCTTGTCCCCAAGTGAAGAAAGTTTAGAAGGTTAGAATCAGTATGTTCCTACATTAAAGGAAGAAATTGCAAAAGACAAACAAATTTCATGACAATGAACAGATAAAGATGCGTTATATATGTACATACTTGTGAATGTTGATGCCTTATATATGTACATATTTAAGATACTGGCGCATATATATATATATATATATATATATATATATATATATACACACACACAATCGAGAATGATTGATGCCAAGTTTTGACAGTGGTGAGTGATTTAAAGTTGAATTGGAATAAATCATACTTTAATGGTACTAGTTCATTCTTCATATTGAGCTCTCTCTTTTAGAGAGTAATTCTAAACATACATGGAATTATTAGTTCTTCAAAAGACATTGCAGCACTCAGGAGGCAGAGGCAGGCGGATTTCTGTGAGTTCGAGACCAGCCTGGTCTACAAGAGCTAGTTCCAGGATAGGCTCCAAAACCACAGAGAAACCCTGTCTCGAAAAAAACCAAAAAAAAAAAAAAAAAGACATTGCAAAAGGAGCCATGTTTAAACAACAAAGCAAATAGATTTGTTTGCAGGTTAGAACCTATTAATTAGGAAAATGTAGCATCTACACCAAAGATTTAGTCTTTGGTGGGTATAGGTGTACTTTGAGGGAGGTGGTTTCTACACCAAAGATTAAGTCTTTGGTGGCGATAGGTATACTTTGAGGGAGAATTTACAAAGCATCTGTAGAAAATGAATTTTGTGTGTGCATTTATTAAACCCCAAAGTCACTGGGTCCCACTTTTATTATTACACAGCAAAATGTCATTGAAGTAGCAAAGATATGAAACAGCTAGACGTTCTTCAACGTCTTTGTACCTGTTACTTTGGTGATTGGGAACTGAAAGCCAGGCTGTGTTAAATCAGCAGGAAGGAAGCTGCTCGCCTCAGCTCTATCTACTGGAAGACCAAGATTGAGGATGCATGTGTAAACTATCAGAGACCTGTACAAGGAAGCAGCTCAGAAAAATATGACTGAGAGGAGCCAAGCAGGTAAACTTCAGACCATTTTCTTCCGAGTTTACTGTCTCTATACCTGCAGAGAAGTTGAGAGCATAAGATAATTTCAGAGTTCTCCATAACCTGGGCTTTTTATTTATTTATTTCTTCGTTGAGTGTCTGCTTGAGGAAGGGGCTGGACATATTAGGAACATAGTCATTCCTGAACTCTGTCGTGAGATAAAGGAACTTCAAGGGCCCGAGGAAAGGCGGTCTTTCACAGAGATAATAAGGTCTTGTGCAACAGGGCAGCCACAGCCACCACCAGAAAGAGGAGGGAGACATCCAGGCACAAAAGGGCGTGGAGAGATAAAGCACAAGCCACAAATAACATTTACTCCAGGCTGTGTTTTACTTGCCCTGACTTACGAACTTCTTCATTTGTTCCAGTATTGAGTTGCACAAATAACCTTTTCTTCTTCTGTCATAAGAGTAGCGGCATTTCAAAAATTACTCATAAACATATCTGCAGAGGCAGCAATTTAGGCACAGAAAAGTCTCATAGACTCTCAAGAAGGGCTTCACCAGCCTAGCAGTTCAAAACGGAGTCAGATCCAAGCTGAAAGTTCTTAATATTTTATAGACTTTGTCTTTGGTAAGATCAGAGCAGTGATTCAGCTCCTCTTTCATTTTTTCTTCAAGATCAACTTCTTTTCTCAGTCTTTCTGTATTCTGGGAGATTCAGAACAAGAAAATACAACTTTTTCTTTGATAAGAAAAAAAAAAACCTTTCTATTTCACAGATCTAATCCCAGATAACTTCTAAGTTATTTCATCATGTGCCTTTATTTCAGACTAATAAGGGTGTACACTGCTCCGGTACAGATTGTTGGTGATTTTTATCAGACACTGAAGTAAACTGAGTGTATTAACAAAACAGTGACTAGGGAATTGGGGAGACAGGGGTAGAGATGAACAAATGCTCTTGAGAATCTCCTTTTTATTTCACAAGAGCTATATTAATTCACTTTAAATAACTAGCAAAGTGTACCACAGTCCCCTATGTCTCCTCAGGAGACAACAGAACACAGTCTAGTAGTATACCAGCATGTGGAATCTTGGTTCCTTCAGACGCTGAATGTCTAACTCATGCATCACATCTCAGAATGATGAAAGGAATGTTGATGTCACCTTATCAAACAAGGCTAACCCTTGAGAATCAAGCAGACTTGTTTTCTTAATGCTCGAACATTTGTGAGTGCAAAATATTATAAGACTTTTGCCATTTAATGGGAACATATTTATTACTTGTGTGGAAAAACCTATTTCTAGAGTTAAATTTTGGCCTTAATAATATGAGGTTTAGTTAAAATATCTACTTGTTATCAGGTACAGATGTGTTGTTCTCACAATTATCCTGGGACACATGTAGCCTAGAGGCCCCACGTTGGACATACCTGAATCCTGTATAACCTGACATAGTTGGTGGGAAACAATTATTTCCCCTACCTTTTTCAGGAGCACAAAGTGTTGGGTACAGTTCTTTAGACATAAAAAATTAACATGCTGATAACTTTATGGATTTGAAAAGTACCAAGTCACTTGCTTATTAACTTCACAGCATGAGGCTATCTTAGGGAAGTGATGAATGTCTGGAAGTAAACCAAGAACATTTAGCATTTGTTGATTCTCAATCACTTACTTTTGCTGATAGAGTTTATTTAAAGCTGAGAATGAACAAGAACTGAATTATGAGACAAATTATGAGACCTTGCTCATGAAATGACACCAGAACAGAATAACTTATTTTATACCTTTACGAAGTTAAAATTTTTCTAATTCTAGCCTCCATTATGATGCATTGAAAAATACAAAACTTTTTAGTGAAAGCAAAATTATCTTCTGAATGTATTTTAGAACCTCAGATAAGTATTTTTGGACAGCTATGGATGTTCTTGATGATCAGAAAAAACACACATCCAGTCAAACAGTAGCATCTGATTGTGATCTCTGATGTAACTTCATGCACTTAGTAATATATTTCATTGACTATACTAGGAGCAGTACGAGAATACTGTACTGCTGCAACATAAAAGTACACTTTTAGATTGACATCTTCTCTTAATATAGAGGCTTTAACTGAACTAGCTATAATACGTGCTTTTTTGACAGGACCATTTATACAGTAATCAATTTAATTTATTTTTATATTTTCATATCCAGAACATGACAATAACTAGCAATAATCACCAAGGAAACAATTGGAACACCAAATAAAAAATAAAAAGAGTCGTGGCATCCATGGATACATTATTTTTGCTGTGGCTTCAAAGAATTTTAAAAGAAACTATTCTGCTCCTATGCCTCGGCTCAGGGATGAGTTCATTTTGTATTTAAGATGCACACATTCTTTGTCTCAACTCTATAACTGAAGTGGACAGTGAACAAATGAGCTCTTTATAGACCAGTGCCAAGGGGGCAAGAGGAAGGGAGGGAGGCATGAACAGGGCTCTGGTAGGTGGGGAAAGAGAGAGATTGACTAATTTATTACCTCAAGATTGAACAAAGAAATACAAGGAATTAAGAATAATTAATAATAATGAAAGATCAAAGGGGAAGTAGAAAGAAAATATTCCTTGCTTAAAAAGGAAGAAAAGAAGGAAGAAGAAATAGAGCATATATGTGAGGGAGTAGGAGCCTGGACACATCTGTCCTAGGTGGCTTATATGGACAGAGAACAAAAGACACAGGTCAGTAGTATGAGGGAAAACTTCTGATTTCTTCTTCACCCTCTTGATGAGAGATAAAGGCCTGGTAGGCTGGCTTTTCCTCCATTGGCAGGGCATTCCTTTCTATTGTTCACTCCAGATTGCAGTCATGTTCAAGGCCAGTCCTGAACATGTTTGCCTGACTATGTGGGCCTGTCAATTTCTCTATCTTTGTCTAATCTGACCAAATCAAAATTAGGGGAGAGTTACCCATCCCAGACTTTCAAAAACACTTAAGCTCACATTCCTCCAGGAAGAAACAATCCTGCATCTACTCTGTGGAACATCTTTTTCACTGTATAACACCCCTTCCTGCCACCTTCTTTTTGTGTATGTGTGTGTGTTTCTTCACTTTTAATAAAGATTATTACCTGTTGCTGTCTACTGTGTCTAAAATATTTTCTGCCTTTTAATTCTTTAATTGCAGAAGTAAATGAGCCCAATCAAGGACCTTGGATGTTAATCCTTCTGCCTAGATGTAAATTCACTACAAGCATGATCAGTAGCCTAGCTGAAATATTTCTTAACCAGCACGTTGGTATGTGTTCACCTGTAACACAGAGCAGACAGAACCATGCCAATCAAGCCACGCTTTCTTTTGTCTTTGCCCATTAGTACAAAAAATGTAGATAATAACTTTTAAAAGAAGTACTATGTCCTACTGCATATACTGGCTTTGGGAGAGCCTAGGCAGTTTGGATGCTCACCTTACTAAACCTGGATGGAGGTGGGCGGTCCTTGGACTTCCCACAGGTCAGGGAATCCTTGTTTGTTTTTCAGGTTGTTGGGGGAGGGGGCTTTGTTGGGGGGGGGGGAGGGAAATGGGAGGTGGTGGCGGGGAGGAGGCAGAAATCCTTAATAAATAAGTAAAATTTTAAAAAAAGTACTATGTTTCCAACTCATTAGCTTCAATTCAAGTTAGGCTTCAGTTGCAAAAACAGAGTTGACTGGCCTTCATTTAGTTCCTAGTATATAATAACCACTTCAATTTGTCTTTGAAAAAACTGTATGTGTTTATATTATTCTTAGGCCCATTGGAAAGATGAAGAAACTGTCTGTGCTAAGAACTGTTTCAAGATGAAAGTGGTGTACTGTGAGAAGGTTGGCTATTGAGTTGCTCCTTTAATGACAATGTTCCACTATTATATGATTAAAGTCAGTCTTCTACAGCTTAAGGTTGTTTTGGCAAGCACACTTGGAAAATAAACGTGGGAAAATTGTACCTTTAATGAATATACAAAGGACAGACATGCGCAGACTGTGTCAACTATTATGCCATTTGT
>NW_004949099.1:24363309-24364954 GCF_000317375.1 Microtus ochrogaster | reverse complement strand
AACCTAATAGGAGAAAAAGAGTTTCAAAAGCAGGCAAAAGAGTCAGAAAAACACCTGCTCCCACTGTTAGGAGTCCCACAAGAACACCATGCTAACAGCCATAAAATATGCAGAGGATTTGGTGCAGAGCCTTGCAGGCCCTATGCTTTGCTCCTCAATTTCTGTCAGCCCATTAGAGCCCCTTCTGTACAACATCCATACACAGTATGTGTTGCCTTATTGGATCTTGTCGTGTTTGGTGGTTGTTTCTTGGAGGTCTGCTCTTTTCTGTAAGAAATTGGAGGTGGAATAGATTTGGGAGAGTGAGGATTGGTAATTGGGAGTAATGAAGGGAGAAGAAACTGTTGCCAGGATGTATTGAATGGGAGAACAATTTATTTTTAACTAAAGGGAAAAAAATGCTGAGAGCCAAGGGATTTCTGATCAGCAGCTACCTAGTGCTTCGAAGAAAGGTTTCTTGCCATTGAAACAGTCTTCTCAGATCAGAAATCAATATTCACAACAAACTGCAAAATAAATCCACCCAGTGTCCTTGCTTAGTCTGTAGCTGGAACCTAAAGTCAAGACAGGATGTGACAATATGACTTAGCTTGACCTATATTGAGAGTTCTTAATTCATCTTAGAGCATTGAAAATTGGAGTCTGTACAGAGCAATAGTAAACATGGACCATGCAGAAAAGGCACTGTCACAGACAGCATAAAATGCATAAATTGCATGCTTTTGGCTTCACCACACTAAACTCCATATCTCTAAGTCATTTATGTGGTTTTATAAATTAATGCATAGATTCTCCAAGAGTTAAGGTGAACATTTTCAGATATAACCATGCTTAAACCAAATAATGGTCCAGTACTGAGAACATGAGAACATTATGCATAAATAGACAATGATGGGCCTATGTGTAATGTTTAGAAATATTTATGTTTAGAAATTATTAAGAAGAAGGTTGGAATTGTTTCCTTCCATTTTAGCATTTCAGAGTTAATAAACACATTCTGCTAAACAAGTATCAGACAGATATCTACCACCTATGCAAAAATTCTATTAAGGGCTCAGAAAAAAAATATTGATCAATGCCAAGCCTGAATTAGCCTGGGCCAAGATGACCACATATAGCCCAGTGCAGTTCCCACTCAGACTGACTTGACAGCACCATAAATTGAGGTCGTGCATTTATTTATTCCTTGAACATTTAATTGGGGCTCTCCACTATAATATATGGAACTCGAGGTGCCAAACCTTAGAAGGGGAAGAACAGACAAATTAATGAAAGGGACTGAAAGTCTACAACAAAATTTCTGCTTTCCTAGCTTATAAAACAACACAAGTATATGCCACTGAAAAGGATTTAGTAGTCATTTTAATTCATTTTTAAACAATTTAAATTCTTTATTACTTTGAGAATTTTGTACATAAGTTCTATATTTACATAATTTCCATCTCTCCCACTTCCCACTTCAACTCCTTTGACATTTTATTCCAACTCCATCTCAAACTCATGACCACTGCCACTAATACACACACACACACACACACACACACGCACACACATTTTTCATTATATATATATATATAATGGAGGAAGGTCATTGGTTAATTAAATAAAGAAACTGCTTGCCCTGATAGGTTAGAACATAGGTGGG
>NW_004949099.1:24344286-24359901 GCF_000317375.1 Microtus ochrogaster | reverse complement strand
GCGGGGAGGAGGCAGAAATCCTCAATAAATAAATTTAAAAAAAACAAAAAACAAAAAAAAAACAAAAAATAAAGAAACTGCCTGCACTGATAGGTTAGAACATAGGTGGGTGGAGTTAACAGAACAGAATGCTGGGAGGAAGAGTAAGTGAGCTCAGAGATACCATGCTCCCCTCTCCAGGGCAGACATGATAGCTCTGCTCTCTGAAGCAGATGTGATGGAGCAAGCCACCAGGTCAGACATGCTGCATATTTCCCGGTAAGCGCACCTAGTGGTGCTATGCAGATTATTAGAAATGGGTTAGGCAAAATATGAGAATTAGCCCGTAAGAGGCTGAGCTAGTGGGCCAAGCAGTGTTTAAAAGAACACAGTTTCCATGTAATTATTTCGGGGCATAAGCTAGCAGGTAACTGGGATGCTGGGGATGCAGCCCCACCGCTCATATATATATATATAGTGGGTATATAAATATAACACACATACATGTATACAAACAGAACAGAATGAGTTCATTTAATGTTGATCACATGTATATGTGATTGGGATTAATCATTTGGAAATGGTGCACTTTTCAGAACTATTAACCCTGGAGAAAACTGATTATCTTTCTCTCGGTAATCATTGATTGTCTGTAGCACTTCAGCTTGTGGTGTTTCTTTGTTAAATTTCCTTCATCCTCATCGGCACGGTGACTGGTGATGTCATAATGCAGGCCTTGTTTACGTAGCTGTATTGATACAATTTCTTACTAGTACCATCTAGTAGAAGGCATCTTGGTCCTGTGGCTCTTGGCAATATTTCTGTCCCCTCTTTGATATATTGCTTGAGCTGTAGTTGTAGGAATTGTGTTATCAATGTAGAAGTTAGGACTCCCCTCTACAATTGGGGATTTTTACTAAACTTGCATTTGTTGGCATAAAGAAGCTTTTGTAATGAGGACCAAGAATTGCACTTAACTGGACTCATCTGGCTCTGTGGGTGAGCCAATAGGGACCTTTTAAGCAATATTGGGGTTCTGTCTTTCATGAAAATATGTTAACCTACTATGGAAAATATTTTTACTATAGTTTAGGTATTCTGATCTTGTTATCCTTGGAATAACTCTTCTCCCAATGAGTTAAAATATGAGGTAGTCACTTTCTGTCACTGTCATAAAATATACAGCATAATCAAAGTTATAAAAGAAAAAGATTTCTCTCCAGGAGGTGGTGGCGCACGCCTTTAATCCCAGCACTCAGGAGGCAGAGGCAGGCAGATCTCTGTGACTTCGAGGGCAGCCTGGTCTACAAGAGCTAGTTCTAGGACAGGAACCAAAAAGCTACATAGAAACCCTGTCTCGAAACCCACCTCCCCAAACAAAAAGGAAAAAAAAAAAGAAAAGATTTCTCTTTATTGATAGTTTTGGAAGTTTCCATGCATATAATTTAGCCTGTTCCTTTGGGTTTATGATGAGGCAGTATACTGAGGAAGAGACATGGCCATGTGCTCCAATGACCCTTTAAAATCTTGACACTAGTTCATACCTTTTATGTTTCACCTTCTTCCAGGAATGTCACCGCCAAGACCAATTCAGACCCCAAATATAGCATTATACCAAGACCCATAAGGCTTGGAGATGATATTACGATTACTAGCTTCTGTCATTAGTCAAGACCGAAATGTCAATAATATTGAATGAGTCAGGTGACATCACACTCATAATCTATAAGGACTATATTCAGCTTACAGAGTCCAGTTGTTCATATTATGTTTGTTCCTGGAATAATGTTCTGATTCTTTGTGTAAACATTGACATTGTCCTATCGTTTTGTTCGTCTTTGCAATTTTGACTTTAGTTCTATAAACACTGTTCCAATCAAATGTCTCTCTCTCATCTCACAAATATTTAGCAATGATTGATCATAACTTTTACCTGCATTTTTTTCTTCTTGAAAAGATTATGTTTTTTGACATTAAAGTTTCTCTCCATTCTTTTAGCTCAAACTCCACCCCTTGACATAGCAGATTATACTAACTTTTGTTAGTCATCTATACTTGTACTATTACTCAATTCTTATATAAAGAATTTTAGGCTTTATCTATCTAAAGCCTCTTATATCCCCCACTCCCCAATATTTATTTCTTTAATCCATAAATAACTATAGTATAAGTTATGGGAGATCATATAATCTATCATATAATCTTCTATACTTTTTTGTACCTAAGATTCAGAACACTGGAAATTGGGCATAAAAGCACCCAAAGCTAGGGCACAAATTTTTCACTATATAGAGGATATTGTGGACTTGTTCTATTATTTAATAATTAACTTCTTTGGATAAAAGCAAAAATTGTAAATATATACTCCTAGATGTTTTCTGTTCTTTTTTTTCCTTGATTAATATAAGTTGGCTTTCTTACCAATTAATAGAAAAAAAATGTCTGCAGGCCCATGAAACTATTTTAAGGAAAATTCTCTGAGCAAGGGAATATGCTATCTGAATAGCAATAATAAAAATGCCTGAGGAAGAATGAGAAGAGCCTTTCTGGTACATAATTTTTGCAAAATTAAACCCATATAATTTTTGCCTGGAGATAAATATTCTTGACTACTTTAACTTTAGAAAGAACTCATTAGATTACACAGGTAAAGCAGAAGACAAGAAAAGGGCAGGGATATTACAATAATATCGACATTTCCTCTCTACAGGATCTCAGTGGAATTCTTCCTCACATTTACAAAGTGACACATATGTGATACATCATCTTTGTGACTCTTTTCTGGACTTTTATATTGAAATGCCTCCAACTGTCATATGTTAACTATTTACATCAATGTATGCAAAAATTTTGAAAACCAAGTGTTCATATAAATCAGAATTCTTTACTGTGCTTAGAAAGCATAGTATGAAATTCACTCCTCCATGTGAATGGTTAAGTACATACAGAAACATTGGGAAAATGTTCCATGGCAGACCTCTACAACTTGTCTATGTTCCACGGTCAAGTTCTGCATCTACTGATGATGTAGGATTTCCCTCTGTATGCTGTGAATATGTTTTATTATCATTCATTAATAAAGAAGCTGCTTTGGGCCTATGGCAGAGCAGAATAGCCAGGCAGAAAATCTGAATTGAAATATGGAGAGATAGTAGGCAGAGTGTGGGGATGCCATGTAGCTGCCTAAGGAGACAGATACCCCAGAACCTTACTTGTAAACCACAAGCCTTGTAGTAATATATATAATAATCGGAATGGGATAATTTAAGACATAATAGTTAGTTAATAAGAACCCTGAGCTAATAGGCCAAGTGGTGCTATAAATAATTTAGTTTCTGTGTGATTATTTTGGTCTGAGTAGCAGGAAATGAATGAGCAGTCTCTGACTACAAAATGGCTCCTATACTCTTGAGCTAACCCATTTGCCAGACAAACACTTTGGGTCCAGGTGCTTGTATGCCCATTCTGGGTTAGGATGAAAGTTGCTGAAAACATGCATGCCGCTCAGTACCCCAGCACTGGCAGCAGTTGGATCAGGTCTAGTGGAGTGCACAGGCAAGAAAGCGTGGTGTGGGGCTGGAGAGATGGCTCAGTGGTTAAGAGCACCGGCTGCTCTTCCAGAGGTCAGAATTCCCAGCAACCACATGGTGGCTCACAACCATCTGTAATGAGATCTAATGCCCTCCTCTGGCGTGCGGGCAAATATGGAGGCAGAATGTTGTATACGTAATAAGTAAATAAATCTTTAAAAAAAAAAAAGAAAGCATGGTGGATTTCTGCCACCATATATAGAGATATTTCCAGGCCACACAACATACTGCATGACAGATTTAGCTTTTACTCTAACACAAAGGGTTTTTGTGCTACACAGCGCTTTCCAAAGTTGAGATGGTGAGTACAGTTCCCACCCAACCATAACAGATCTGGCAGTAAACATAACTCTGCCATAACAAAAGGCCAAGAGATGTGGAGTCAGCATCCAGCGCTGCCACAACCACACTGCTTTCCATTTGAAAATGTTCCTTGTCAGAGAAGGATTTCAGACATACAATAGTACAAATTCACACATAAAAGCCCTTTAAACAAGACACCATATGTTTAAAAAATGTACATAGGATTGGAAGAGAGAAGAAAAAGATAATAGATAGTTATAAAAAGAAGTAAAGACTTTAAAGAGACAGTAAAAGTAACATAAAAGAGTACAAACAGTTGGTGTGGGACAATGGTCTGTATTCTGTCAATTATATTTTAAATAAATGCTGATTGTCCAGTAGCCAGGCAGGAAGTATAGGCAGGACAAGCAGACAGAAAGTAGAGGTGGTTCAATGAGAACAGGAGAATTCTGGGAAGAAGGACGTCCTAGTCTGTAGTTGTGACACAGTTGCAAGGGAAGCAAGTGACAGCCTCTCTGAAAAAGGTATTGAGCCACATGGCTAACTCAGACAAGAATAATGGGCTAATATAAGATGTAAGAATTAGTAAATAAGCAGCCTGAGCTAATGGGCTAATTGGTTTATAACTAATGCAGACCTTTGTGTGTTTCTTTGGGACTGAACGACTGCAGGACAGGGCTGGACAGAAAACCTCAGACAATAAACAGTCATAGATTAAAGATATGAAGAATAATAAACCATCTAAAGTTGGAATTTACACAGAGAGTCTGGATTAGGTATATTATTGTGTTTTCTTTGAATTTTTTGAGATATCTATAGATAGATATTTGATTCTGAGGTCTGCTAAGTTAAACCAACACAAAGGTACCTTTACTTCAATTTTTGGGTCTAAGGATATGTTGCTTTGGAAAATAGGTTCTTCTTTTGTTAGCAGAGGACATGATAACCTGTGTATTCCTTTCATGCTAATGTGGTTTGATAGACCAAAAGTCTCTGAAAGGTCTCCTTGTAGTCCCCAAAATAATTCATTCACATAACAAAAAGCAGGAAGCAGTTTGGAGAGAACTATGCCCAAATTTCCAAATAGTGTTTATCAATGTTTGTTTTCATTTAAAGGGGGATATGATATGGAGATAAATACTTTACATTGGTATGAATATTGGTCTATTTATACAAATTTGTAATCAATTTTGTTATATATATTTCTGCTCTTGTTTAAGGTATTGTGTGTGTACAGCTCATTTAAAAATGTAATCCATAGTTAAGAAATAAAGGTTAGTTTATATCATCCTGAACGTGTCTGATCTCATCTGACCTTGGATGCTAAGCAATGTCAGGCCTGGTTATTATTTGGATGGGAAACTGCCTAGGAATGCTGGGTGCTGTAGACTTAAAAAAAAGATTAATAATACAGATTAATAGATAGTAATTTTATAATAGTCAATCTTGTAGTCATGTTAGGTAGGTTTTCTAGATGTACAGAGATATATTTCAGTGGTATAGCTATTCTTCAACTCTTTCAAAGATGTACATAATATGTCATTTAAAATGTTTTATGAATTTAGACTTTTCTTGATAATGAAACATGTCTGCTTCTGACAGCACCAATAACGTCAGAGAGGATGATGGTCATTGAAGAAACTCATTATGGAATTTGCCTTCAGTTTGACAAGGCTAGCCATTTTAGCAAGAAACTGCCCTTGCCTGGACTGCTTGATGGTATGTTATATAAACTGGATATGCAGAACCCACAGGAAAATGACTGCTGAAGTTGCCTAAAGAAGGTGAGATAGTCCTTCAGGGTTTCTGCTTCATGAAAGAGTCTGGTAGATATTCTTTATGACACAGAAAAAAGTGACTGGCAAACTGCCAATATAGGCAGAACTGTCTTTGAAATATCCTGCTTCATAGAAAATTCTACCAGATACTATGGGCCTGTAGGCTGAAGATGGATGCCCTAATCTTATCAAAAAACTTTGAGTGACAGTCTAAGAGCAAGATGTTTCTGTCAATTCTAGAGTTTTAGAAGTTGCTTACAATGCACTTCGTGTCTACTTAGGTAATATTATAGTATTCTGGAGTCTTTCATGGAATTGAAGAAAGATAGTTATAACTATAAAAGATAGATTAGATATAAAACTTTAGACTCACAAAGATAGGATATTTCCTTAATTTGACAAATGTAAATTGACTAAATATTTTAACTATAATTCCTGCTTGATAACTGTTTGTTGCATATAATTTTATTATGTTAAAGTTAAAACCTTCCTTTTATTTAGAGAGAAAAGGGGATGTGATGTGGGATTCCCCTCTGTATGCTGTGAATATGTTTTATTATCATTCATTAATAAAAAAGATACTTGGGGCATATGGCAGAGCAGAATATATCTAGGCAGAAAATCTGAACAGAGATATAGATAAAGAGTAGACGGAGTCAGGGAGATGTCATGTAGCTGCCTAAGGAGACAGATATCCTGGAACATTACCAGTAAACTATAGACATTGTGGTAAAATATAAAATAATAGGAATGGGTTAAGTTAAAATGTAAAAATTAGTTAATAAGAAGCCTGGGTTAACAGGCCAAATGGTGTTGTAATTAATATAGTTTCTGTGTGATTATTAGGGTCTGAGCAGCCAGGAGTGAACAAGCAGTCTCCGACTACATACTGATGCAAAACTTTTCATTTGCCTCTAGTTTCTGCAGACATAGCATTCTATCATCTGTGTGTTCTATTCCAGAGGTTTTGTATCAGTGGAACCATGCATTTGCTTTTTTGTACATGGCTTATTTCACATAACTTGGAGTCTAGCAATTCACCTATGCAATTAAATGTGGCAGGATTTCTTTATATATCTTAAGGCTGGTCTATTCTATTCTATTCTATTCTATTCTATTCTATTCTATTCTATTCTATTCTATTCTATTCTTTCCTGTTCTATTATTTGTGTATGAATTATACTTTTTAATCAACTCATCTATTAATAAACTTTTAGGTTTCTTTTTGTATTTTGGTTATTGTGAATAATGTAGTAA
Organism: Microtus ochrogaster; assembly: GCF_000317375.1. NCBI lineage: Eukaryota > Metazoa > Chordata > Mammalia > Rodentia > Cricetidae > Microtus > Microtus ochrogaster. The sequence goes on along the minus strand of NW_004949099.1, from coordinate 24,352,994 downwards.
ATATGGGGAGTTAAGAAATCTCCAGAATACTTATTATTTTATTATGGATAAATAAATATGATTGAAGTGCATTATGGTATGATTGTCAATATTTGTAATCATCACTGATTGCTCTTTTCCTTAGAAGCTGCACCATTTTGCATCCCTGCGAATGATACACAGACATTAAATTTCTCCACTTCTTTACTGGGACTTGTTATCATTTTATAAAAAATACCTGATTAATAAAATCCATAAGGAATATTTAAAATCCTGGAGCAAATACTTAGGTTATCTTGTGTCTTTTAGATGAAGTTCTATCATTAGAATATTTTTTTTCAAGACAGGTAGAATACAATTTTTGATGACTGAAAGTTAGTTCATTGACATAATTATTTCATATTCTTTTTCTAGTAACAATGTTCATAGCTTCTGTCCTCTTTAGTCTAGAGCTATGCTTGTAAAACTTACTTTATATTCTGAAAACAATTTGACAGAAAGAAGGAAACTTCCAGACTGGAAGCTTGTCAAGTAGACAAATACTAATTTGTATTCATAGGAGATGATTAAGAAATTCCTCATTTGGTGACCAGGATTTACTGTCTATATTATTTTGTTAGATGGGCGGTGGTGGCGCACACCTTTAATCCCAGCACTCGGGAGGCAGAGACAGGCGGATCTCTATGAGTTCGAGACCAGCTGGTCTACAAGAGCTAGTTCCAGGACAGGCTCCAAAACCACAGAGAAACACTGTCTCGCAAAACCAAAAAATAAATAAATAAAATAAAAAAATATATATTATTTTGTTGTTGCTATGCAAAAATACTTGACAAAGCAACATGAAGGTGTGCATTAATTTTTAAACCTGCAGAGCTGATAAAATACAAATGAATAAGTAGGCTCTAATTCCAGTGAAGGAATGCCTCAGAATTAGTGTGAAATAACATGCCAGTTATTCCATATCCACAGAATGAGGACAGGCAGGTAAAAAGGAAACACTTCCTTCTTCTATGTCCTTTTAGAAGTTGTGGACCTGACTTAGGGTAGATTTTTGTTTGTTTGTTTGTTTTTGTTGTTGTTGTTGTTTAAAATCTGAAATGATCCAATCAAGGAACTACTTCACATGTTACTCAAGAAGTAGTGACATTGACAAGAAAGATTAGCATACATGGAACAAGGATTTTTTGTGTTCACAGCTTTAGGGAATGCACTCTACCATGTTGTGAATATGAAATTGTGATTTGGTCCTCTGTGCAAGGAACTTCTGGCTTCCTCCTATGATATTTGACTAATCCTGTAGCACAGATAGGACAAGAAGCAAGGCTGAGCTGTGGCACTCAAAGCCTTCCCTAAAGTGTTCTCTCTCTCCAAGCCTAGTCATAAATGAAAAAAAAAAAGATTTCACAACTTGCCCAGGCAGAATTAACATATTCAGAACAAGTATTCAAATGCAGAATCCAGAAATGAACATTTCACAGTGAAAATCATGTTGCCATCTAATATAAAATTTAAGTATCCTACCACACATGTTTCAGTTAAAGCAGTTTTAGTGGTTAGCTGCTGATATACAGTAAACTTTGTTCACTGTTAGTTGCTAAATAAGAATATTTATGAAACATATATTTCTGTAGATTGGCAGTTCTTTCACTCTTAATGATATCTACACGTAAGTATGTGAATCAGCTTATAGATAAGATAATGTTTGACTATATCCCTTCATCAGTTCCAATTATCATTGCTCCATCTGGTATTCCACCACTCTAGTAAGATCTTCTGTACCTGTAAACCTGGCATTAGACTCGATTCCAAGAAAACAGAAAAAGAACACATAAGGGCTTAGGTATCCTTATATTTCAGATTGAAATTGACCAATAGTCAACTCTGTTCTACTTTGTCACACAGTGATGAGCCAAGGACAAACCACATGTGATATGTAACTAGATCCCACTCAACAACGGGAGAAATGAAAGGGCCATATGGAAGATATCATAGGTTCAAGGAAACAAGAACAGTTGCGTTTGTATGTGATAATTGGTCTTCTACATAACACTTATTTTATTTCAAGACTAAAGTCTGTGTCCTAGAAACTTACACCACAAGTTCCCAATGCTTTAAGTACCACTTATTCTGTAAGATTTTGTTCATGATAATTTTCCATTGTGATGTCTTTTGCATTCTGTATATTAACCTGAAGTTTAAGTCTGAAAAGTTAAATAAAATTATTCTCTGGGAGTATATAATGTCTTCTGTGTATGTATATATAATATTACCATTGGCTAAGTCTATATCTTACAACTTTTAAAATCATATGGACAATAAATAATTAAAAATTATAACTTGTGATTGAAGTTGACACATAGAGTATAAAGAACTCAAGCAAAAATTAAAGGTGCAATGATGAAAAAACAAGAACAAAACAAAATGCCATAAGATTGTCATTACCAAGTCTCTATAATGAGTATAAATCAGGAGAGAGCCGGATTGTTGTCACTGACAACCAGTATCTCTGCAATGAAATACAAAGGGAAGATGAAAACTTGTGCTTTGAGTTCATTAGTAACTTTCAAGGCAGGGGTGAAATGAATGAATGGTTCACTTGGAAGAAATAGTTGGTTTCATCTCTGTGAATGTCATCCAAACAAGGATGGAGTTTAATGGAGTCTACTTCTTTTTATTTTTTTGTCCAAGCCCTAAAGAATAAAAGTTATCAGATATCAAGTATTTGGCATGCTTATTATACAGCAGCTGTCAAATCTGATACAGAAAAGTGGGGGACAGGGATCTGGGAGAAGCAGCTAGTCTATATTTATGGATGATTTGGGAGTCTGAACAATTCTGGTCTACTTATTTTCATCATGGACTCACGTCATCAAAAATGTGTGCTCTGAAATATACCTGCCTAATGGACTTATTGTGGTGAACCTGAAAGCAATGCGATTTTCAGAAGGACCAGAGAACTACTGAGGCAAGCTTTATGAATACAGGTGAATTTTAAGATATTTATTACCTGATAACAATTTATGGTGAATTTAGAAAGGTGGTTTTCTACAGTGTAAGATATTGGTACTCTTATAAACAGTGATGACTGGAGGACTTGATGCCAAGGTCAGAACCATGAAAATATAAGGAGGATTTTTATTTATTTCTTTTTTCCCCCTCCTCCCACCCTTATAAAAATCTTAAAAAAAAAAAAAAGAGTATCAGGATTTTAAGGATATTCTTATTATGTAATGAGTTTTGGGTCAGCCTAAACTATATCAGGCAATATCTCATAAAAGGAAAGAAAATTCCCCTGGAGTATGTGGTGAACATGATCAATCATATTTTATGCATGTAATAACCTTCAATAATGAAAATGTATTTGCTGTAAAACTCCCACATTGGGTGTATGTACCAAGTATTTCATCTCATCCATTTCTAAGGAGATATTTCCATCCATGACTCTGCTTTTTTTCTACCCTTCTAAGTTCTCATGCCAAGCATGTCACATGGCTATACTGTCTCCTTCCTATTGATTTCTTTTGCAGCTGTTGTTCCTGACCTGATTTAAGTGATGGGTCATGCCATTTGAACCAATAGGGGTTTTACTGAGTGCTGTGAACTCATTCACACCTCCCTCCCACAGGTGTCATTGTCAGCTAGAAGAAGTGCTGCCCTCTGCTGGTTGTGTGCAGAGTTCCTGCAGAGCATTGCAGCTGGCTTGTATACCCCAGTGTTAACCCCTTGGCTATGATCTATATACCTTTTGTGACTGTTACCTTTTGTGTTCACATCCCTCTATTTAAATTGTGTAAATCTTATCTGAGTTTTTCCTGAAATGTTCAACCCAATACAAAAATATGCATAAATAAAAAAATAGAGGTATCCTATTATGAGAAAAAAAAAAAGAAAATATAAGGAGGAGGTTTACTAAGGAACAAGAGTGGCTAAGATAATGTAGCCAGGCTGGAGTAAGAAAAACTGAAGTCAAGAGAGAATGGAGGGATACCAACTCAAAGCAGAGACAGGAAAAAGCAGTGAAGTGAGTTTCTTACATTCGCTGTGTAGAAAACAGAATTTTCACAATCCCAAAGGTTTTATTACTAATGGTTATAGCAGGCATAGAGTCTACCAGAACTCTTGAAATTTAGTAATGAAGACAAAGTTTTTTTTCAAATTACAGACTATATTAATGATTCATATTACCTGCTCAAATGCTACTTTTAAATCTGTTGCGATAAAGATACTCAAAAACAAATTAGATTTATTCAATAGATAACAGACAGTATTTTAAAATTTCTTTAGTTTTTTTTTCTTTTTTTGCACTTTGGACCATCTGATATGCTCATAGGTAGAAAGTTCTCCTAAATTACAAATAGTATTTCAAATAATTCCATTCATTTTAATTAATTACAAAGTTAATTAATTACAAATCATTCAGGATTTGAAGAGAAATTCCTCTTCCACTCGTTACCACAAGTATTTTTACTAGGACAATGTTACTCACATTCTATTCCTATTGCATACATGTCTTAGAATTTTCAGCTTAGATATTGTTAGCCTAACACACTTATCATTTCAAAATCGTTGAACAAATATACTCAAGTCAAACATACTTCCCAATTTAGTGAAGACAAATACTAGCATAAATATACAACTTATGAATAAAATACTATGATTGAAATAAGAAACAAACTACTCAGCAGGTCACAGAAATACACTATTAAAATGAAAACAGCCTTGACAAAATTTAAAGTTTCTGACTTCAAACCTGTGTGTATAAATGTGTTAATAGATTATAACTACTCTGCAGAATCATAATTTATTTCACTGTTTGGTTTAATAGTATGTGAAGCAGATAACCTTAGATTTTTTTTGGCCTTTTATCAAATAGCACGTCACTCTATCTGACTGAAATCTGTATAAGGAGGGAGAAAATATCTGTGAGAGAAGGTTCTGACCAGGCTTTGACTTGAAATATTTATCATTGCCACCTGCAAATTAATACGCGCTTTTATTTTCCTTTTTATGAAACTAACTAACAAAACCTACTGCAAAGGAACACATTTTGTTCTCCCATTGACTAAGTATTGGATTTATGTTTGAGAAGAACCTGTTATTTTCAGATTCATAAGATCCTGGCTAAAGTTTTTCAGGCACATGGTGAGAAAACATTCTGTTCTTTGCCTATTGAAATGGGAGTTTTTTAATCAAAATGATGTGATTGTATGTTCATGTCTATAAATTAAAGGAAAGTGCACAAACTAGAATAGCACAGTACCCTAGAAATTGAGGCAGGGGAATCATGATGAATTCAAAGCCATTATGGACTATAAATCCTGTCTTTTTACAAAATAATTTCAGAAATAAATGACCTTTATGAAAGGTGAAATTAGTAAGAATTCTTTTATTTTGTCTAAAACTTTTAGCTAATTAATTGATAAAAACAAGCTGTCATATTACTGAACACATTAAAATATTCATGGACTTGTTATGTCACAGCATGACTGTTTATGTGTCTATTCTCTCTAGCAGTACATCTTTTTGAAACAAGCCTCACCAACTGGTCAAAACTTGCATGCTAGTATACTTAAGTCAAGTGACTGTCATAGAGATACTTGAATGTAAAGACATGACATATCTTGTTGGAACTGATGTCCTTCAACCTTCATAGTGTTGAACAGGTAATCTTTCAAACATGTTGTCTGCAAAAACACTTTTAGCAATAGTGTGACAATTATTGTTAAAAAGAAAAGAAAGAAAAACATTTTGCTTAAGTCTGGCCTGAAAATCCTTAGAAGGGGCAGGGTTAAAAAGGCTTCCCTGTAGTGCTGTGGAGATATGTCAGTAGTTTAAATCTTCCAGAGGTTGTGATTTGGTTCCCCACCACCCATATGGCAGCCTACAAGCATCTTTGATGTCCTCTTTTGAACTCTACAGCATTTACATTGACCTGATACTCATATACATACATGCAGACAGACACATACAAAAGTTTTCTAAAAATTATATTTTACCATATCCTGGTGGATTAGAATTGAGCCACCAATCTGGTACAGAGACAGTAAACTCCTCCAGGACAGGCACAGGGGAGAAACTGCTGAGCTTTTAAGCCAGAGCCAGATACCTCCGAGGGTCCAGATGTGAATCTGGGACTGCCTGGGAACTAGGCCTGAGCCAGGACCTCTGACAGTCTGGGTGTGAATCTGGGACCTCTGCAGGAGGAGGCAGGAACCAGAGATCTCTGCAGGACCAGGTGTGAGTCTGGCACCTCAGAGAGAGTAGGCCTGAGCCAGGACCTCTGTGGGTCCTGGCACTGGTCTGGAACATCAAAGGGAATAGGCAGGAATCTGGAACCTCAGTGGGTCTGAGCTTAAGTCTGGGACCTCTGAGGGAGTAAGCAGGTCCTCTGTGATTCTGGGTGCACCTGAGCCTGGGACCTTCTAGGCAATAGACTGGGGCCGGAAACCTTTGCAGGACCAACTCCAAGTCAGGGATTTCTGTAGGAGGGTATCCAGACCAGAATTTACAGAAACATGTCAAAGCCAGTAACCTAGACCAAAAGTAGGCGTGAGACAGCAAACTCCAATGGAGCAGAGCAAAGCACAGGAGTGCTGTGCTATCTCCAGGAACACAGAGTAATCAATGGGGTAACTAGAACTGTGGCACTGACTGTACCACGAGAAACAACCATCTGACCTGTGGATTCACTAGCACCTAGAAGATTAATCAACAGACTCTCAGACAGCCCCAACCACACACAAACACCACAAAGACCAAAAAAGCACCAGTAAAACTTAAAGAACATACAACAGCAAGACCTGAACAACCAAATAGAGATGAAGCAGAAGAAAATGTCCTAAAGAATAACTTCAAGAGAATGTTTGAAACTTTTTTATTGCTTTATAAAAAATCCCATTCAAAATTTCTACTTCCTCCCTTCCTCCTATTCCCCCCCACTTCCCCACTCACCCCCCCCCTACAATTTTAAGAGAGGGCAGGGTACCCTGCCCTGTGGGAAGTCCAAGGCCCTCCCCCCCTCCATCCAGGCTTAGGAAGGTGTGCATCCAAATAGACTAGGATCCCAAAAAGCCAGTACATTCAGTAGAGACAAATCTCAGTGCCATTATCATTGGCTTCTCAGTCTGCCCCAACTGTCAGCCATATTCAGAGGGTCCAGTTTGATCACATACTCATTCAGTCCCAGGCTAGCTGGCTTTGGTGAGCTCCCATTAGGTGGAAATAGAAAACACTATCCTGATTGAGATAACCCAGACCCAAAAATATGAATATGGTATGTACTTACTTATTAGTGGATTTTAGCCATTAAAAAAAAGGACATTGAGCCTATAGTTTGAGATCTTAGAAAAGCTAAGTACTAAGGTGAACCCGAAGGAAAACATATAAAGATCCTCCTGGAAATTGGAAGCAGACAAGATTGACAGGCAATAGTTGGGAGCATGGGGATGGGGTGGGGAAAAAAGAAAGTGGGAGAGAGAAGGGAGAATGGGAGGATTGGGGAGAGCTTGGGGGAGTGGGATGGTTGAGATGGAGGAAGGATGGATATGGGAGCGGAGAAGAAGATATCTTAATTAAGGGAACCATTTTGGGGTTTTCAAGAGGTTTGGCTCTAGAGGGGTTCACAGGTTCCATGGGGATGTCCCCATCTAGGACCCTGGGCAGTGGAGGAGAGGGTGCCTGAACTCTTGTCTCATAGTCACACTGATGACTATCTTGAATATCACCATAGAACCTTCATCTGGCAACAATGGAGATAAAGACAGAGACCATATCAGAGCACTAAACTGAGCTATCAAGGTCCAGTTGAAGAGCAGAAGGAGGGAGAATATGAGCAAGAAAGTGAGGCCCACTGAGACAGTGTGTTTGAAACCCTTAAAGAGGAAATGAGAAATTTCATTAAAGAAATGGTGGAAAAATACAAAAAATTGGAAGACATCAGCAAATCCCTTAAAGAAAACCAAGAAAAAGCAATCAAACATAAGAAAGAAACTATTCAAGAGTAGAAAACTGAAATAGAGACAATAAAGAAAACACAAGCTGAGGGAATTATAGAAACAGAAATCATGAGAAAATGATCAGGAAACACATACGCAAGCATGAACAGCAGAATACAAGAGATGGAAGAGAGAATCTCAAGTACTGAAGATACAATAGAGGAAATAGACTCACAAGTTAAAGAAAACATTAAATCTAACAAAAGCTTAACCCAAAATATCCAGGAAACATGGGACACTATGAAAAGGCCAAATCTAAGAATAATAGATATAGAAGAATGAGAAGTTCAACTCAAAAGCACAGAAAATGTATTTAACAAAATCATAGAAGAAAACTTTCCCAAACTAAGGAAAGATATACCTATGAAGTTCCAAGAAGCTTACAGAATACCAAATAGGCTGGATCAAAAAAAAAAAAGTCCTTTCAACACATAACAATCAAAACACTAAACATAGAGTAAAGAAAGAATATTAAGAGCTGCAAAGGAAAATGGCCAACTACATACAAAGATAGACCTATCAGAATTACATCTGATTTCTCACTGGAGACAATGAAAGCTGGAAGGTCTTGGTCAAGTGTCATGCAGACACTTACAGACCATGGATGCTATCCCAAACTACAATACCCACCAAAACTTTCAATCAAAATAGAAGGACAAATCAAGATATTACATAACAAAACTAGATTTCATCAATATGTAGCCACAAAGCCAGCCCTACAAAAAAAAAAAAAAA
>NW_004949099.1:24343390-24344186 GCF_000317375.1 Microtus ochrogaster | reverse complement strand
AAAAAAAAAAACCTAGAAGGAAACCTCCAACCCAAGGAAGTTGGCCATACCAACAAAAACACAGACAATTGATGGTCTCATAGCAGGAAATCCCAAAGGGAAAACTGCACAAATTAACAACATCACCAACAATGAAAACTAAATTAACAGGAGATAGAAATCAGTGATCATTAGTATTCCTCAATGTAAATGGACTCAACTTACCTATAAAAAGGCAAAGGCTAACAGATTGGATACAAAAACAGAATCCATCCTTCTTCTGTATACAAGAAACACATCTCAACCTCAAAGACAGACATTGTCTCAAAGTAAAGGGTTGGGAAAAATATATTAGTCAAGTGGAACTAAGAAACAAGTGGGCTATCCTAATATCTAACAAAATAGGCTTCAAGCTAAAATCAATCAAAAGAGAAAAAGAAGATCATTTCATATTAGTCACAGGAAAAACCCATCAAGAGGAAATCTCAATAATGAAGATCTATGCCCCAAATACAAAGGCATACTCATATGTAAAAGAAGTACTCCTAAAGCTTAAACCATACATTAAACCCCACACACTAATAGTGAGAGATCCCAACACTCCCCTCTCACCACTGCACAGGTCAGTCAGACAAAAAATGAACAGAGAAATAAGGGAACTAATAGATGTTATGACTCAAATGGACTTAACAAACATCTATAGAATATTCCATCCAAACAGAAAAGAATATATCTTTTTCTCAACACCTCTTTGAACCTTTTGAATAACTGACCACATACTCGGTAACAAAACAAACCTCAACAAATACAAAAAAAA
>NW_004949099.1:24339187-24342150 GCF_000317375.1 Microtus ochrogaster | reverse complement strand
AATAAAAGAACTTCTGGAGGCATCACAATTCCTGACTTCAAGCTCTACTACAGAGCTTCAGTACTGAAAGCAGCCTTGTATCAGCATAGGAACATACGGGAGAAACAGTGGAACTGAATAGAAGACCCAGATATTAATACACACTCTTTCAAATACCTGATTTTTGACAAAGAAGCAAAAAATATCAAATGGAAAAATAAAAGCATATTTAACAAATGGTGTTGGCATGACTGGATATCAACATGTAGAAGAATGAAAATAGATCCTTATATGTCACCATGCACAAAACTCAATTCCAAATGAATCAAAGACCTTAACATAAAGCCAGCCACACTGAACTTTATATAAGAGAAAGTAAAAAGTACATACACTTGAACTCATTGTCACAGCAGACCACTTATATCCTAAATATAACCCCAGCAGCACCGACACTGAGAGAAACAACTAATAAATGGAACCTCCTAAAACTGAAAAGCTTCTGTAAAGCAAAGAATGTGGTCAACAAGACAAAACGACAGCCTACAGAATGGGAAAAATTCTTCACTAACCCCACATCAGACAGAGGTCTAATATCCAAAATATACAAAGAACTCAAGAAATTGGTCTTTAAAAGAATACATGATCCAAAAAAAAAAAAAATGAAATACAGAGAACTCTCAACAGGAGAATCTAAAATGGCTGAAAGACACTTAAGGAAATGTTCAACATCCTTAGTCATCAGAGAAATGCAAATCAAACCGACTCTGAGATTCCATCTTAACACCTGTAAGAATGGCCAAGATCAAAAACACTGAAGACAACTTATGCAGGAGAGGTTGTAGGGAAAAGGGAATACTTCTGCATTGTTGGAGGAAACTGAGTGAGGTAACCCAGACACAGAAAGACAATTATCATATGTACTCACTCATAAGTGGTTTTTAAACATAAAGCAAAGAAAACCAGCCTACAAACCACAATTCCAGAGAACTTAGACAACAATGAGGACACTAAGAGAGACTTACATAGATCTAATCTACATGGGAAGTAGAAAAATACAAGATCTCCTGAGTAAATTGGGAGCATGGGGACCTTGTGAGAGGGTTGAAGGCAGGAGGGGAGAGGAATGGATGGGAGCAGAGAAAAATGTAGAGCACAAGAAAAATCAATAAAAAGATTATATATATGTATATATACACATATATATATGTATATATATAAATTGCATTCTTCTTTTAAAGGTTCCTAGGTTAAAACGTTGTCTGTTTCCGTGAAACTTAGCCACATTTCAAAGGTATTCAGAAAATCCACAAAGGAACTGGAGTGAACAGGAGGAGGCCCAAAAGAGTAGGAAGTATTTGTGAATGCTGTTCTCTAACAGGAAAATTTTCTTCTTTAGGAAAATAGGTTAACCATTCTGGATCCATTGTGCATGTATCCTGAAACTGAATAAATAGATAGTGGATGAAGGGGGGCCATGTTTTTCTCTATTGCAGTATACTTTTAGGAATGTCTGTGAGAACATTTTTAAAAAATGATATGGGATAATCTAGCCCACAACATGTAGAGTATCTTTCAACCTGAAGCCCAGATAAATAGAGTTTGCAAATATCTACCCTATTTTGATCTTTTGGAGCAAATGTGTCTATGACACTGTTACCATCATTCACTGAAACAGGTGGCAGTTTCCCATCTTTGCAGTGTGAACTGAGCACCGGTGATCATCCATTAGATTTCTAGGCTTTTAGTATCAGATTAGAACTATAAGAACTGCTGTGATAGCTAGAATGGTTCTCAGGCTCCGCAACATGCATGCAGCCAACGAAAGTTTGTTGAATAAATCCCCCATATGCATTTCACTTTAATGCTGCTCTTCTTGAGAGCCCTGCCTAATGCAGAGAATTGCATTCTTCTTTTAAAGGGAATATATATTCATATGTTAAACTAGCCCTGCATATCTGGGATGAAGTCTACTTGATCATAATGGATATTTTTTTGGATGTGTCCTTGGATTCGTTTTGCCATTATTTTATTGAGATTTTTGCATTGATTTGGGAATATACCCAAGAGATGCCCAATCATACTATAAAACCATTTGTTCAACTATGTTTATGGCAGCATTATTTGTAATATCCAGAACCTGGAAACAACATAGATGTTCCTCAATGGAAGAATGGATAAAGAAAGTGTGGAATATATACACATTAGAGTACTACTCAGAGGTAAAAAACAATGAGATCTTGAATTTTGCATGCAAATGGATAGAAATAGAAAACAGTATTCTGGGTGAGATAACCTAGATACAAAAAGATGAATATGGTATGTACTCACTCATTAATGAACTCTATCTATAAACAAAAGATATTGAGCCTGTAGTTCACAAGCCTAGAGAAACCAAATAATAATGTGAACCCAAAGAAAATAACATATATAACCTCCTGGAAACTGGAAGCAAACAAGATTGCCGGGCAAAAGTTGGGAACATGGGGGTGGTGGTGGTGGGGGGGTTGGGGGAAGGGGAGAGGGGGAGAGAGAAGAGAGAAGGGAAGGATTGGGGGAGATTTTGGGGGAGTGGGAGGTCTGAGATGGAGGAAGGGCAGATATAGGAGCAAAGAAGAAGATATCTTCATTAAGGGAACCATTTTAGGGTTGGCAAGAGACTTGGCTCTAGAGGGGATCCCAGGTGTCCACGAGGATGTCCCCTGCTAGGTCCTTGCACAGCAGAGGAGAGGATGCCTGAACTGGCCTTGTCCCATAATCACACTGATGAATATCTCGAATATCACCATAGAACCTTTGTCCGGAGATGGATGGAGATAGAGACAAAGTCTCACATTAGAGTACTGGACTGAGCTTCCAAGGTTCAGTTGAAGAGCAGAAGGAGGGAAAATATGAGCAAGGAAGTCAGGACCACAAGGAGTTGGTCCACCCACTGAGACAGTGTGCCTGATCTAATGGGAGCTCACCAAATTCAGCTGGACTCAGAT
>NW_004949099.1:24324727-24338842 GCF_000317375.1 Microtus ochrogaster | reverse complement strand
TGTGTGTGTGTGTGTGTGTGTGTGTGTATAATCAGGGCACTTGACTACCTTTATCTGTGTGACCACCTGCTCTTTTGTGTGTATTCTTATCTTTTCTTTTGTTTTTGCTTTAAATAATAGTTTCTTGGGGCTGGAGATGATTAGGGGATTAAGAGTGGTTTCTGCTCTTATAGACAATTCAGGTTCATAAGTATGTGTTTACACATCCTTGCAAGTAAAACAACCAAAACCAAAAAAAAAATGAATAAGTAGGTTTTCTTGCTACCTTAGTATATGATTGGGTTTTGATTGCAATTCCTTGAACAAGAGACCAAGGACATGGGAACCTGGGATTCAGACCCAAGGATGGCAAACAGTTAAGAGTAAATAGGTAGTTAACCAGTACTCTCCACTAGCCTAGAATTTGCTAAAGAGAATTTGCTAAATTCCTTATTAACAAGATGCACACACAAACAAGAAGAGGGAGGACAAAAAATTAGAATAAAAGAAAGAAGAGAGAAAGTAAGCCAGCCATCTCTTTGTTCTGCTTTGTAACTTTTATGATTCCTAGGTTAGCCATGAACTAGGTTGCTTCCCCACAGAATCATTTGGGGTTGTATAACAGTCATGCTGTCGTCTGCACCAAGAGCCATGAAATGCCAACCTCTGATGGTAGTTGGAGGGAGAGGAAATAGCTTTACTAGTTTATTAGCCACCACTCCACCCGCCCCCCCAGCCCTCAAGAGATTTCTGCACTGTTCCAGCAAATTCATGCTGTGCTACTAAATACATCATGGATTGGTGGCTTAAGTAATGAAGGTCTCACTGTTATGAGCAGTAGTAGGAAGTCAAGAATTCTGGAGCCAGCATTTCAGAGTCTATTTGGTATACCTTCACATTCTGTTCATCTCTTAATATCTATCTATCTATCTATCTATCTATCTATCTATCTATCTATCTATCTATCTATCTATGTATCTATGTGAGAGAAAATATAAAAGAGGGAAATAGAGATAGAGACACACAGAGAGACAGAGACAAAGAGACAGATACAGACATGGGGATAGAGAGACAGACAGAAAGAAACAGAGAGACAGACAGAAGGAGAGATTTTGCTTTTTTTTATGGGAATACTAATCCCTAAGCACCATCATACTGGAAACTGGATTTCAACAGATGCATTGTAAGAGAACACAACCCTCCAGCTCACAGAAGACATGCAAACAAGGGTAAGAGTCATTAATCAGACAACCCAAACATCTCTACCCTACACTCCCCCAGATTTCTCTGACTCAGGAGTTTGAGGAAGACTCTGGAATTATGACTAGAGAAAATGGTGGGGCTTAATGTTTGCATGAGTCACCACTGATATTGCAGCTGTGATGAGCAATTTTCTGGGCATTTCCAAGCCCAGTTCTCTGTACTGTTTCACTTGATTAACTCAGCACAGTCAAGGTGAGGGCGACTGCAAGTGCCTGTCTCCCTTGCGGCCCCCAGATAATGTCTGACTCTCCTCCTTGTCAACACTTCCTACTCCAGATGGTGGCTGCCCCATCCTCCCAGTATGTGCTTATGACTCAATAATTACTGTTACATAATTAAATTTCCTTCTGACTATTTCAACCACCTGAGGGGGGGAGAGGGGAACATATTGTTAAACCTATTTTCCCTCCTTCTTTTTTCCCTTCTTTTTCAACTTCTTCAAGTAAAGGTTTTTTTCATTGCTATTGTCTTGTGACAAAGTCTTACTATGTAACATTAGATGGCCTTGATCTCTGTAGATGAGTGGGCCTCTAGCTATTAGAGATTTATCTACCTCTGACTCTCTAGTGCTGTGATAAAAGGTGAGAACCACCATGCATGATCAAATAACCTTTCAAAATGAGATGTTGAAAGGTATTTTAGAGGAAAAAGCTAAATAGTTTTTAGAAAATAGTTGATATTCTCTTCAACATATGTAACATATATATATATATATACCTGCTAGAGATGATGCATCAGTCTTTGAAATTATAGATTGAATTAAATTGTCTACATCATTTTATGAGGAATGTTTTCTGAGTGGGATAAGAGATGTATAGATATATTTTATTAAATGTTGTACTTTTGTTCCACTGTAGGAACTAAGTCATAATTTAATAAAACACAAAGAAAATATATTCTTCTTCCTGCCTAGACAATGCAGTTGAAAGCTATGTAAAATTCATTATACAGTCAGGGCCCCACCAAAATCTACTTCATGAGGTTTATAATCACTTTACAATTTAGCTTACACATATTCAAAACGAAGCATTCTCCATAACTTCTCTACATATCAGCCATGACCAACCTACATATGAACGGCATGTATCCCATATCTCTGAATGCAACCAACAGATGACAAAGTCATATCACAACAACAAAAGTTTGGGTACCCTCAATCAAACATCATACATTTCTACATTTTTTTTGCAAGAATGATGGGGAAAACAGTTCACAGACAAATGAAAATATTTGTCTATAACACAATTCACTATCCTGAGACTTTTGTGCTTTCAGCTCTTTGTTTTGCTATTATTTATTTAGTTCTTTGAGTATTATATTCAACGTTTTTTTTTATCATACTCACCCTTTACCCCAATTTCTTCCAGGTCCTCCATCCCTTTTTGTATATACCAAATTTTTCTTCCTTTTCTTCTTCCTCCTCCTGTTCTTCTTCTTCTCCTTCTCCTCCTTCTCCTACTTCTCTTTCTCCTTCTTCTCCTCCTCTTCTTCCTTCTTTCCTAAATCTATCAAAAGCCCAGTTTGTGCTGTCCATACATTCCTAGATTTGTGGTTCTCCACTAGAATGTAGCCTTCCTGATATATATTACACTATTAAAGAAAACTAACTACTCCTCTTCCAGCTTCTATAAGTTGTCCAAACTCAACTCTGGATGGGACTGTGTGTTCACCTGTCCTTTCTACGCTAAGATTTTGTCTTGGGAACTTGTAAAGTGTTTTTGCTTTCTGTAACAATATCTGTGAGTTCATATATGCAGCTTTTCTGCTACGTTTGGAAAACAAGTTCCTTGTAGTCACTCAGCACTTCTCACTTTTATACATAATTCCTTTTCCCTTCCACAGTGGTCCCTGGTCCATGGAAGGAGTTGTGAGATATAAAACAAATGGCACAAGTTCTCTCTCTTTTGTAGATGTTAGCTTTAAAGCTATGACACCATTAATATTTTATAAAATCAAACACTGTGTTGTCAGGGTGTTCTATGTGTTAACATTAACAATAGTTTCCCTGGTCCTTGTTTACTATATACTAAAAACATAGACACCTCCCAACCCTCTCAAGTTAGAATAAGTAAACTATGTATATTTGTAACAATCAGCTAAAAAACCATTATTCTAAACACAATCAACCAATTCCCAAAGTTTCTGTTTGCAGAATTCTTTCTAGTCACCTGTTTTCAAGTGAAAATAGTCCTATGGGTCAAGCATTACTACATGTAATTTTGCTAAAATCCTTACCATGGGATTTATTTTATTTTACTTCTGCTAAACCTATCCCTAGCTGGGCTTGGACAGTGGGAACATGCCGAGTTTGGGTGATACTCATTTTACCTAGAATATCCCAATGAATCCCCACTGCTGCAAACACACATGGATGCCCTGTACTAAACACAGATCTCCAGGAATGCACTACATCGTTATTGCTGAAGACATACACTTGAATAACTTCTCTGTGTATGCACTATTTTCCAAACTGGCCTCTTGTCTGAGTTTCACGGCTAAATTCCTTGTACACAGTGTGTTGGATTTTTTCTTTGCCCTTCTGGCATGTTTACCCTTTTAAATGTCAGCCAGATTTTTGTTTTACAAAGTTTTCTATCAGTTGTGAAACTTCCTCCAGCTTTGTCACCTCATAGAATATTTGTTTTCTATCTCCTTATTGTTTTGCAACATGGATTTGAGAGATGTCACCGTGGGTATAGGTGCTTGCTACCAAGCTTAAGGACCTGAATCTAATACTCATGACTTACATGGTGAAAGGGAACAACTGACTCCTCAAAGTTGCCCTCTGACTTCTGTGCCTGCATCTAGACACATGCCTCTCCCCTAAACGCACATCAATAAATATAAGGAATTTTAAAAATCCTTAAGAGATTGCACCTTTTTGTGCCTTTTGGAGTTCAATGCTCAGTTCTGGCATATACTCCCATTTTTATCTTTGAACAAAGAACCCCATGATTCATTAAATTTCAATTTCTAGGTACTTATTCTGTCAGATGGTTCCCTCCTCTTTGATTCTGAAGAGTATGAATGGTAGTCCTTTACTCCCCTCATCAATAAATAGCCCATTTCACATGTGTATTACTAGGAAGATAGGAACAAGTGGGGAGGGAGTAAGGGGGAAAGAAGGAAAAGAAGAAAGGTATGTAGAAAGGCAGAGAAGTTTTTTAAAGCACACAGAAATGGGGACTAAGGAGAAGGTTCAGTTGCTAAAGTGACAGCCGCCCAAGCATGAAGACCAGAATTTGTTCCCCAGAAGCCATATAAGAAAAGAGGGTATGATGGTACCTAAGTCCAATCCCAACACTGGGGAAGGAGAGACAGGAGGAACCCTGGGATTGGCTGACCAGTCAACCTTGCTGGAATTAGCAAGTTCTAGGCCAATGAAAGACTCTGTCTCAAAAAAAAAATATGAATAGGCAGTTTTTGTAGATAAACTAAACTTGAAAGATGGTTCAGGGGGTCATTGTGCTTGGAAGTCTGACAACCTGAGTTCAAGTCCCCAGAACTCAAAGGGGAAGTGAAGAAATGACTCATCTTTGACCTTTCCATGGACATTGTAGCACATTTTATGTTGGTATTCACACATATACATCACACTCACATGGAATGATACTAAATAAAACCAAGTCAAAATAAAATAAGCTTGTGACTGAGAAGGAAATATCTTGCTGAGATTAGTTTCACACTGAATTTTCCAGAAGAAACCACAGTTAAATGCAAAACCTCTGAGCTGACTGACTATGATGTGTTTGCCCCAAGGCTGAGCTGAGGCAAGGCAGGAAATTAAAGGCAGAACCAACTCCTTTCAGTTCTGGTCACAGTAACTTTGCAGGAGGGCTAGAAGTCCTCTGCAGCCCAGGAGCCAAATTGCCTCAGGATGAAAGGGCCCTGTTTGGCCTACAGGGGAGGTCGGCTGTTTTCAACCTCTTTGCAGGATTTCATGGAGACTATGGATTCTTTCATTTAATCTAAAGGTAAAAGAAGCCCTGGAAGTTGAAAAGTATCCATATTAGTTCCCAGTAAGGCCTAAACTGACATTTTACTAAATCTGTCTGGAGGAGTTTCAAAAATCCACTGTGTTACCTTTCCTGACTCAGTTCTCCTGCTTAAATCTCCCCCTAGCTCCCTGAGCTTCCCTTCTTAAACAAAGAGCCTTTGTTGCTCATTTCCACTCACTCTACAATGAAACGACAGAGATATGAAATATTTCTCACTGGGACCGCCTTCACACATGGACTAGTCTGTTTTTTAGAGCTGCATTCTCTAAGACTCAATTTTAAAACTGTTATTCCTTAGAATAAAAATACAAAGAAAAGAAATAATTTTTCTAAACTGTTTAATTCATAGTTCTCCCTTTTCTATGTTACATATCACTACCATAAGATTGGTAAGAACTATCCCTCTATTACCATGTGACTCTGTATTGAGAGAAAAAGAAAAAGGAGAAAGAAGGAAAGAATAAAGAAATAACGAAATGGATCAATCTTTTTAAAATTTTTATGTAATATTATGATTGATAATTTGTGAATTTCACTTCATGTACTCAGATCATACTCATTTCCCAATTCTCCCAGGCCTACTGCCCCAACCCTTGTGACCTTTTCCCCCAAGAAAAGAAGGAGGAGGAGGGGGGTGGGGAAGGAGGGGAAGGAGAAGGGAGAGAAAGTGGGAAAGATGGGGAGGAGGAAGAAAGACCAATTTTTTAGTTGCCATATACTTACTGGAGCATGGCCAAACTCTTGGTGGCCAGCCCCTTAAAGAACTGAGTCCTGCCCCACATGCTTTCAGATCTGAAAATCTGAAATGCAGAATGAAGGTGGAACTTTAGAAGAGCCTTTTCCTGGAAGCAAAACCATCAGCTCGAGGAATGCAGAACAGGACTGCAGGGCCTGAGGGGACTTTTCAGCCATGCTAATCACAGCATTTGGCCACTCATGTTGGAGCATTATTGGGCTCCAGACAGCCATCTCTGGACCATGTGAATAGTCAAACTATCACAATATGATCACCAGTAGGAAAAGCATGTGTTGCATCTCAGATTAATACATAGGGTAAAAGCTTTGAACATTATCTCATTTTACCTCATTTTTGAAATAATTTGTTTTTTTTTTAGAAGATAGTGTTATTTTTGTTTTACAGGGTCATCACACTCATTGGAGCTCAAGTGACACAACAGGTGTTCATGCATCAACATAGCCCATAAACTGTCTATATTTGCAGGTGAGCAGGGGTCACATGTAGCCAAGGATTACTCTGAATTACAGTTATATTGCAGGTCAACCTTGAATTATTGAGCCTCCTGCCTATACTGTGCAAGTGCTAGGATCACAGCATACAGCACCGTAGCTCTCCTATTTTACCTACCTATGAAGTTATTTATTGAATGCCTATGTGTCAGAGCGTGTCATAAGTATTAAGGAACTAGAAGATAGCAGAGAAGTCATTGCTGTATTATGTAATTTTACATCTGTATGAAAAGATATAGACTATATATTTACAAAATCTATGCTACATGTTGTGTGGGAAGGAGGAAATAAGCAATGTAGAATGAGAAAGGCGCAAGGAGGAGATGGGTAGTTTGTGAACAGACACCACCACTGTAAATACATTGTCCAGTGCAGTCCTCATTGGAAAGAAGCTATTCAAGCTCTTTCCTAATCACGGTATTCTAGTTTGCTTTCTGCTGTGATAAACACTGCCAAAATTCAACTTTGACAAGAACAGGCATATTTGGCTCTCATGTTATAATCCATCAAAAAGGAAGCCAAGAACCTGGAGTCAGGAACTGAACAGAGACCAAGGAGGGATGCTGTTTACTGGCTTACTTCCCCTGGCTTACTGGGCTACTTATGGCTGCCAAGGCCTACCTGCTCCAGGGTAGCACAGCTCAGAGTATGGTGGGCCCTCCCACATTAATCAGTAAAAGTGCCCACAGACATGCTGCAGACCAATGTGATAGAGGCAATTCTTCAACAGAGGTTCCTGCTTCATGAGCAGATCTAGATCTGTGTCAAGTTGACAAACTTAGAAAGCCCATTAACCTAGAATCTTCTATTCTACTGCAGGCATTGTTCCACTGTCTTACAATTATTGTCGTACAACTGGACCATAAGGTATTCTGAAATCCTACTTTCCCGAGCATCTTTGGGTGAAACCTGTATCTTTCTTCTCTCCTAAGCTCCAGTTGTTTTCATTGTCTTATAGGACTCACTCTACATAGTAAACCATGTATTTATTTCACTTCTTTTTATAGTTTCTTTCTGTTAAAACAAATTGGGCAGATATATGTTGAAGTATATCTCTAGTACCCACATTATCTGATATATAGTATAGTTTGAATAAACCCTATTTATTCACAGATAGGAGCCTGGCTGTATCAAATACTAGCCACACGCATTTCTTATATGGGTGGGTTCTCTGATTCAAAATACATTTCACTAATGCCCCCTTTACAAAAGCCATCCAAAAACTACATCAAGAAGTAGTGAAGTGACACGTGCATGCCAGTGAAAGTACAATCATACTCCTGAATGCATAATCCACTTTCTCAGCGCTCCTGCTTCTGATGAGATTGCATGCAGTTTTCACAGTCTCCACAATGCAGAACAGAAGACTCCGCCAAGATTTAGAAAACCAAATGCCATAGGAATTAAGGGTTAAAGAGCATGTTCTCTAAGTGCCAGCTCTGTGAAGAACACTGTGACTCAATGCCAGAGATTATCCAACACCAAAATAAATGTCCAGAATAAGCAGAATATCACCCCCAACACACTCTACCACCCAATAATTTTAAAAAAGCACATTTCTAAATGCATATACTCAGTTGTTTGTTTGTTTTACCTTCTGTCTTGAAAGAGGATTTTTGTTGTTGTTCTTTTTTATTTTATTATTTGTTTACGTTTTACTTTTAATTTCATTGCTATTTTGCCTGCATTTATGTCTGTGTGAGGGTGTCAGATTTGGAGTTAGAGGGAGTTGTGCATGCCATGTGGATGCTGGGAGTTGAACCCAGGTCTTTCAGAAAAGCAGTTAGCTCTCTTAACTGCTGAGCCATCCCTACAGCTCTTTAGAGTGTTTTTAAAGTCATGTTGTCATTTGTAATGCAGTAGGGGAAATCTGGGTGTATTGTTTGCTTCTTTCCATTTCTTCCAATTCTTTTAGCACTGTGGTTACCATTGGTAGGGAGACTATGTTGTTTGGGGAGCACTGACTGTACTGTCAAATAAAAGAGTGGACTCTGATCTGCTAGAGCAAATTTCTAATTACCATCTCCTTGCACTGGAGATCACCAAGAACCTGAGAATGGGAATACACTAAAAAAAGGTAGAACAACAGAAGGTGATGCCATCTCTAACGGAAGCTTAAAATCACTAGATCAAAGAGCATCTGCTTTGGAAGATTAATTTACAGAGACCATTAACTTCAGGGAGTTTTAAATTGTTTTCCTGATACCTTCAAGGAGAAAAAAAAAATCCTGACAGAGGTGATACAAAAGGAATACCCATTGAGTACTTTCCATCCCAAAAGCTCTGTGCCTGTATTTACACCTTCTGATTGAGGATTATTCAGAATTAAAACCAAAATAAATTCAGAAGGGCTGGCAAAGACACCGCAAGAGTTCTACAGAGAGATGCAGCTGCGGTGAGGCAACCTTGGCAGAATGCCTCTCTCAGGGCACATTCATCTAAGGAGAACTGATTTATGTAAGGCTCATGTCTGCCATATTTTACAACTGTAATGGCCAGTAAATAAAAAGAAATTGTTTCTGTCAGCTTACCTCCTCTCTTATCATGAAGGGAAGAAATCCAAGTGCACAATCTTCTAAAAATTCTGTAAAGGTCAAAAGGGACTGAGTTCAGCCTTCTCCGCAGAAAAAAGTGATTTTGCATTTTCAG
Organism: Microtus ochrogaster; assembly: GCF_000317375.1. NCBI lineage: Eukaryota > Metazoa > Chordata > Mammalia > Rodentia > Cricetidae > Microtus > Microtus ochrogaster. The sequence continues at coordinate 24,329,705 of NW_004949099.1, read as the reverse complement.
GCTAAAATTCCTTATACGTTCAGAACATCACCTTTTAGAAAATTTGAAACGCTACTTCAACTGAACTTCACTGTGTAGTTTTCATTTTAAATACAAAAATATAAAGATAAAGATATAAACATCACATATTTGATTGAATCACTCCTTTAACTGGAGGGCAGTAGGAACCAGTTTTCTTATGTGCTTCAGTTCTAATGATACCACAATATAATCCTTCAAAAAGTACTATCAAAGAAAACTTTTATATTAGCAAATATGTGTAGTAGAAATAGCTCTTTTTTTAGATGCAGACATTTTAAGTATTTATAGAATCGATCTCTCTCTGAAGTTGAATGCTAGCTAACTGCTTGCATCCAGTTTCTACTTTTTGAACCAAGTATTACTGAGCTCCAGTTACTGAATTATTCCTTTTCTCTTACACACATTAGAAAAGAAGATGAAGATAGGAAATTGTATGACTGCTAAAAGCAGTGCTTACTAATAAATAATGTCTAATTCAACTGATAATTTCCATTTTATCACTTACTGTGTATCCAAAGAAAATTCATTTCTCTTCTCCTAGTATAATTTCCTTGATTTACAAAGGATAAATGTTACTGATAGCCACACAAAGGACAGTTGTTGAGCAAAATACCCTGACTTGTGAGTGTTGAGATCAGTAGCTGCTACAACTCTCTTGGCTCCCATCCTGCCAATTCTTCTCTATGAAAGCTTTCATGTATTTTATTTCAGTTAAATATAACTAATTTGTATGAAAAATATTAAGTAGAGACACATACATATACAAAATTCTATTTTGCCCAAATGGTAAACAACAGAAAGAGTAAAAGGGTACAGATTTTGAAGAGTACATTTAAGGATATTATGTATGTGAAATATACTATAGTCTATGATTCTGGAAAGACAGAAAATCCCATATATGGTCCCATATAAAAATACATTCATTCAAACCTTAGAAAAATACAAAGACACTCTTGAACACCTTATGAACTTTCAAGCACATCAAAGAAAAATAGCATATGAATCTCCCAAGTGAGAAATACAAATACATCTCAGACACTTCACAGGGTGACTGCAGAAACTGTATATACCCAGCACAGCTATTTGATGGCACAATTTATTTTTTTCAATGAAAATGAAGAAACGGATTTAGAAGATTATTTTGATTTAAGACTTCAGTGTTTAGAAGCTCATTACCAGGAGAGACTGGAGAGAGAAAGTAGAAAGTGACCAGATGTGATAGAAGACTTCTAAGCCAGTGTATAGAGAAGACTGCCTTTTAGTAGAATATCTGGGTGAGAAGTACATCTCAGCAAGCTGGTTGCTTGGCTAGAATGAAAGAGATCCTAGATTTAATACCCATAACACTGAAAAACAAGAAGAACACAGAAAACGGAGAAGTGGAGGAAGAGACTATAATTTGATAATGTTGAGTTTTTGCATGAACACACAATTTGACAAAATCGTAAAATCTTCAAGCATAGGTGTCAGTTTCAGGGATGCTGAAGAATGGTAACATGTTTTCTATTAGAAGTATAATAGAAAACGTAATGAAGGAATTGCACAATCGCAGTCCATGACACTACTCAGGAGCTTTGACACATCTGGCTTAGTTGAGAAGTGTGCCCCAGTTATTAAGGGCATGTGAGAATCTGGGTTAAATTTAAGAGTTGTGTGACTTGGAAAATGTGGGGAAATGGTTCAGTGCTGAAGAACATTCACTGTTCTTAAAAAAAAAAAAACAAAAAAAAACAAAAAACAAAACAGGATCCAGTTCCCAGCACCCATGTGACAGCTCACCACCATCTGAAACTCCAGTTCCAGGGAATATGATTGTTTTCTTCTGGCCTGTGGGGGCACCAGGGCAAACTTGGTGTACACATACATCTGAAAGACAAAGCACTTATATACATAAAAATCACATTAAAAATATTTACAGCCAGGTGATGGCGGCTCATGCCTTTTATCCCAGTACTCTGGAAGCAAAGGCAGGCTGATCTCTTTGAGTTCAAGGTCAGCCTGTTCTACAGAGTGAGTTTCAGTACAGGCTCCAAAGCTCCAGAGAAACCCTTTCTCAGAAAAAAAAAAATTTACAAAGAAGGAGCAAATTGAAATTGATTAGCAGAGAAATCAGAGATGTCAAAACAAGTATGGTTGTTACCAACACAGAGTTTGCAAGTAGATCTGTGAGATGAATAACATAGCCAAGCAAACAAGCTGAAAAGAAGACTTGAGATGCAAAACACAGGAAAGCCTATCAACACACCATGAGCTGTGCAGAAGGAAGATGCAACTAAAGAGGTAGAAGATTTAGAGAAGCCTACAGGATAAAGAGTGGATAGGTTCTCAGCAGTTACACTATGAGAAATAAAATGTTTGGCCTTAGATATAACAAATCCTACCAACCTTTAAAGAAAGTCCAGAAAAATCAGAGTGGTGATTTGAAAATAACCAAAGATTCAACTTCTACAGAATTTGTGCTCTGCCAAAAAGGCAAGTGAGACAGAGATGGGCATATACCCGGGTCATGGTGTGCCATAAAAGGTGACAATGCTTGGTAGAAAGTGAAATGTGACATATGTCCCATTATCCAATATTCTTTCACTCGTTGTTTTCTAGCTCATTGGACAAGACACAATTTGTATTTGTTTACAAACTAATCAATGGTAAGTAGATTTTACCTATGATTTACTCAAATAAATGTAAGTTTTCTATCACCTTGTGGGTATTCTCCATCCAGATTGAACCAAATTCAGACTCTATTAAAAAGACAAGATGGCAAAGTTTCTAAAAGAAAATTAAAAAAAAAAAAACAGCTAAAGTGGTCAGTAAAATTGAATGATACACAGTACTAAAGTCAGTTAGAAATTAAGAAGACTTACTTTTTAGGCATGATAGGTTGTAATCATTGTTGAGTATCTACAATACAAAAGACACAGTATCTTCTGTTTTGATTCACAAAGATTAGAGAGAGAATTACTTTAGCAAAATTATAGGACTAAAGAGCAAATAGCACACTTAGCATGTACTTAGTTTCAAGAGTATCGTACAGCAACAGAATACCAAAGAGATGCATTTCTTTCCAAAATAAACAAAACACTTTTTTGAGAATATTCTTTTTTAAGCAAGTCAAATTTAAATGTGCTTATCATAAAATACTGAGGATTTGGGTATTAGCATCTTTGAGTTGAAAGGAAATAACATCAAGTAGAAATTAATTTTTTAATTAATACTTTTCCTTTGTTTTACATACTGACTACAGTTTTTCTTCCCTCCTCTTCTTGCATCCACTTCTCCAACTCCAATTTACTCCCTTCTCCATCCATCCATTCTTCCATTGTCTCCATTCAGAAAGGAGCAATCCTCCCATGGGGTTGAATATAAATAACATGGAACATCAAATTAAGAAAGAACTGAGCTCCTCTCCCTGTATAAAAGCTAGGCAAGATATTACAACTTGGGGAGCCTATTTCCAAAAACCTGCTAAGCACCAGGGATAGGTCCTGATCTCACTGCTAGGAGACTTACAAAAGAGTCAAGTTGCACAACTGTTGCACACATGCAGAGGGCCTAAATTGGTCCCTTTAATTCTCGGTGCTTGAGTGTATGTACTGTTCTTGCCATGGACCCAGGGTTCAGTTCTCAGCACCCACATAGGCAACCGCCTGTAACTTCAGCTCTTTCAGTTATTCTAGATCCAAGATATCCAACATAGGCACCAGCAGTCAGGAGCTAACTCCCACAGAGACACATGCCCATAATTTAAAGTAATCTTAAAACTCAAAGGTTTACTCCTTGTTTACATTGAAGGACTTTTAATAGATTAAAATAACAGCCTAAAATTGTCAGTATTCAAAACTGTGCCAAAGGTAAAATATAGACATATTGATGGAGGGGGGTGGATACAACGACTTCTATATAAAAAGGTGGTTTTGTTTTTCCTGTGTGGAATGAGCACAGAACACTAATAAAATCTCTGTGAGTAGGATCTTCACCTAGGTGCTGATCCCTTCAAGAAATTTCAAGGTACTGTGGACATCGATTGGCAATTTGTCTATCAATGAAAGTAAAGAGGTATAAGCCAAGTGCAAACAAACAGAACAGTCATTTTTACCTTTGTAAATCACTGAAATGACATCAAAAATAATAGAATCATAGTGTAATTATGAGCCAATTCTTTCCATGAGTTATACCCTGTTACTCTCTATCACAAAAATTCATGAGCATATAGTGACTTGATTAAAATATGCAAACCAGGAAGACATTGGGTATAACTGAATAAAGATTGTGCATCAGAAGTTTGGGAGTCTGTGATGAGGGGTCATCAGCTCACAGAATGACTATTTACAGGGGGCTTACATAGTTGATAATTCTGCCAAATTCTCAACATTGATTCCAAGTAGTGAGTTGAAGTAGGAGAGCCATACTAACAAAAACATTCAGGCTCCTCCATAATGCCCTCAACAGAAAGAACAGGTCGCATGACCATTAGTATAAATAGTATTGTGAAGATAAAAGTTAGTATTGCTATAGGATAGGATCATTTCAGGTTCCCTATCCTCAGCTGCCCAAGGAACTAAATGGAGACATCGCCTTGGGCTCCTGGGAGCCACTCTAGGTTCAAGTCTCTTGCCAATCCTAAGGTGGCTCCCTTAACTAAGAATTGTGCTTCCGTGCTCCCCTATTTAACCTTCTTTTATCCCAATCATCCTGTTTCCCCAATTTTTCCCCATCCTCCCCTTCTCACTTTTCTCTCCCCATCTCCCCTTACACCATCCCACCCCACCCCCAAGATCCCAATTTTCTCCCCAGCAATTTTGTCTACTTCCCATAGCCAAGAGGATAACTATATGTTTTTCCTTGGGTTCACGTTCTTATTTAGCTTCTTGAGGTTCACCAATTATAGACTCCGTGACCTTTATTTATGGCTAGAAACCAATTATGAGTGAGTACATCCCATGTTCATCTTTTTGGGTCT
>NW_004949099.1:24321174-24324140 GCF_000317375.1 Microtus ochrogaster | reverse complement strand
GGCAGAAACTTTTTTCCTTTTCTCAATAAAAAAAAAATATAAAAAAACAGTCCCTTGTAGACAAACAAATAAATAAATAAGTAAAATGTAAAAAAAATAAAAAGATAAAAGTTAGTATGTGTATGAATTTCTTTAGTGGTTCAATCTGATCATGTGGAAGGCAATATACAGGCAGAATGATCCGTTCGAAAGGGTACTAATGTAGCAAACAAAATAAAACCCCAGATCCTCATTACCCTAGGTGGTAAACAGTTACTTTAGGTAAGACATGTGTGATACTTAAAAGTGTCAGCTTGGTAGAATCTAGAATCACCCAAGGAACAATTTCTGGACAAGTGTAAAGGAGACTCTAGACTGGATTAACTGAGAATATCAATTACTTTCTCTTTACATGATAAAACTCCATGACCAAAAGTGACATATTCATGAAAGAGCTTAATTGTGACTCATAATCCAAAATATGAAACCATAATGGCAGAAAGGCGTGACAGAAAGAATAGGAAGCGGAAAGTTCACATCTTTAAACACAAACAAGAAAGAGAATGTAGCACAATTAGTAAAAACTCAGAGAGAGAAATTGGGTTTCAACCTAAATATCCAAAAAGCAAAGCAGCCAGCCACTGACCCTTACATTGACCTCAGTCTAAAATGGCGATCTTGACTCCAGGAATCTCAGAATGAGACTGTGTCTGAGAACTGTCTCCTCCCATTTTATAATCTGATCTAGGGTTAGTGTTAAAGGGGTGTGCAACTGTGATTAAAGGCATGCTCTTCCTGGTTTCTATGGCAACTAGTGTTACTACTGGGATTAAAGGTGTGTGTTTCCACTGCCTGATCTATAATGCTGGCCAATGTGGCCATTTTATTTTTCTAATCCTCAGGCAAGTTTTATTTATTAAAATGCAGTGAAATGCTACTACAAAAGAGAACAAGCTAGAAGTAGGACAAGGCCATAAAAATTCAAAGTCGACCCACATTGACTTATTTCCTCCAACAAGGCTGCACCACCTCCCCAAAGAACAGTATCAACTCCAAAACAAGTGTCCAAATACTTGAGCCTATGAGAGGCATTTTTCATTTAGATCATTAAATGATTCAGTGATTTAATAAGTTGGGAAGATAGATCACAAATGTGATTAGCACTATCCTGTAGGTTGGGGTCCGGGACTGGATAAAAAACAAAAAGGAGCAAAGAATCAGTAATCATCCCTCCCCAGTTTCCATTTATGATGCAGTGTGACCAGAGGCATCATGCTCCTTCCACCATGGTTCTATACACCATTGGGACTGTATCATCAACCTATGACTCAAATAAACACTTCCTTCCTAGAGTTGTGTATCTTGGGTATTTTATTACAACCATGAGGAATATATCTAATTTAGTGAATCTTAGAACACACTGTTTCCTGAATCCATATGGAGCCTGCTTCACTAAGCTTGATCTTGACTTCATCCTTGACTTGTGATTTGTATTATGCAGAGGTTTATGGAGAGGAACAATAGTTTGTGAGTTCTTATAGTATGATTTTATGTTTCTGTTTACCATTTCTCCATGTGAACACAAAGCTAATCCACTAATCTTAGAGGAAGGGAAGGAGAATTCTACCAACTGAAATGACACAAATGCTGTCTAGTCCAGCTGAAACACGACTGATTTGTAGACATAAAAGCAATAATCCATTATTTTCAGTAGTTGTTTATTGTGAATGTTCATTAGTCATCATTATTTTCATGAAGATCTATCCAATCAGAAGAGCAAAAAATGAACCCATAAACATAAAAGGCAGTTAGTTCTGTCTCTGGAGGTGGTTGTAGATAGCTTTACTTACTTGCTTGAGAGTGGGAGATTTCTGTTTGATTTATGTTTGGAAAAGAGTGTAAGAAGTCAATATATACAGAAAAGGAGATCTCTATCATTTTTAAAACAGGAAAAAAAACTGGAAGAAACATGCTTTAGAACAGAGTTTATGTAGTCGGAGTTTGTTTGTTAGTTTCCCTGCTGCTCAGATCTGAAGTAATCATACAGAAACTATATTAATTACAATACTGTTTGGGCACTAGCTAAAGCATATTTCTAGTTAGCTTTATGTCTTAAATTAGCCCATTTCTATTACTTTTTATTTTACCATGTAGTTTAAACTAAAACATTTAGTTTACTAGTACTGGCACATGAACATCTTTCTCTTTTGGAGGCTTAGTAGCATCTCTGACTTTGCCTTTATCCCAGCATTCAGTTATTCTTCCTGCCTAGCTCTATTTTTCACTATCATAGGCCTAAGGAGATTTCTTTATTCCTTAAACAATAAAAGCAACACATATACAGAAGGAATTCTCACATCATCTCCCTTTTCTGTCTAAAGAAAGAATGTTTTAACTTTAACATAGTAAAACTAGATATAACAAAACAGTTATCAAGCAAGAATTATAGTTACAATATTTAGTCCATTGACATTTGACAAATTAAGGAAAATACTCTATCATCTATTCTATCTTTGTGAGTCTAAGGTTTTATATCTAATCTGTCTTTTATAAATATAACTATCTTTTTTAAACTTAATCAAAGGTCCCAGAAGGATATAATATCACCTAAGTTAATAGGAAATGCATTGTAAGCAAATTTCCAAAACTCTAGAATTGGCAGAGAAATCTTGCTAGCTGGACAGTCACCCAAAGTTCTCCTGTAATGTTTTGACATCCATCTTCAGCCTAAAGGCCCATAATATCTGGAACACTTTTCCATAAAGCAGGAAATTTCAAAGACAGTTCGATCTATATCGGCAGTTTGTCAGTCATTTTCTTCAGTGTCCTACAGAATGTCTTGCAGACTCCTTATGAAGCAGGAGCCATAAAGGACAGTCTCACCTTCTTTAGACAACTTTAGCAGTCATTTTTTCCAGGTCCTGCATGTGCAGTTCCTACAGCATATGATCAAGCAGTCCAGGCAAAAACAGTTTTGTGAGCCGGGC
>NW_004949099.1:24305187-24320434 GCF_000317375.1 Microtus ochrogaster | reverse complement strand
CCTTTAAATATAAACCAACACTTAGTAACACTATTTGGGAATATGGGTATAGTTCTCTCCAAACTACTTTTTGCTTTTTGTTGGACAAAGTATTTGGGAAAGGGATTCATGGAGACCTTTTGGGGTGTCTTGGTCCATCTACCCACATTAGTCTTGAAGGAATCCACATTATTTCATTCTCTGTGGAACCAAAAGAAGAACCTCTTTTTCAAAGCAATATATCCTTCCACCCAAATTTTGAAGTCAAGATACCTTTAAAGTATATATGTTAGTTTAGCTTATCTGGCTGTACAATGAAGTATTTCTCTGTACTTAGCTCATTAACAGTGAAAAAATTCAAAGAAAATACAGTAATATGTATTATCCAGACTCCCTGTGTATATTCCATCCTTACATGGCTTATTTTTCTTAGTCCTTTAATCTGTGACTATATTCTGTCTCTTTAAAGACTCTGTTTTTTTTTTCATATTCTTTTTCTTCTGTCTTTCAAGTCCACATACATTTATCTAACACTGTTAGCCATTTAGAGGTTTTTGCCATACTAATTCTTCTTTATTGTGTATCTGCAATCCTTTTCAGACCAATACTGCTACTTAAAATGCTAAGTGGCATGGCATAGACTAATTCTCTTTTGCCTTCTGGCTTTTCCCGGTCTTACATGGTAGATGAGTTGATTCACTGCCTATGACATTACTACTCCCTCAACTCTAGTAAGCAGTTGGCCCATGCTGCCACCAAGTAACTTGCAACACACTGCCCACAAACCCCATTGAAGTGCTTGGCCTCCTGAAAGAGCCAGAGTTCATGCTACCTGAACCAGGAAGCTCCCGTTTCTTATGCTGGATCAGTAAGCTTTTTCTTAAAGAAGTTAGGGTGAACCTGCTCACTGCAAGCAAACAGAGCCCATCAAAAAAAATTACAGCTTCCTAAAAGCAGTACTAAACTCTGCTCTTTTCTGTCTAAAATTTCTTTTCAAGCTCTCTCAGGTTTTATGTGGATGTAGTTTGCCCTGTCTGCACATCATTCTGTCAACAAAGTTTTCTATCCTGCTAAGTCCCACAACCATTCAGTCCCCCCAAAACACACACAGATATCTACATTAATTATAAACTGGTTGGCCTATTAGCTCAGGCTTCTTCTAAATTATCTCTTACATCTTACATTAACCCATAATTTTTGTCTGTGTTAGCCACATGGCTTGGTACCTTTTATCATGAGGCATTCTCATCTTTTTCCTCTGGGTCTAGGTGACTTGCAGACTGAGACTTTCTTCTTCCCAGAATTTTCCTTATCTGGTCACCCTACCTATATTTCCTGCCTGGTTACTGGTCAATCAGCATTTTATTAAACCAATACAATTGAAAAATCTTTACAGGGTACAAGATCATTGTCCCACAGTAAGTCAAGACTAAGGATGTTGTGACAACTTTTTTGTTCAATTTTAAGAAATGGAGCTGAGAGTAAGCAGGTAGATGAGAATGTAGAGGGAAGGGGAAGGGAGGAGAGATGGGAAACTGGTTGGTATGTAAAGTAAATGAAAAAGGTGTTATTTAAATAAAAACCAAGTCCATAAAACATTTGTAAATAAAGAAAAAACTGGAATTGATTGTGGTATCAATTGAGGTTATGAGATGTTATTTCTTTTCTCCTCTCATGACAATCAGGAGTGGTAGGGATTTATTCAGTGTTATTTCAAAGGAACATATACTATGTAATATCTCTCCAAAACACAAAATAGATCACTTTTTTACCAAGGTGTATTTAAGGCTGTGGTAAAGGAAAGCCTAATCTATTAATAGGGTGATATTGTATTGATATAGTGGTAAAAATTACCCTCTAAAATATTTTGTAGAACTCATTAGGTTGGATATGACTCCTCAGTCTATTTGCTATTTAAATAAGACTCAGATATTCCTGTATGGAGACTAGGCACTGAAGGTAAACTAGATAATTTAGATTATGTTCTTCACCCTTTTAAGCTGCTGCCAGAGTTGAAAGTTGAAGGGAATACTGTTCTCTACGAAAATGAATAAATAAAATTAGTAGGCAGTTTTAAATACCTCAGCTTTACCTTTCTTGTGGTTCCTCGAGGTAATCAGGAACAAGTTCATAGAATTGCATAAACCCTTCACTCCTCCAAACACAACCAATAAATGTGAAGAAGTTGGTGTCAGATCATATTCTCCAGGTGCATTTCTTAGGTTGCCTTTCACTGTGATCTGTATCACCTAGGGTCATATCACCAGAACACAGCAAGCCAGCTCCAAATACAAGCCATTAAAGATCTTTATGTTAGTCTTGTATTACTAAATATACTTAGCATTTGACTTATTTCTAGTTTACATTTACATCTATATTCCTTAGAGAATTTAAAATTACCAAGAAGAAGTCTTCTTTCTGTTAGTTGTTCTTTTAGTTCTTTTAGCCTTAGCCACAACACTTCAGGATGTATTTCTATGACAAAAGACCATATACATGAATGTTTAAATGGTCTGTTGATTTAAATATTTTCCAGCTCCTGTTGTTAATTTCTAAAAAAAAATATAATTTAAAATTATGTGTATAGGTGTTTTACCTTCATATATATTTGTGAGCTACAATCATAGTGCCTGAAAAGGTGGCTGATCCTCTGACATTGGAATTATAGATGATCATATGTCACCAAGCAGGTGCATGTAGGGGATGTAATCTGGTTCTCTAGAAAAACAACTCAAACTGCTGAGACATCTCTTTCTCCATCTTTCTCTGGTGTAGGAAGTCCTTCTGTCTATGTGTTGTTTGTATTGGTTAATAAAGGAACTGCTTTGTACTTATAGCAGAGATGTAGGGAAAGAGAGCTAGGTGGAAAAAAACTAAACAGAATTCTGGGATGAAGAAGGCAGGGTCAGGGAGATGCCATGATGTGTCACCAGAGATAGATGTGCTGGAAGTTTGCTGGTAGGTCACAACCTCTTGCTGTTACACACATTAATAGAAATGGGTTAAATTAAGATGTAAGAGTTAGCCAATAAGAAGTTAGAGCTAATGGGCCAAGCAGTGATTTAATCAAAACAATTTCTGTGTGATTATTTTGGGGCCAAGCTAGCTGGGTGGCTCCTACATTATTAATTTCTGGTATGATTCCATTATGATCAAATGACTAACTCATCCAAGTATTTCCAAATTCAATGAGGTTTATGTTGTTGTCTAAGATATGCTTTATACAGTTGAACATTACATAGGCATTTGTAAAAAAATGCTTTCCACTGTGCTTTTAGCCTCAGTTCCTACAATGTCTGACTGGAGAGAAGAGAAGAATCTCAAGACCTGAAGGAAGGAAATATATTACAGGGTAGGGCACTATGTCTTCTTCCTGTTGTCCATTGTAAAAGGAGGGAGTTTCTAGTCTACAGGAATTATCCCTGTCAAGAATTTTCTAGGAAAAGATTTTTTTTTTCTGAGAAAAAGGAGATAGTGCTCTTGGAAACCAATCACTTGTAATAGGGATTTCTTTATACTAAAGTTCCTTCCTGATATTACTGCAGAGGCTGGGCAAGGTCCTTTTGTGGGGCTTTCCAAATTCTAGAGGCCTTGCACATCCTTAAATTTAGGTACCTTCCATCTCATTTCACCATCTCTTGCCTGTATCTTTGACTCACCTGTCACCTCTTCATAAAAACCCTGTAATTTCATTGGACTCAGCCAAGTAATTTGAGATGATCTCAGATTCAAATCCTTAACTTAATTGCAGTCACAGATAGCCAAAGCATTCTGACTGATCCCTTGATGTGAGAATTTCTCAATTTCAGAACTATCAATTTATAAATTTTCTCTTATTTGTTATTGCATTTATAGTCACCTGCTAGTTACAACAGTAGTAAGAAATTGAAACCAGCTAAGCTTCTGAGTTAGTCAATGTTGAATTATGCCCTAATTAAATCTTCCTTTCCTTTCACATTTCAGTAGCTCTGCTATTCCTTTTTCTCCCTGAGAAATGAAAGACAAATAACTTTGGAGTTAGTTTTAGAAATGACTTGCATGAAGACTCAGACTCCAAAACTTCTCTGTAGGAACAAAGAGTAAAACTTTGTATAAATTAAATTTAGCCAAGTTTTATAGAGCCAAGCACGATTTGCAATTTGGGAAGCTCATGAAACTAGAAAATATCCAGAGAAACTTCAATCTGCCACGAAGTTGGCAAATATTTATAGACAGAAAATGGAAATGACATAGAGACATTCCCATTGGTTACAACTTGATGTTTGCCTTATTTGAACACAGCTTATACAGTTGGTTATCTGTGTTTGACCAAAGGTCAATTGCTGTGATTGGCAGAAACTGAGCTACTGTTACAAAGATACACACTGAATTAGGCTTTAATCTAGTTTACTTCTAAACTATGTTCACTTCTTTATGTACGGCTTATATGGTAGTCTTCATAGATCGAATTTAGCTGAATTTCACAAAGCATGCTTCCATATGGGAGGGATCTGTGCAGCAACAACTGAAAGATATTCTCTCTCTCCCTCTCCCTTCCTTTCTCGTTCTCTCTTTCCTTTACACCTTTACACACACTCCACATAGAACATGCACTTACACAATTATAACTTTTATGTAAAAAAAGCTTATAAAGATACCTTAGATAATATATTATATTTTATTCATATGATTTGTACACTGAATGAACTCTCTATTACTTTATTTATTAATAGATTCTCAGGACCCCAAATAGTAAGTTTGTTGAACAAAAAAATATTACCAGGAATAGAAGTACAATATACTACTTTCTGTTTACCCAAATTAGAATATTAGTTATTTTTAAGATTGAACTCACTAGGGCTAGGGAAATTTTATGTGTCTGCCCCTCACCATGTGGGTATATGTGTGTGCATAAATAGGAGCTCAATATCAGGTAACTTCCTCAATTATTTTCTACCTTAATTTTTGAGACAGGGTTTCAAACTAAACACAGAACTGAGAATTATCTAGACCAGAGGTTCTCAACTTTCTTAATGATACAACAACCTTTTAATAAAGATCTTCTTGTTGTTGTGACCCTGACCATAAAATTATTTCATGGTGACTTATACATTGACTATGCTAAAGATATGAATCATAATATTAGCAGTATTTTCTGGTGATTTTAAGTGATCTTTGTGATAGGGTCTTTTGACTCCCCAAATGAGCACTGACTTAAAAACTGAGAACCAGTGTTTCTCTAGAATCTAGACTATATGTCTTAAACTTCTAGAGCTCATCTTGTCTCTGAATCCCTGGGATGGGAATTATAAGTATGCAATGATATGTCCAACCTCTTAAACTGTTCTGGTAATCTAACTCAGGAGGTCATGTTTACATACTCAGCACTTTACCAATGCATCCATATCCCTGGCCCCCTTCCTTTTTCTACTACTGAAAAACTATAACTCAGAACTGCTGTTTAATGTGCACAGTTGTGGGGGAGTTATTTATTTGTATTTTTTGTAGACATATTGGTCACAACTTTAACTTGGTTGTGGTAATTAAGGTAGAGTATAAAATCATATTAATGAATATGAGATGAATAATTTATTCCATAATTGTGTCAAAGTAGTGGTTCATAAATAAACCACCTAAGGAAAAGAAAGTCCACAGTTTTACATGGATGAAGAGATTTCAAATTCCGTATGGGACACATTATAAAAAATTGACATAGATCAAGGCTATTATATCTGAACCTTTAGGGCATGTAAAATATTTGCTGTGATGAAAGTTTGCCTCAAAAACACAGCTGGAAACCTCATTCCCAGATGGAAGATGCTAAACTAATATAGCCCTTCCTGAAAAATCAACATAGAGGACTGATATTTAATGACACAAAGAAAGGAGGGTTGTAACTGGAATATTCATCTTTTTTAAATATTTATTTTTATTTTTGAGATTATAATTACCCAATTTCTCCCTTCCATTTTCTCCCCCTGAATTTCCTCTAAACCCTCCTATATACAGCCTTTTTTGGTAGATAGTCTGATTTTTGAATGAAATATTGTCAGCCTACATTGGAAGGGTTCGTTTAGACAATACATACATATTTATATACAAACTTATTTGCTTATAACTGCTAGGTATTTTAGGTAGATAGTGAATCTTATGATTACTTATGACTTTCCAGACAGCCATATTTTATTTTATCTTACTTCTTCTATTTTTATTTTCTTTTCCCTTCTTAGTTAGAGCTTCTGCTACTGACTTTATCCATTCTTCCCAGAAAATAACTTATATCATCTGAGGAAGCCCAAATACAGAATGTAAAACCATGTAGCAGTAAGTCTTACCCTTGAGAAACCACAAGTAATAAATTCAACTTGGAAAAGTCTCACAACTCTCTGAAACAAGTCCACATTTTTGAACAAGCAAGAAAGGGCAAGTTCAAGAATGATAATAACTACTTTACAGCTACACTGAAAGGATGAACTTAGAAAATATGTATCACTATACAATAAGTTTATAAAAGCACATTAATGTTAGTTGCTATTATTACAATATAAGTAATAATTCATTAGATACTGGGCTAAAATAAGCATTGCTTGGGGTTTTCAGCTACATCCTATCCTGTGCCGTATAAAGAAAGTAGTTATGAGCCTGATGTCCTTATATACACTAAGTACAAGCTCTACAATTGAATTATATTCCCAATTTTAATAATGACCTTTAGTGATTAAAACCACCAAGAATTCAATTTTCTTACAGTAGGTAAATGTAATATCACAGTTAACTGAGATATTTTCCTTCCAATACTTTTTCAAATTAGTGAGATCAAAAGATTTTGTTATGTGTCAGTAAAAAAAAAAACCTAATATTCTGGGGAAGTCTATTCAAAGAAGAAAGAAACACATACCTTGGCTCCCACCCCACTGCTGCTCCAGGACCAGAGAGCATCTACACAAAACATGCTTAGTAGCTCCTTATTGGATACCTACCTGTCTTACCAACTTGTTTTCAACTTGGAAAACATTGATGAGTCTGGCAAAGAATAAGAGGATGAGCACAATAAGAATGGCAACAAAAATACTGAGCATCTGAAGTCATCCTTCAGTTTAGGGACTAGGGAGAGGATATTCATTCTAGGGCATGTCTGTATTTTCTGCTGTTTATTGTGGAATTCCACATAGGAGTAAACGTATGAAGCAAGGATCTTCCTTTTAACTAGGGGTATGAAAAGGAGAAATTAAATAGAAGATAGCTTGAGCAGTCTTGCTAGATCTTAGGATGATATTTTCACACATTGTTTTTCATTCATATTTGTTCATGCTCATTACTGTAATCATAGTAAGTGGTAAGTGGAGGAAACCTATGCAAAGAATGTCAGCATGGTGGTTACAAGTACAAAGAAAAACGATTTTCATTTTTTTTTCAAAAATATAATCATTCCATTTACTTGAAAAGAAACAGACAAGGGAAAGATATAGGTCAGGGGAGAATCAAATTAGTCTGACAAGTAGCATCACAAATAAACAATCCTGAATAGGATCAAAGAATATTTTATACATATGTGTGTTTGTATAAAGATGTCACGCCAAAAAACACTGTTTTGTACAACTAATGAACATTTTCAACAGGGAAATATGGTGATATTTTGTTTGTGATCTAACAAAAAATGCTTGGCTGAAGATCAGAGTGTAAAGCTAAGCCACAGCCACAAGTTAGCCATAGAGGCAAGAAAGTGGTGGCATACACCTTTAATCCCAGAATTTGGGAGGTGGAGGCAGATGACTCTCTGTGAATTCAACTGTAATGATCTGTTCTGTCTCTTTAAGAGACAAGCCATGCCCACTCCCTTTTCCATCCACTGAGGCAGGCAGATCTTCCTTCCTGCTTGCAGCTTGAGTCTCTTCCTTTTCTGTCTCCCTCTGGAAGAGGCAGCTTCTGCTTCTCCCCTTATCCTCTTCTGTCTCTTCCCCTCTCTCCCTTTCTCTCTGCTCTTCTCCCTTCTCCCTTCCCCCTCCATAACCCACAAAATAAATATCAAACCTCACTCTGTATGGTGTGCCTATCTATCTGTCTCTTGCCTGCCACCTGAAACCAGCCACCTTCAGAGACCTGTGGCCTAAGACCTGCACCAGTCCTTGCCTTGGACTGGCTGCTCTTGGGACCCACTGCCGACTACTACCTCTTGACCTGCAGTGTTTCTGCCACTCCAGCTACCTGGGGATCTGTAGAATTTTTTTTTTATTAATCCACACAAAATTGATCCAGTCTAAAAGAGAAACAGAGCCAGTAGGTGATGACTCACTCCTTTAATCCCAGTATTTAGGAGTCATACATCTTTAACCCCAGCACTAGCAAAATGAAGACAGGCAGGAACATGACTGGGCAGAGAGAGAAATATAAGGTAAAAGGAGACAGAAACACATTGTATTCAGTCTGAGGATTTGTGGAAACAGGATCTTGCTGCCCTTCAGTGTGAGGATTTGATAAAGTTAAAAGTTAAAGTGGCTGGCTTTACTTCTTTAATATTTCAGCATTTACCCCTACATCTTAACTCTAGGTTTTTATTATTGCAATCTATTAGGAATTGTGCTACAGGGAAACAGTACAAAACTTGGAATTGGGGGTTCTGATAGAAGTATCAATACATCTTTAGTTGGCAATAAAGCACAAGGCAACTTGAAATAAATCCATAAACTCCTAGTGTTTTTATCTGTCATACATGGGGCGATTTTAAAACATACCTCATAATTACCAGAAGGAGATGTGCTCTTCAAAGGGAAACCATCTGTCATTTCCCACATAAGGCATAACAACATACTATAAAGATATTAATAATTCACTTAACTAAACCCGACAGAAGCTTATGGGAAGCAATGGTTTTATCAACATGTAACATTTTTTTTGTAATCTTTAGTTCCCAACTTGTACTTGATTTCTAATGCCATAAGTTTTAATTAAGAGCTACCATTTTTCCCATTCCTGTTGTTCATTACATTTTACATTGTCAGGATAGATTTTGTTAGAAAAATATAGCAAATCCTAAACTTTTCAGTTCCTGGAGTTATACTAAAGCCAAATCCCTGACTACCTCTGGTGTACAAAGTGTGGGCTGTCAATGAATAACACTAATGTCTGCAAAGATCTTCTAAGAATTATCAACTCTTGGGGTCAAACCCATACATACTGCACCAGACTGTCCCAGGAGATTCCTTTAAATGATCTGATTTGAGGCACACTGCTCTCCAGAAACTTTATCTTATTGTGAGGCTTTCATTTATTTCATTGCTTTTTGTATATACCACTGGCCACAGAAATAGAACTTCATAATAAAGACAGCCAAAGCTAGAAAGGTTCACTTTCATGTTCTAGACAAGACCCTGCACTTTTATCAGGGGGTAATACTATCTCCAAGATCACATGCCTACTAAGCCAAGAACCAAACTCAGTCTAATGCTTTGAATACTAGTTCTTTCCAGTTATACCTAATGTTAACAGAAACATGATTTAAATATATCCATTTCCCTTCTTGAATAGCAAAAAAGGTTAATCACAGGATTCCTGGGCCACTCTTTGTATTCAGACTTTCTAGCTTCTATGTGTGTGTCTGTATTTATAGAAGACGACTATCAACTCCTTGTTTGAAACCAAGGCCATTTGTGTGATTGGGGTGATGGCTTGACCATTTACCTCTGGCTTCATCATTATGGAAGTAGAGATGACTGATCTTCATAGAGAACTTTGATAGTCTCAGCTGAAAAGCCTTTGGAAATCACAAAGAATTACAAGGCTATACATATGAAACCTATACCATCCCATGAAATCCCTACATCTAGAGATGAAAACAAACTTAGCAGCATCTCAGATCTAGGCCCTGCTTCACCCAGTAGCTTAGTTCTCTGGGAAAAATCAAAATTACTTTGTCCATTATGAACACAAAGTTTTTTTAATTTCTGTAGAAACAACCACCAGGACAGGAAGAAACTGATTAAAGGTTCTGTGTCTCAGCTTTGAGCACCAGCTCTTCCATTTAGGGGTTGTCTCAAAAGAAGCCACTGTTCCCACACTCTGGACCCCTGATTATTCCTCTTAAATGGCCACCATACCAGAAAAGCAAAGAATTACACCTCATTCTATGCTCTGGGTACCCAAAGTTGTCTCTTTCTATTGGCTATCAGTGTGTGATTGACATCCCTTTGTTATAGCAGTTGTTGTTTTCTCAGTCTCTTCTAGGACCAGTGTTTCTAAGTTAGTGACTATATGGCTCAGTAAGGGATTCCATCACCAACTCCCCTAGGAGAAAACATACATCAGTCCATCAGCATGGCCAGTGTTCTGTCATCGTGACAGCTGACCTTATTTATGAAATGTTTATTAATGTCTGATCACAACAGGATGAGTCCCAGGCAGACCAACACAGATCCAACCTTCCTTCCTATGGTATTTTCAGATATTTCTACAAGAGTCACCAGCTGTAGGATGAACTGGTACACTCAAGAGACCAAGATGAAGGGACTAGTTACATGATCCCTGATGCTACACTAAACATGAAGGTCAGTCCACACATAAATGTGTTTTGTCCATGTACTTTTCAATGATTTTAGCCAGTTTTCTTTTTATTTAAGATTGCTTTGTTTTTCTGTTCCATGAAGCTTACTTTTGTGAATTAATATGCACATCACGTTCATAACAAATTTTTCCTTAGCTAGCTAAGTTGTCATGTGATTTTCTTAAAATTATTTATAATTTTATCTAGTAGTTCAAATTACCATTCTAATTTTAAGTTGCCACCTTAGAATAATGATATAAATTAAGTAAATATTTGTAAACTGAGAAATCCTAAACAAATCTAAAATGTTATTTTTAGAAAGCAGTGAGTCAGGAAAAAACTGACTTGTTCTTATTTTGTTTGGCATCCAGAAACTAATGGAGTCCCCAGATAATATTCTTCTAATACTTAATAAATACATACATTTAATTTCTTTTCATTTCAAAGGTCTAGTACATGTGTTACTTCTTCAAGATTTGCTTCTACTAATGCAGAAACTCACAACTGGACAATATGCAGATAATGAGAGATTTTGGAGTACTTAGTTCTGAAGAGGATGTCTTTATTAAACCCTCCTCTCAGGGCTTATTGAGCTATGTTGAATAAAAGGTTAAAAAGTTGTAAGGGACAGAGCGGTAGATGACTTCAAGAAAATTTCCTCCAGACACAATGAGAATGATTCACATATGAATTCACAGATACTATGTCAGCAAGACAGGGACTTTATCATAAAGTTTCAAGCCAGACTGTGTCTCAATGATGAAATGGAGACTCCAACAAAGGATCCCACCTCCAATCAAGAAAAAAAGGCAATGGAAAAGGAAACCTTGATTTTGCTAATAGGATCAGAAAGAGTATTTTGGTCACATTTAGGGTAGGCTCCATGTCTAACAGTAAATAGTCAACATAATATGAAAGCACTGTATTTTTTGTAGACTTTTTGTCTTAAGTTGATTTGTTGGTAATTTCTTAGTCTCATTGGTCTTATGTTTGTATACTTTCATTTTAATTTTGTTCTCTCTCTCTCTGTCTCTCTGTCTCTGTGATTCTTGGGCTATTTTTGTTCTTTGACTTTGTTGTTATTTGTTTGCTTTTTAGTCTGTTTTTCAAACAGAGAATGACAAGGCATAAAGATATAAGGAAGTGGGGAGGATCTGAGAAGGGTGAAGGGAAACAAAGACCAGTATACATTGCATTAATTTTATTCAAGAAAAGCTACTCACTTCTAGTGTTGTTGGGGTTTCTGTCTTTCCCAGTTTCCACAGTCGTTAAGTCCCAAAGAAATCACACAGAAGTCTACATTAGTTGTAAACTGATTGGCCCATTAGCTCAGGCTTCTTATTAAATCTTATAACTTATATTAGCCTATTATTCTTATCTATGTTAGCCACGTGGCTCATTACCTTATTTGATGAGACAGTTACATCTTGCTTCGTCTTTGGCTGGGTCAGGATTTCAGAACAGGACTTCCTTCTTCCCAGAATTCTCCTGTTCTCATTGACCTGCCTGTACTTCCTATCTTGCTGTCTCACCTATACTTTCTGCCTGGCTACTGGCCAATCAGCATTTATTTAAAATATAAGTGACAGAATAAATATAAACAGTCGGCCAACATCACTTCTAGGATTGGTACATGTCTTGTAGACACATAACTTTCACACACATTTAAAAAAGACCTAACATTGTCTTAAGCAATATGACTTATAAGTATTCCTTTGTTGATTAAAAAACACTTAGAAACACCTATATCTAAGCTGTATTCAAATTCAGCCAAAGCTTCATTAAAAGTAAAATTATCACTGATGTCCTGCATATGCTGACAACTGTTCCACAGTCTCTTTGTAAACTTCCTTTCTTTTCCTTTAAATGTTTCTTAATACTAAGAGTAACAACAAGACAAAACTTTGGTTTGAGCCAGATAATTTCCTGCTCATTTGGAATGACCTTTGTTTGGCTATACAAATCAACCACACTCATATAAATTCTAACATTTTAATAGAAAAATATAATTTGATCGGAAAAGCAAATTAACCATTTATGGAATTCTGAAACACGGAGTTGGAAAAGATGACAGCAATTGAACTCAAGAACTTCTTTGTAGGATCATTTTATGCCTTTTAGAACTTCCAAAAACTACTATGGCCTTATCTGCCACTCAAGATAAAGAAAAGAAGCAGAACCAAAGGTGGAAAAAAATGCAGATGGTTGTTCAGTCTGGTAGAGAGATATTTCTATTATTTCTCCATCTAATCAAAAATAAACCTGTGATATTTTAAAGCTACCACAAAAGAAGAACAAGGAAATCATGATCATACCTTATAAATCTAGAGTCAGGAACCTACATTCAATTTTTTCTCTTTCTGGATAATAAGGATGGTTTCTTGATAATATGGTATAATTACTTAAGTGATATCTCAGTGGCATATCTGCTTTTCTCTAGCCATAAGTTCAAAAATTCTACTTTCCAAGTCTGTCTTTCTGTCCATGCTCCACCAGCCATATCAAAATATGCTCACACTTCTTTATAAAGTGCTTTTCCTGATACAATCTTTCCCACTTAGACAAGTTCTTCTTTGAACACATAGGATCCTAGAAGATATTTCTGACCAGTGTTACACACTGTAACCTGGTTCTACTCTACTCCATGTTACTCTGGAAGATCTTTAGTCCATATCATCTTTAACATCCTCTGAGACCTTAAGACAGAAACGGTTCTTCATCCATGTATGGTGGACAAAAGGTCACTTTATATTCGCATTATCATAAGTTGTAAAGCTATTAAATACACTAGTATAATGTACATCACAGATCAATAACAAAGTCTACTATAGAAGGTCAGCAGTTTCTGCGTATCTGGTGGACAGTGAGTAAGAATGAGTGATAACTTGTGCTATATGGAGAAGATATTAACAGAAAGACAAATCCCCTAATTCCTACAGAATAGTTTATTTGGTTGCTTAGTTTTTTTGTTATTTCCCACTGCAGCACAGTAATTTATGAAAATGACATTTCTATTGGAGTAATTTTCTCTAAATTATTATTTGCCAGGTCCACTATATGCTTAACCAACAGGATTTATCTATACTTTCTGACTGAGTACTACCCAAGCTTGTATTTAAGAGGAGAGTGAATGTATCGTAAGGACTCAGAAGAAATTAAAGAATGTCTAAAGACATATCTCAAAGTTCAAACTTGTCCACTGCAATTCAGAATTTTAGTTGTGATAAATCATACATAATGGAAGAGTGGGAGAATTGAGGAAAGTTCAGTAAAAATCATTTAAATCTCCATTAAGAGAGCATTAGAGCTCTCACCACTGCCACACCATTAAGCATCTCATTATCATTAGTTCTCTGTCAGTTTCAACAATTTTCTTTTCATCCAATACTACTTCATTCTCTGACCCAACAAATGCAATTTGACCTTATTAGCCTCCTTGGTGTTAGCATTGGAATAATAACAAGGTGAAGTCAATTGCCATCTATACCCTAAGCTTGACAGTTACTTAAGTTAGGTAGTTGTAATTGCCATGGCCAAAGGTCACATACTTGCCAGTCAGGTTAACCATACCATATTGGAGAGCTAGGATATATGTAAATTTATAATAGTGAATAAACAGACATAGATCCCATAGATTGTGAACAGAAGCTACCAAGAATTTATACATATTAACTGATTTAGATATAGTCTTCTGCAGTGTTCATGCATGTACCAGAGAGGTCCCTTGGTTATACTTATATTGATGTGATAGCATCAGTTGAGATCATAATTTACATTAGAGTTCACTCCTGAGAGATCATATTATGTGAACTTCTCACAAATGTATTATAACAAATATTTGCCAATAGTTTGGAGTTAACAACTTGAAGATATAGCACACTGACAAGTTCTCAGAAATTATAGGCCATGATAGAATCAGTAAAATGTTTGTGTAGGAACTAGTGAAATCTTATATTGTAAAAACAAGCAGTAGTAGCTAACAACTGGAACCACCACCATATCTTTTAGAATCATAAACATGAAAATTCTATTTTAGAAATAAGCAATACGTTCCAATATTGATATATTCAAATATATATATATTTGAATTGTCATGCGAGAGTAACTGTATCTGTGATTACTGATAATGTGTGTTCTATGCAAATATCTTCATCATATAGAGTCATAAATATTTAATGTTGTAAAGGGAAAAGAAGCCTATTTTTTTGTTTATCTCAGATAGAAAGATGAACTTCCTCTTTTAGTTCTCTTACTTAATAATAAAATTGTGTAACGCAGAATGTTAATTTATAGTTAAATGGCCTTTTAAAAACCTAAATCAATATGTGTGAAATCCTTTATGCAAAGTTCAGACTGGTCTACCTACTTGAATAGACTGATAACTTTCAGCAATGAGATGGAGTGCCAGAAGCTTTGGTGAAGAAGGGAAAGGAGAGAGAAAATGTGAACTGGATATGAAACTACTGTTGGAAATAAGGCACACATTATGATAGATTTATTTTTTTCCTATTAGTGATTAAAGTTATCCATAATATGCATATCATTTTTATCATAACAAAATGACCCCAGCTTTGGGTGATATGCTCATTACTCTGATTTCATCATTACACAGTATACTTTTGGAGTGGAACACAGTGTCTCATCCTATAAAAGTATTACCTGTCAATTATAAATAATTTAACAAAATATATTTACCTTATAACTCTGAATATGAGAAAATGATAGTTTTTTAAGGTCTTGATTTTTTTCATT
>NW_004949099.1:24283261-24304882 GCF_000317375.1 Microtus ochrogaster | reverse complement strand
GAGATGGGTGCATGAATTTGACAGGCTGTGTTGTGTGTGTGTGTGTGTGTTGGTGGGTGTGTGTATGTGTGTTCCTGTGTGTGTGTGTGTTCCTGCGTGCACGTGTGTTCCTGTGTGCATGTGTGTTCCTCTGTGTACATGTGTTCCTGTGTGTGCGAGAGAGAGAGAGAGAGAGAGAGAGAGAGAGAGAGAGAGAGAGAGAGATTGCTGCTGTGAACGTTCCAAAGTACATTTATCAGGAAAGGGTCTACTTACCCTGGGTGTCCAATAGCCTTAGAATACAATGAAAATTTATTCTGTCCTGAAAGTCCTTGAGATAGTGGTTATTGGTTATTACCTGATGGTAATAGTTATTATACTGTAACTGGCTCCTTTTGGTTAACTCAACCCTCCCTTGTATTCCTGATTATGCACTCATCAAAACTTTAGTCACACTGCATACTCTCCTGCCTGGCTGCTTTTCTGTATTTTCTAGTTAATTCCTTTCACCTTTCTTGTCTCACCCCAAATATCTCTTTCCTAGGGAATCTGCTTATGACTCCCCTAAGGGGAACATTTGGAAACCATTGTATGAGTATCAGAGGACATGGAAATTTTCCTTCACAGCATTTAACACAACTTAGTAGAATAATTACTGTTGTATTTGCATAAGGGATGTTTTTCTCTATTAAGTGGCTTGAAGCTACATTTGACATGTTCATTGTTACATTTCCATGTTGGCTGAATAGTCAAATAACTAAGAAATATTGGAGAAACCCCCATTCCCAGGGTATCCTATGAATCAGTTGGTTGTGAAAACCTGTTTTGACTGAACTTGGCACTTTTGAATTTTTTCTTTTGCATTTTAGGCTAACGTTCTTGGGATATTTCAAAGATAATTCAGAGCTGATTATATATAACTTCACCCAATGAATATCATATAGCACCAAAAACCATTTGCTGCACTAAAATATAAACCAGATTAGAGATATCTTATAATTATAAGACAATGATCTCAGATAAAGAAGCAACATAAATAATTTATGTATAATAGATACAATTAAAAATCTATTACATATTAAGCTATATTTGGTCTACAAGGTTTAGAAAATAAAAAATATATAATTCGTCATCTCTGTTCTCTACAAAGACAAAGCTCTGCCAAGCAAGTGGAGTGTGGATAGTCACTAAAGAAAAAAATAAGAAAATAAAGTGAAGGGAACAGGCATTTCCCAACAGGGAAGAAATTTTATTTTGGCAGAGGAGAAGTGACTGTTAGAGAAATTACTGATGTGACAACTGCGGTCATCTGTATCCACAATACTTTTTTAGCAAGGCTCATAAACTGAGGCTGCTTTTGTTAACATAATGGAACCATTTGTTTTAAGAGACTCTTTCCCAGAAAGATAAAACTGCAAAGCACCAATTATCCTATGTTTACTTCAGTATGTTTTTTTTTCTTAATTGGAGAACTCCTATATATCCAACCATTATCCAGTTTGGTAACACAGTCAAACAGTTCTCCTATTAGGGTATTACTTAGTTGACATGGGAAAAGAGCTCACTTGTCAAACTCACTTTAAGGCTCTTGCCTTTCTAAGACTGCAGCTGCTAACTATGATACAATACCCGAGTATCTACCCAGCCTTAACCTTGCCCTGTGTTGCTATTTCTTTCTGATTGAAATATTCCCTAAAACTTAGGAAACAAGCAAAGTGTAAGAGGATTTTACAAGGATCGTCCTTAAGTCTATAAAAGCAGTAAATCATTGTTGGGGGCCCAGACTTTTAGGGTGAAGTTGCCTAAAAGTTAGACAAGAAGCTATAGGGATGCAACTTTCAAGAGTCTCCATCAAGAGGCGGGCATTTCAGTAGTTCAACTTCTGAGTCAGTCATATTTCCTCAAGCACCCCTCATTACCAATTAAGTCACGGAGCTAAAGAGGGTGAAATTACTCTTTTGGTCTTTTGTTGGTGCCTTATCTATAGAGTCATACATAACGTAACATTTTACCTTATGCTCCGTAGCTGCTCTTAACTCAACTGAGAAAATTCTAAGACTAGTATCAATAAAATCAGACGAAATCACATGCGTTCTAATTATTCTGTCTTTATAGCTGTTCTGAGGAGGGAGAGAGATTTGTTCACAGCTCTGCAGGAAGTCAAAAGAACATGTCTGAAGCTACGGGCACCACGACATCAAATTTCTCTAACGTTCTGCTGACTCTGCCATTTTAAAGCCTCATCAAAAACTCTTTTAGAATGAGAAACCTTGCTGAAAATCCGTTGATACTGATCAGACTTGAAAACTCTATCATCATAGGAAACTCATATTGCCCATAAGAACATGACTTTCTCTATCTGTGTCTGTCACATTAGCAAACACTAGAAAAAGATAATGATGCAAGCTCTGTGATCCACTCCTAAGCCAGGACTATACTCCACCAAGGTAGGAATGAAAACGCGGTGTATCACAGCACAGGGTGTATATTACACTAAAACCCAAACTGCAAGATCCTTCTACCCCTGGGAAGAAAGGTGGTTTGTGACAGACGTTGCTTTCAAAAGAAGCGCACGCCTTTAATCCCAGCACTCGGGAGGCAGAGGCAGGCGGATCTCTGTGAGTTCGAGACCAGCCTGGTCTACAGAGCTAGTTCCAGGACAGGCTCCAAAGCCACAGAGAAACCCTGTCTCAAAAAAACAAAAAAAAAAGAAACAAAAACAAAAAACAAAAAACAAAAAAAAAAGAAAGAAAGAATACTTAGTCTCTTGAGTCTCTCAATGTACAGTTTAGAATGTAGATCTTTTCCTGAGACCTTGTATCTCTTGGATTCCAAAGTGGAAGATGGGAAGCCTAGCTTTAGTCACAGAAATGAGGTGCATTTTTTTTATTCTCATGTTGGTATGATTGTTATGGACCCAACAACAAGATAGAGTGGTTGATGAGCTTATTCTATTTTTGACCAAGAGGGACACAGCAAATTAGTGTCTCTACTCTAATAGGATGCAGGTAAATCACCAAGCTAAAGTTTCACTTGAAACAAATGTTAGAGTTAGAACAAGTCAAAGAAGATAAATTGAAATTTAAATTTTATCTTTTTTTTAAAAGTCACATATTTATTTAACGATGTCCAATAAACAGTCACCTCTGAGATGCCAATGAGTTATCACTTGCAATATGGGAAACCTCACTCTTCAAATCCATAGTTGATACCTATTAACAACTTCTATCTGTAGACTTGTGTTTGCCATTATTGATCTAATTGTTTTGTGTATATCAGATAAAACAAAAAAGTCATCAGTTTTCTCCCTCTACTCATTTATTACTATTTTCCTTCCTGTATTAAGAATAATAATTTTCTTTTAAAGATTCATTTTGAATTTTTATTTATGCCTTAGTGTCTCAGCATATGTATGCCACTGTGTCAGTTCACATGGACATCAAAGGCTGATATCAAACTCCCTGAATCTGGAGTTATAAATAGTTGTGAGCTATGCTGTGTGGGCACTGGGAAACAAAGCCAGGTTCTCTGCAAGGACGTGAATGCTCTGAACAATGAGTTATCTGCAGCCCAAGACTACTCCTATTAGCTAAGTGTTGGGACTGTGAATGAAGTAAATATATAAATATGTAATCACAGTCATAAAAATTAATGGATTGTTAAGAATACACAGTACCATAAACGCAAATTTCTTCAACGTCATCAGACCTGTGGGCATGGAGGTAATCAGCCTTACTTGAGCTTTAGAATAATGTGTTCTTGGGATATATTTTGAGAATTACTCCTTCAATCCTTAGGCATTAATGATGGAGCAGTCTAATTTCTAATTCAGTAACATATTATTTTATTCTGTTATAGGACATATTGTTTATTATACAGGGTAATATCTCAATTAAACTGAAAACATTTAAAAAGTATAGTATGAATAACATAAAGCCCTATAGATTATAATTATTCAGTCTTTTATACCTAGTACAAATTTATAATCTAGTTAATAATATATTTTGGCTTTTTGAATATTTTTGGATTATATATTAAAATCATATACATTTATTAATTCATAAATTTTATGATTATTTTCTTTATCTTAGATTCTATATAACTAGGGCTTATTACAGTTTTATAATAATAGCTGCAAAGATTAAAATTTGAAGAAATTATATCAGATAACATTGAATTAATAATTCAGTTAAAATATTCATAAAAATAAAATAAAAAGTGTCCTTAATTTTTAAAATACTGTAATGCTAATGCATTACAGAACTTATAAAATATGCAAATAAATTTCTGTATGTACTTCCTTTATATCTTGATATATGAGTAAATGGAAGCATGAACGGATGGTAAATAGGAAATAGAAAGATACAACAGACCAAGACATAAATATGTAGAGCCTAAGGAGATGACTCAGTTCGTAATGTGCTTTCTACAGAAGCCTTGAAGATCAGAGTTTGGTCTCCCAGAACAATGGACATGGTGGCCTG
The DNA here is from genome assembly GCF_000317375.1 of Microtus ochrogaster. Classification (NCBI taxonomy): domain Eukaryota; kingdom Metazoa; phylum Chordata; class Mammalia; order Rodentia; family Cricetidae; genus Microtus; species Microtus ochrogaster. The sequence continues at coordinate 24,300,419 of NW_004949099.1, read as the reverse complement.
TGCCTGTGTTCTAGCTTTATTTTTGTTACTGTGATAAATATTATCACCAAGGCAACTTAGGGAAAAGAAGTATTATTTGGCTTACATTTACAGGTCCTATCCCAGTCCATCATTAAGTGAAATTAGAACAGGATCTGGGGCAGATAACATGGAGGAGTTTGGCTTACAAGCCATCTCCAGCTTATTGGGTTAGCTTTCTTAGACAGTCAAGACTCAACTCTTTATGGATGGTGTCACCCACAGTGGTCATCAGTTAAGACAATCTCACACAGACATGGCCATGGATCAATGTGATCTGGCCATTTTCTCAGTAGATAGTCTCTCTTCCCAAATGACACTAGTTGTGTCACATTGTGAATAAAATCTAACCAGTACAGACTGTAATGCTAGTTCTTGGGAGGTGGAGACATGCAAATTCCTGGGCCCCATTGAGTAGCTCATATAGGTCAACTGTCAAGTTTTAGGTTCACCAAGAGACCCTGACAGAAAATATAAAGAAGAAACTAACTGAAAAAAAGCATAGCATGTTAACATATGACATTTACACAAACAAAAGTACATGTACCTGCACACAAATGCATGTACACACATAGACATACACACACATGGCTAATTCTACAGTGATTTAGGTATCAATGTAAATTCATTCTTAAACAGATGAGGATAATAAAAAGATGATCAAGTAATTAATAAACTGTATGCCTTGTAGTAGGAAAGAAACTTCCAATTAACCTTTCACCTTCAGTAAAAATATAATTTAAGGCTGGGAGAACTTTCTTCTTTAAGTAATTCTAAGCAATTAATTTGTTGTGTGCTATTGGTTTCCTAATGACACACATAAACTGATTTAGGAAGCATAACTAGGCTGAGAATATCAGCTCCACTTTCCTATGGTTCAGATGTTTGCTTTCTTTTTCTGGCATGTTGAAGACTTGAAAGAATTGTTTTAAAAGAGTCAGTGGACAAGCATCTGAGGGTGAGGGGGTAAAACTATCATAAGCCCTATACAGTTTCTTTGAATTGAATTTCTTTGTAATTCAGTTGACATTTGGAGATGACTTGGGCTATTAATATTTTCCAACACGATACAATTGCCAGAAATATCTGGAGATTATTTTCTGCTGTATTATAAATATATGATCTTAGTTCATTGCGTAGGTAAGGTGAAAGATAATTACTTCAACTTCAAGCTGATGATAATTGAAGAAGTAAAATACATAAAAGACATTAGAACAGTGACTAGAAAATAAGAAATATTATAAATATTATAGCTTTACTTGAAAGTGTTCTAGAGGTGACTGGCGTAAGCATATACCTTTATTACATAATCTGTGAAATCCCTTTTAAGGCAAGGTTCTATTTTATAAGAAATTGTTGGCTTAATTCTCAATGGACTTTAAAATGTAAGTTGGGTGAGCCCCACTAATAATTCCATTTAAGATGAATTTACTTCTATTTCTACATAGAGGATCAAGACATATTTTTTAATGGGAGTTGGCAAAACCTTAGGATCATGGCAACCTGAAAGCAAATGTCCTCAAGTTGCTTAATACAAAAAAACTCATTATTTGAATATTATGTAGAACACACAGAGAAATTCCCTTGGGTAGACCTGACATTTGCAAATATATTGGCAAATGTCAACAATTTGCATGTTAGAAATATCTTCTTTTAGTTAGAATTTCAAATGGTTTGGTTATGACATTAGACTCCCCATAAGCTTCCAAGAGTTGGTGTAATGCTCTAGATGTGATCTGCAGTCTGAAAGTTTTCTACCCACCTAGATGAAGTTTGGATTTATCTAATCAAAGATGCTGTACATGTTTAAAGATCATTTGGCAAACAAATTTAAGTAGAATGTGTCAGGAAATTCTTTTATATTGTGAAGTATGTTTCTATTTTCATACTATTGGCAATTCAGATGAGAATATTAAATTTTTATCTAATATATATTAATTTATTGTATATTGTAGTGTAATTTCTCATGACACTTACATGCAGACATACAGCAGAAGGATACACACTTAAACACACTACCCTGGTAAAGTCTTTTGCATAGGAGCTCCATGTTTCATTTAGTCATGCATTAATAGACACCTAGGCTGATTTTCAACAGTTGTAAGCAGTGCTATATATAATAATAATTCACATGCAATAACTCTTTTGCACTGTGACATCACTTATTTTCAATAAATGCCAAATAAACAGTGGGGCAGAAGGATCACATTCCAGTTTTTACTAGGATTTTGAGGAAGCTCAGTGCTCTTCAATAGAGCAGGTCTGCTAATTTACACCCCAAAACCAACAATGAGGTCCTTTTCCTTCATTATATCATTGGCATTTTCTTTTGTTCATGCATGTGTAGTGTGTGCATGCGTACGTGTGTGTGTGTGTGTGTGTGTGTGTGTGTGTGTGTATGTGTGTGTGTGCATGTGAGTATATGACCGTGGAAGCCATAGATAACATGTGTCTCCTTCCTCAGATATTAACCACTTTTTTTTTTTGAAAGAAAGTCTCCAACTGTTCTAGACCTCTTCAAGTCACCAAGGCTGGCTTGTCAATAAGTCACAGAGAGCCACTTCTCAATGTCTTCCCACCACCCAGAATTACAAGCATGCATGTACAACAATGTCAGGATTTTATTTACATATATATGTATTTATATATGCATAAGTGTGGTAATCCTTTATCACAGTTTCAACATGAAAATTCCTAGTAGCTAACGATATGGAGACTTTTTCCACACGCTTATTGGCCATTTTTATTTCTTTTAAGGGATATCTTCAGATGATTTCTTCATCATTTATGTCTCTACACACCATCCCACCCCCTAACTGTGCATAGGGCTTGTGCATTGTAGCTCGGATACAATCACGATAAAGGGCTAAGTTTAGGAGAGAAGTGACATTAAACAACTAGAGTGAGCTCCTACTCACTACTTTATCTGCAGAATCTTAAAGGACCTTTGTAAAACTGCTCTACGCTTCTCCAAAATGGGGACAGAAGGAGTGGCAGAAAAAGCTATACTCTCCCAGATAGAAATGACAAGTAGTTCCTGAGCTAGGATTAACACTTATATTTCTGACTCCTCATTCTATTTAGGTCCAAAATAAAAGCTGTGTACATTTCATTAACTTGAAGAAGACTTCAAAGTCATAGTGAAATGATTTACTGGTGTTTTAGGTTTTTGAAATATTTATTCATGCATCCTGAATTTGTTATGTTTTGTTAGAAATAATCACTCTGTTGTTTGGAAAATCACCAAGTTACAAAAATCATAATCAGTTGAGTTGAGAAAGAATGGAAGAGCTCTTCCAACTCTTTCTTTCTGACTTGGTAAGTCAGAAAGTGATTCTCAAACTACTTCTGTGTGTATTTTTCAGTGTGTAATGAAATATTTAATCTATCAAAAGTATTTTGTAACCACAATTGATTAACTACTGGAGCCATAATTTGATTTTAGTTTTCCTCTGCTCTTGATTTTATTTTATATGAATATAAGCCTCATAAAACTGTTTTATGCTTGCTCTTATGCTTCCAGTACTTAACCTGATTATTGGCTTTGATTTGTTTAGGAAAATTCATGTGTGAATGTAAAGAACAAAACTCTCTCCTTGGATGATGTAAGAGATATTTTTTTTCTGAGGCCTAACTTGGGAGTTCAGTTTTTCTTCATCTTAGATTCTGTTTATATAGAATTCTCTTTCAGAAAACTTTATCTCACATATCTCATACACGGTATATTAAAATAAACCACCAAGGTTAGAGCATATATATGTTCCATCTGGCATTAGTTAAAAAGTGTTTATGGAATGTTGCAAGTGTATTTGGTTGTCTCACCTCTCTCTTGCTTCTTATTCTGATTCTAGCATTATCAGTTTTGTCCCATGCACCCAATCTTTTCAGAATCTAGAAGGTGAAAGGGTTACCTGGGGGTGGTAGATATAGCTTAATTGTTAATGCAATAGCCTTGCAATCATGAGCACATGGACTCACACCCCAGCATTTTCGTAAAATGCAGGGCATGGTATCACATTTTCAGCACTCACCATGCAGGTGGATCTCTGGAGGTTATTAGCTAGGAATCTAAACTAATCGATGAGATTTGAGGAAAAATAAAAGACACTGTGTTAAAGGAGGTGGATGATGTTCCTTAGGATGAATACCTGAGGTTGACCTCTAGCCTATATGTTTATATGCACAGAGATGTGCATAATAACACACATACACCACAGACACATACATACACACATACATACATACATACACACATACATACATACATACACACACACATACATACACACATACATACACACATACATACATACATACACACATACATACATACATACATACATACAGAGAAAGGGAGAATAATGAGTAAAATTTAGACTGTCACCAGAATTAAAATAGAAATGACCCTATGAATAGTATAAATGAGCCTATGAAAAGAACATAGGGAATATTCTACTATCAAAATAGCAGTTGTGATACTTAAGGAACTGGGTTTGAGAATGCAATTTAACATCATGGTAAAAATGGAACTTACTATTTTGCTTTATCCTCAAGCCCATAATACTGGGATTTCCTTCTTGCGGTGTATATCACAAGCTCCTAGGAGACTTGGTTTCTTCTGTTGCCATTAAATGAGAAGAGATTTCATCATACAGTGGACTTGAAAAGCCAAGAAAAACAGTCACCTTACTTTAAACTAAATGGCTGGTCAGATTTTCAAGTGCAGAATCTTGGACTTGTAAGAGAAAGAAATAAGGCTACAACAGCTAGAAAAGACAATCTAGAAAAAAAAAAAAACTTTTTATGCCATTACAGCCTGAAACCAGGGAAATCAGTCTCAAGAGATGCAAACCTGAGACAACATTCAAGGTGCATTGGGACTATGCAAGTAACATACTCCTTAGAAGATTAACACCGCATTAACTGATGAAGGGGAAATCTGTGGATTAAGTTAGTATTATTTAGGAGACTCTCCAATCATACATTATATATTATACATTATATATTGTTCATATTTTTATGCTCCACTATTCCTTACATTTGCTTTATGTTTAATAGGAACTCAATATGTGGTTAAGTTCCATTAATCAATCAAAAGTCTTTTCTCCCGTGCTTCTGTACTGAGTCTGGACTTACTAGAGTTTCATATTTTTACTTTTACTTTTATCTATTTTTTGTTCAAAACCAAATAGTTCTAATTCTACCTCATATTTTATATGGATGACAGTTTTGTTGGCCTGCCTATATGCATGTTCATTACATGGTTTCTTCTTGTTCTCACAAAGGTCAGAGGGTATTGAATTACAGATGGTTGTGAACTACTGTGTGGATGCTATATTAAATTGCAAACCTGGGTCCCTTACAAGAGCATCAAGTGCTTTTAATCACTAGAATATATTTGTAATCCATGTTAAACAGTTTTGAATACAATAACTCAAATTCTTTACAATTCTTCAGGACGTAATACACAAACTATATTTCTAACCACTATTGCTGGTATTTAAGACAAAAGTAAACACTGCACCCTTCTTTTTCATGTATTTTTTTTTGTCAGCACATGGCCTGTGAAGGCAGAACCATGAATATTTGAAGCCTGATGGTGTAAATTAATGGACAAATTAATGGATAGATGAATAAAATGCATGAAGCTGTTATACCACATGGAGTCATGGAAGGCACTGAGTGATTAATATGAATCATTAGTTTGCTAATAGCTGCTTGAATTACACACCTCACACTTCATTATCTGGCAAATTCCCACTTGTATTTGAAGACCCAACATAAAATTAGCTCCGGGAGCAGAAGCTGCACATGTGAAGATACACCCATATGTGACCAACTTACTATCATAATTCAAAATAAGAGTGCATTTAAGGTTTTGAGGATATGGCTGAGGGTCACAACAGGTTCAGAGCATCTGTTTCACTCTAGAGTAATTCTCAAAAAAAAAAAAAACTTAAAATAAGAGTGTTTTAAATTTTATTCAGATGTTTTTATTTAAAAGATATTAACTCTTTGGATAAAATTAAAATAAAAAGATCAGGGACCAATAGTTAACTCTCTAGACATGGAGAGGAAAAATATTTGAACAGGCAGTGTTCATACAGCTAAAAATAAGAAAATAGAGTTTATTTTTAAATCTGCACTTAAAATGTTTGAGGGCATAATATTCCTAAAGTTTTCTAAAATCTTTGTATTCACATCCTATGAAGTGGCCATTTGTATTTTCTTTTTGTATTTATCTTTTTTATTTTCATTTAAAATTTTTTATTACTTTAAAAAGATACCAATTCAAATTCTCACTCCTTCACCTCTTTCCACTCCCTTCCCACAGCTTTCCACCCCTCTCCCCTCCAATCCTAAGGGAGGACAAGGCACCCTGCCTTGTGGCAAGTCCAAAGTCCTCCCTACTACATCTAGGTTGAGCAAGGTATACATCCAAAGAAAATAGGATCCCCCAAAGCCAGTCAATGCAGTAGAGATAAATCCCAGTGCCACTGTCATTGGTCCCCAAGTCTGCTCCAACTGTCAACCACATTCAGAGAGATTAGTTTGAGCCCATGCTCGTTCACTCCCAATCCAATTGGAGTTGGTGAGCTCCCATTAGCTCAGACAAACTGTCTCAGTGGGTGAACCCCTCGTGGTCTTGACCTCCTTATTCATATTCTCCCTCCTCTTCCATGATCACCCATGCTATCAGTTTATTTTCTACTTTCCATGTATATTATTACATCTATGTATATCTTAGGATCCTCTTTGTTGTCTAGGTTCTCTGGGATTGTGGATTATAGGCTGGATTTTCTTTGTTTTATGTCTAAAAGTCACTTATGAGTGAGTACATATGATATTTGTTCTTCTGGGTCTGGGTTATCTCACTCAATATGATGTTTTCTATATCTATCCATTTTCCCACAATTTTCAAGATATCATTATTTTTTTCTGCTGTGTAGGGGTGTAAATGACAGGCAAATAGGATTAATCGGGTTAGCTTTAATATCAGCTTTATTAAGGGGAAGAAGGGGAGAGCTTACAAAACTAGGGTTCCAGCTATGACCAGGAAATAAAAAAAAAGGGCCATCGGGGCTCACACCCGCCAGTTTTATGCGTAAACATTAGCTTGAGACGAACACGCCCCCTTGGGCTGGACTTCCCCTACACTGCTGTGTAGTTCTTCATTGTGTAAATGTACCACATTTTTCTTATCCATTCTTTGGTTGAGGGGCATTTAGGTTGTTTCCAGTTCTGGCTATGACAAACAATGCTGCTATGAACATAGTTGAGCACACGTCCTTGTAGTATGACTGGGCATCCTTTGGGTATAAACACAAATGTAGTGTTTCTTAGTCTTTAGGTAGGTTGTTTCCTAATTTTCTGAGAAATTGCCATACTGATATCCAAAGCGGCTGTACCAGTTTGCACTCCCACCAGCAATGGATGAGTCTTCCCTTTTCCACATTTTTTTCCAGCATAAATTGTCGTCAGTGATTTTGATCGTGGCTATTCTTACAGGTGTAAGATGGAATCTCAGAGCTGTTTTGATTTTAATTTCCCTGATGGCTAAGGATGTCAAGCATTTCCTTAAGTGTTTCTCAGCCATTTTAGATTCATCTCTTGAGATTTCTGTGTTTAGGTCTATACCCCATTTTTATTGGATTATTTGTTATTTTGATGACCGTTTTTTGACTTTTATTGTCCTAAAAAGTGTAAGAAAATGGGGATGTTCTCAGTGTTGTTGATTTATTTTTAAAATCTACACCTACCTTGATAATATTTGTTTGAAGAATGTTTTTGTTAAGTGAATCTCCAAGCATATTAAAACTTCTATTTTATGGCTTTTTTTTCTGTGCAGTAAACATTAAAACATTGACTACACAATGATTTCATAAGTGAACTGAGTCTTCAAAGCTGACTTGGGATTTTTGTAGAAAATGCTGAATTAATCTTCAAATTATATTCAAAGCAGGTTGTTCAATACAATGCACTTAGCAATGTGCAGCTACTCTAGAATGTGACTCTAGAATATAGATTCTAGATGACACTTTTTGAAGGATTCATTACTTAACTAGAACTACAAAAGATGGGTCATTTATTTTACTGTTGCTCCTGCTAGCTGCTAAGTTCATGCAGAAATAAGACAGTTGCAATTTTTGTCATTATATATTTATTTTTTTAAAAAAACAACTTTTAAGGTTTATTTTTTTTGTATGTGCATGTGTGTTTTACCTATGTGTATTGTAGCATTTGCATGCAGTACATATAGAGGCCAGAAGAGGGTATTAGATCACAGAGGTGAAGTGACAGACTATTGGGTGTTAGAAATGGAAACTAGGTTCTCTTGAGGAGCGGCTGTGTTTTTTTTTTTTTATCAAAGAAGCCATATATTTACCCCTTACTTATTCATTTCTGAATTATTTTTGGTGTTGGTATTGGAAAGTGGGCCTTGTGCACATTAGGCAAGTACTATACACTGAACCATGTCCCCAATTCTGTAATGGAAATTTTAAGGCTTCTTTTATTTAGTTTTGAGACTTAAATTTTATTATAGAAATCTTGAAATTAAAACATCATCCAATAAAATTGTCTAGATCCAAAGATTACACATCTCAGTTAACTTCTGAATAGTTAGAGTAGACTTTCTAAAACTATGCAGCTTCACACTAGATTTTATACTTTCACTATTGAATGCATATTTTATGGAAATATCTGTTACTAAATATAAAAATACAAAATGAAAATAGCATTAAACCTCTTGAATGACTCAAGTGGAAATTACCTGCATTCAGACCTTCCTCAGCACATTAACACCAACCCTTCCTTGTTCTCCTTTCTAGACATTATACTATACTCATGTGTACATTTATTCACACACACAATGTAAAGAATCTACACATGAGTGAAGGAATGTTTCTCTTTTTTCTTTTTGTCTGATACTGTGTAACCTTGCTTTATATTATACATTCTAAGTCTATTTACTTTCTTGCAAGTTTGAGTTTCATTTTTCTTTATAACTATATTAAAAATACTTCTATGTCTGTGTATGTGTGTGTGTATGTATGTGTGTGTGTGCTGGTGGTTATATGAGCTATGGAAGATTGTGCGCTGATAAATGTGGGTAATGGGAACTGAACTTGGGTCCTTTAGAAAGTCAGCAAGTTCTCTAAACTGTTGAATCATCTGTCCAGCACAATATAAACAGGTTAAAACACTGAGAACATGCTCAAATACTGACAGTTATATAAAGAAAAAAGAATATGTATTCATGTATCTATTATACAGTTCTGCTTTGCTGTATTAGATTATTTTGGGGTTTTTTTAGAAGCAGATAGAGCCACAGCTTTCTCTGATCAAATTGTTAATCATGTGTGTGGTGGGAAAAACACCCTCTCCCAGGGTCTACACTCATGAAATTTATAAGTATAATTTTGGATTCCTTCTAATTTTTATTTACATGTATGTGTAGATGTATATAGATACCTATGGAGATTAGAAGAAGGCACCCAATTCCCTGATGCTAGAGTTACAGGGAGTTTTGAGTTCTACATAGGTGCTTGGAACCATCCTCAGGTCCCATGGAGGGGCACCAAACACTCAGCCACTGAGCCATCTATGTAGGCTCTCTACTGTATTTATTTTACATTTTAACAAAACATGTTTCCTTCTCGACAGTGTATAGCATAGTTTCTTCTACTTCTTTATACTGTGTATATAAAGCATTCACAATTTGCCTGTCAGAGAATAAATGTCTAAGAAAAGCTGTAGTTTCTGTAACACTTGCTTTATTTGTGTGTGTGTGTGTGTGTGTGTGTGTGTGTGCGTGTGTGTGCGTGTTCATCACTGGATTTTTGATTTATCCAAGTGGATGTACTGAGTTCCCATAAATTCTCTCTGGTTATATTACTTGGTTCCTTTAATTGAGAATTCCACTAAGACAGCCATGATCCTTTTCTCCAAAGCCTCTTGCTTTCTTTTCTTTCATTCTTCTAGGTACGTAAGGCATCATCTCACAAGGTAACAACACTAGATATCCATTCCCTGTAGTCTGCCTATTGGCTTTTGTTTTAAGATATTGGGCTGATGTAGGGATAAGTCCAAGTTCAGCCCATTGGGGGCGTGTTCGCTCCGGGGTAATGTTTACCTATAAATCTGCTGGGCTTGCCCCCAGCTGTCCCTTCTGCTTCCTGTTCTCCGTGGGAACCGTGGAACTGTAAGTCTAATGTCCCCATTAAAGCTGTGTATATTTTTTACAATCTTTCTGCATTCATTTACGCCGCTACAGGCTGACACAGACTGATCTTTTTTCTAATAAAAGTTACAGTATTCTTGGCCCTAGTTCCTTGTCATGGGTTACTGTAAGACATGTGGACAGGAATAAGTGTTCAGGCTACATAAACCACATAGAATCAAATGAAAAGATAGAAATGACAAGCTATTTTCATAAGCACTCACCCTATACTTTACTTTTCAAACGACAAAAATATTGTAGTTGAGTTTGTTTGTTTCCTGGCTCACACATTACCATGGTTCTTGAGTCATAGGTGATGAAGAAAACTGGGCTAGAAATATACAGACTTCTACAAACTACATTCCACAGAATTGTTCTGAAATTCATGTTAGCAGCTTGTCAGATATCTTTACTAACACTTGGTATTTTATAAAGTTAAAATATTTAGCCATTCTGATAGGTGAGGAAATGAACTACTTGACATGTCCTGCACATTATGCTCACTTCTAGGATATCTGAGGATCTTGTAAATTTATTGATTGGCTCATCTAGCTCAGTGTTTTCTAGAAATTTCTTTAGTCCTTCTCTTCTTGTCCTGTGTTGTAAAACTCCTTTATAAGTTTGAAATACTGATCCTAACTGTTTATGTGGGTTGTAAATATTGACTTCCTGTCACTGACTGTACTGGATTTGTTGATGTTTATGGTTCAACATTCCCTGCCTTAATTTTAATTTAAGCCTATATATCAACTCATCTCCTTAAGATATAAATTTTTATATATCATCCAGGGAACTAGTCTCTATTCTGAACTTATAAAATTTTATTTTACTTTGTATTTAAATAATTTTAATGTTACCTTCAAAAAATTAGGTATTAAACTTACATGAAGCTGACATTTTTGTCTTTGAAGACATAGATTTAACGATACACTTGATAATATTCCTAGAATATTTATTTGAATAGTTTTCTTTATTATACCCAATGCCATTTGAAACATGCACCATATTTAAATTCACAAATATACAGAATTATTTCCCTGATATTAAAATTAAATAGATGAGAAAGCAGATTTTCTTAGTTCTGGTTGCTGTAAAGCTACCTATGGATTATATAGTTCAAATAAACACATTTTACAGTCTGGTAGGACTGAATTCACGGTGGCTGCAGAATCGGTGCCTGGTTAGAGTTCCTTCCAGGGTTTGTTCCCATCTTTAAGGTGTGTTCCAGTGAAGAAACAGGAAGCTCCACCCTCTTTTGTTAGGGCATTAATCTTACCATAAAGAGCAGAATTGTATTATTTCATCTAAAGCTAAGCATTTATCAAAGAATTTCCTTCCAAATGCAATGCTACCTTACTGTAGTTTAATGTTAGTCCATAAATCTAGCAGGAAAGCACAAATTTTCAGTTCACAACTCAGTAAATCTTTGAGTTGTGAAGGCCATCATTGTAGCATACTGACATTAAAACATCTCTTCTGTGAAGAGTGCCATGATTGATTAGGTTATCTAAGTACCATGTGGTCACCTCCAAACACATACATGTATGAGAAATACAAAGTTGACTCAGCAGAATAATGTACATATACAATGCATCTTGTATATCGTATATATATACACATATATGCATATGTATAGAGAAGGACAACAATAAAAATTAAAGAATGAGAGGTCATAAATTTGTGTGGGAGCCCATAGGTGACTCAGTTTCCATCTGGAGTCCATTCTGACTTAGTCATTTGAGTTTAAGCTTGCCTGCTCTGCTTTTTCCAATAACCTTGAGGCTGTGAGGGACTTCTGATACAGCCTGTAAGAAAAGAACATTCTATCTAGTAGAAAGGATACTGCTGGCCACAAACCTCAGGAACATCAAGATAGAAATAAAGGCTGCTTCTGAGCAGCAAGCACATGTTGGAGAGGAGGCTATTCCCTCAAGGACAGGAATGGTCTTGTGGCTAGAAACTGACTGACCCATCTGTGCCATACTTAATTCTGTTTTTATATATAAGCAAGTTCTGAAATAAACTCTGGGCTGTCTGGCTGTTTCAGCATGACCAGACAGACCTCCTCCTGATCCTTTGCTGCATTTTCTGTCTCAGTTCCTTTTATCTCACATTTCCTCAGCCTTAATGATCCCCAAACTAGGAACCCTAGTTGACTTTGTGAGAACAGACTCCTACAAATTTGAAAGGAACTAGAGAGACATTAGACAAATTAGAAGAAAGAAGTGTGTTGTGGAAGATAGGTAAATACAGTACTCATATTTCCAAAAGCAATGAAATAAAATTATAAAAGATACAGTCTCTACAGTTACCCCTCTCTATAAATAAAGAGCTGATCCAAGATAGAGAAGACTCATCCCATTTGTTCATTTATCTTAGAATTTTCTACATCTAGACCACTAGGGAGACAGAAACATAAGTGAAGAACTCAAGTGTTTTGGTGGCGCTGCCTGCCCATTCTTGAAATATCTAAGACAAACAGCATCCTCGCCAGGGAACACTAATTTGACCTGCTCCTAATTGCCTGTGCAAATTAGTACCCATCTGTATATGAGAATATGTCAGTATAAGCATCCTGTGATACATAATTCTACTTTAAATATATGTGTTCTCTATGCATTCTTTTCTGTCTGGATTCTCTATATAAATTTATTTACACAGCACTTTATGTACAACCAAAAGGAGTTCTAAGGCTAACTACATCACTTATGTTTCACCTTAAATCCTGACTTTAAACCCTAATTGCTGACTTAGAGGCAGATCTACTGTAATCAATGTGTCACTGAACCATCAAAATACTGTTTTATTTTAAATGGGAGGCATGGTTAAAAGGACATGTTTTAGGGCAGTCGTGAAATATTTAATGATGGGAAGAGGGTCAGATAAGTGTATCATTAAATGATGCCATCATTGTTTGAAAAATACTGAATGTACCTAAACAGATCTATTTGGTATATGTCAGCCATTCTCTTGATGCAATTGCAGTAAACGTTTTAATGTACAAGGCCACATCCAGCAGAATGTGGCCTACTTTTTAAAGTACACTTTGCTTTTCAAAAGTATGAATAACTTTAAAATAAGAATAGAAGGTCCGTTTGCCACCTAAGCAAATAACATAGTTGCTTATCAAAAATTATACACAGCATACAACTATAAACGTTCATACTGTTATAGGACTAGAAGGGTGTCAGACACATTTGCATGAGCAACACCATAAACATGAGTATTGCATTTTGTTGTGGAATCGGTGTGACTATGATGTCTCTGGGAAATAGTAACTTTTCAATTCCATTAAAATCTTATGATTCTACTACCATATGTATAGTCAATAAGTGATGGAAATCTTGTTAAGTGATACATGACTGCATTCATTCATAACCAATCATAAGCCAGGTAATTCAACGCTAAGAGCTGATATCATACTAGCAAGATTTGGTTCACAAACTAACATAACTACTGATGGACACTAAAACATTAGATGTAAAGACATTGTTCACTCTTTACATCTGGGCAGATGTAAGATGAGGGTGTTATTCTCTCAGTGTGGTTATCAATTTTGTAAGAAAAATAGTCATCCAAGTTGGTCCACATTGGTTAGGCAAATGCAGAATGGAGTGAGGCAGATCAAAAAGATCGCAAGTTTGAGGCCAATGTTTGTTACATCTTGGGTCAGAATCAGGGCTCAGCAATAGAGAACTCGCCTACCATACACAGGCACTGTATTAAATCATGAATGATAAATAAGCAGAAAAAAAAAACTGTATCTTCTTTCCCTTAGTTCTGTGAGTTGACACCGAGAGGATGGCAATGGAAAATCTTGAGAAACCTTTCCTCAAGAATCCAGGACTCAAGAACTTTGACCCTGAATTCACATTCCAGGACTGTGAGAAATGCATTTCTGTTGTTTAATTCAGCCAGTATAGAATATTCTGTTACGCCAGACAACTGACTTTAGCAGTATCAGATAGGTTCATTGTAATGTCAGATAAATGAGTCTTACACACTTTATGTAGTATCTTTCTAAATAATGAAAGATAAACAACTATAAAGGTGCTTATATATACCAAGAAGTGAGATTCCCCAAAGTAGCACCCTACTCTTCCTAAAAAATCTCCTTATTCAAAGAGGCTAGCCTCTTTGAAAATGCTGTTGATGAAACAAAGCTCTCTGAGAGCTAACTGCATCAAACAGTTCTCTCTGTGACTAACTCATCCTTGACAAAATGTTGATTTATTAGCTTATTAAACCAGGAAGTTTATCTAACCCATGCATAAGCATATGGAATACATCAGTGACTTTACTCTTCAATGACAAGTACAACTAAATGATTTTTTCATAATGATAATATCATAATTATTTGTTGTCCAGAGTTCTTGAATATAGAATTCACACTTGAAATGATGAGGAAAAATGTCCTTACTGTCTCAAGCACAGGGTGATGTCTCCTGTAGAATTCTGGAAACCTCACAAGGTGAACACCTTGAATAAGATTCAGAGAAAAAGAGATATTTTGAAGTTCAAGATCATCCTAAACCACAGAGCTTATCCTAAACTCATCTTCAAACATCACAACTAAGCATATGCATCTACAAGGCCAAATGGTGATAGAAAAATTGAGGCTGACCAAAGAAGCTACTTTCTTGCTTAAACAATTTACTACTTTAAGAGATAATACTAACTCTTTGTTCTTAAGACTTTAAATAAAATAATACAAAATTGTCCATGTAAGAAAACTCTTTTTATTACTGTCCTAAAATCTGTCAATGATGATCCTTATATTACTAGCTATGTTATTAGCCATAGTTATGACAATAATATTCCAGTCTCAGCAGCACATAAGGAGACACATCTTTTCTAAAGACTGAAAATAACAATAATAATAATAATAAATAATATACTGAATTGAATTGAGTGACTATAAGAAATTAAAGCCCAAATATTTAACATGTATGCTGTTGCTTGGTTGTTGAATGTCTCACAAATTCACCTTGTTTTGAGACCTTATCCCTGTGGTGTTGGTGTTGGGAGATGTGCAAAACTTTTGGAAATGAGAACAGGGGTGATCTTTGAATATTAGATGATGTGCTTGAAGATGTTTTTGTACACTTTTTCTTCCTCTTTGCCTCTGAATCATGTGGTAGTTTCCTCTTTCTTGCATTACCAACTATTACCATATCACACAACTGTCAATGGAATATAAAGTTCCTAGTGTCTCTGATCACAGACCAAAACCATAAGAAAAACCTTTAAAACCCTGCCGGTGGGTTAGTACTAACACACACACACATGCATATGCTACAGGAATCTATTCATAAATTTGACTATACTGGATTTGTAAACACACACTGACCAAACTCTTAAAGACAAAGAAGGCCAGTTATGACTTCTCTGGTTTTAGATGTTTATGGTTCAGATTTTCTGCCTAAGAGGTGCTAGTGAGCAGCAAAAAGCATCATCAAATTGCAGCACAAGGTTATGGCTGTTCGCGCTATTTGACCCTTCACTATTTCTCTTTGGTTCTGTCTACATCTTCTAAACAAAGCTCTTCAGAAAGGAGAATTCCTGTTAGTAGTTCGGAAAGGCAAAACTATAAGCATTTGGAAGGAGAAAATTGAAATAGATATTGACAATCTATAAATTGCTTATGAATGTACTGTATAACCTTATCATGTGAAACTTGTATGTGTGAATGTGTATTCACATGTGTTCAGGTGATTGTACATGTATATATGTTGAAACCAGAGGTTGGCTTCTACTGTCATTACTCAGAAGCCATCCAGGCTGCTCTCTGAGGTTCTGGAAGCTAGATGCTGCTAATTCTGCTGGACTGCCTGGCTAGTCCTGGGATTCTCCTGCCTCTACCTACCCAGAACTAGAATTACAAATACCTGTAACCACACCTCACATTTTATGTGTGTTCTGGGGATTGAACTCAGGTCTTCATAGTTTGTCCTGCAAATATTCTACCAATTAACTCTCTTCCCAGACCCAGGAGGAGACTTTTAGTATCATCTTGTAAAACAGAAAGATTTAAAAATTCCGTATTTAGAAAATAATACAAACAACTAAAAAGTTCTTCTTCTCTTTTCTCTTTTCTTTTCCTTCCTTCTTCCTTTCTTTCTTCCTTCCTTCCTTCAATTTTTTTTGTTGTTGTTTTCAAGAGAGGGTTCCCCTGTGTTACCCTGGCTGTCCTGAAATTCACTCTGTAAACCAGTCTAGTCTCAAACTCACAGAGATCTACCTGCATATGCCTCCTGAGTGCTGGTATTAAAGGCACATGCCACTACTGCCCAACTCCTTTTCATTTTTTAAAATTATTTTAAAAATACTCATACAATTAATTTTGATCACATATTATTCTTTCCCTCAACTCCTTTTTGTTCTCACCCAACCCATGCAACTTCATGTTCTTTCTCTTTTAACAAAACAAGCTATAACTGAAACAGTAAAGCAAAAGCACAAAAATCCCCATGGAATCCACTTTATGTTGGTCTACTATTTCTAATCATGGGGCCTGTCCTGGAGAATTGTTAATATACCCACTGTCAATCCATTGTAGAAAACTTTTATTTTCCATCTTTGAGCAGTTATCAGTGACGAATAGTTTCTTGTTTGGGGGGATGGGTTTCTCTGCAGCCTGTTTTCTGTGGCAGGAATTAGTATATCTTGGCTTATACAGGTCTTGCTCAAGCTGTCTATATTGTTGAGTTCATATCTGCATTGATCCTGCTTTTTCAGGAACATTTTACTGCTCTAATTTTTGGCATTGATAAGGGTTACATGATTATGTTTACTTTGAAGTTATTTATTGAGCTAGATATATTTTTAGTTGGCATTAACTTCATTAAAATCATTTGAAAAGGTCACAGAGTCTACAATTGGTGAACCTAAAGAAGCTGAGTAAGAAGGTGAACCCAA
>NW_004949099.1:24267426-24282705 GCF_000317375.1 Microtus ochrogaster | reverse complement strand
AAAAAAAATAATAAATAAATAAATAAATAAAAATTATTTGAAACCTAAGTAACAAGGGTTGTTTTCCACCTTGCCTAGTAGGGAGTGCATTGAAAATATGAAACTTTAGAAAAGTTTTTTAAAGCTAAGATTAGAAATAGAGAATTGAGATTTATCTATGAAGGTGAAATTATACATATGAGTTTCTGAATGAGTACATGATAGTAAAACTTCCAGTCATAAAATTTAAGATTTATGAGTTTTATTCCATGATCTATCTACTCATGGGATGCCCACTTTCCAGCCAAGTTTTCTTTGATGGTAGAAATGTTCTATGTTCACCCTGGCTAATACAGACAGTAGTCACTTGCTGAATATGACTATTAAGGCTAAAATACTAGGACTAAAGATACTGCTCAGCAGTTAAGAGCACTTGCTGCACATACAAAGAATTGGTGTTTAGTTCCCAGCAACCAAATCAGAAGGTTCAGAACTGTCAGTCAAAAGATTAGGTGCCTTCTTGTGGTGTCTGTAGGCACTAGCCCCATCCCATGCACACACACAAGCATACATATAAGCACAAGCATTAATAAAAAATAAATCTTAACAAGGCTTTTGAAATATGGCCAATGTGATGAATGAATTGAATTTTCAGTTTAATTTAAATTAGTTTTAATTTAAAAAATCATATGTGGTTAGTGGCAGCTAAATTTGGTAACACAAAGAAAGTAAGCATGATAGACTGAATAAAACATCTCTTTTTAATTTTATGTAAATAAAATTGTATACACAGAGACATTTACAGAGAGAGGCATACATATATACACACACAGAGGTATACATGATCCTCAGAGCTCCCAATCTGTAGGGCCTTGTTACTATTGACAGGACCTGCCTGGCTAGTCATTTGTTCCCTAAGAGAAGGAAACTGATGTTGCTTATAGATGTTGCTTATTGGTTCAAAATGAAAAGCAGCTTGCTTTATTTTCAAATGCAACAATCATTTTCCATCTTAAGGGACATCAAAAAAAATGTCTAAAGATTTACTATGTTGAAAGCACAAGTTCTCCACCATTTTTTGTAGTTCTTTGTTCCATTTTCCTCTTTTCTTCATGGAAGCCATGGTTATTCAGCTACTAGAAAGGTGCCTGGTTTTTCTTGAACATGTGAAGTGGACTCTCACAGAATCTGCTTAAGGCTTGATGAAACTAACTGCTTTCGTGTTGAAGGACAGTTTTAGAGACCATAGTTTTATAATTGAGAGAATAAGATATTGTTTAAACTATTGCCCCTGGAGTAAAGAGGAGTTGCTTCTTCTGGGGTCCTGCTTATGGGGACAATGGTCAAAAAAATCTAGAACAGATAATATAAGTCTCATAGTATTCCCATAGCACTCATTTTGAGATTCTGTTTCTCTTCCAGAATCTACCACATGTTACATAGTAAGATGGAGAAACTGGTTGGTATAGAGCATTGTAAATCATCTTTCATATTCTTTCTTTTCCACCAAAGTGTGAGCATCTAAGGGTAAGGATTTATCTTATTTACTATATGCAAAAATGGCTTATTAATACTCTCTGGTTAAAATAAATAAAATAAATCACAAAATTTATAATGCTTTCAAAGTCAAAGGGGTAAAAATCCAAAGAGAAAGTAGCTATTAATCTTATTTTCTTTTATTCCATGCATGAGCAAAAGCATTCTCCCCTCTAGTGCCAATAGCACATATCACTTTGGAGTCCTCTTAACTTACTCTGTAGAAGAATGGGATTGTGTTGGTGAAGTTAAAAGGGAGAGCTAGAAAATGATGGTGGAGGTATAGATGACAAGCCTCAGGCTGACAATTTTAGTATATGAGTTGAAAATAAGAGCATTAACAGAGATTAAGTGTATGTTGTTTCTATTATAAGTACTTTGTGTGTGGCTGAAATCTGACAAGATTTCAACCGAGGAGATAGTAACTAGTTCAGGCTGTATAGGGTCACAAGTTATCTATTACTCTTTCAATTACATTCTTTTTCTTTCTTTTGTTGGAATAATCTCATAAAATATGACAAATACTTTCAGGTCAAAGGTTACAGAAAATGATATTTTTGTCCTTACTTCTGCTGGTAGACTATAGTTGGCCTCCTCTAACTTAGAAACTTCACACTATTGAAACGAAAACTTTAACAACCTCCCTTTTTTGATCCTGAAGAGAAACAGGCAGGGACTGTAATTATGTGTCGAAGCAGGCATGTGAGTGAGTTGTGTGCACACATATGTGGAAGTCTGAGGACAACCTCCAGGAGACGTAAGATTCCTCACTAGCTAGATTAGGCTGGGTGGTCAGAACATTGCATGGGCTACCTCTGTACCTCTTTAGTGATAGAATTCTAAGAGTTTCCTACAAGGTTTGTCTGCTCCTACTTCTCCTTCACCTTTTTCTCCTTCTCTTTCTCTTTGCCCCTTCTCCCTCCCTCAGCTTCAATTTTAATATATGTCCTGTGCATTGAAGTTGAAGTCAGGTCCCCACACTGGCACAGAATCATTTTATTGGCTATTTACTCAGCACTATAATGCAGTTTTTTCATGTGAAATTTTATAAAATCAAAAAAGGCAATGGCCACTCAAGTCATTTTGGAAATGGTATTTTGGGTCATGGTGATCTAGAACTGAGACAGTCCCATAGACATGTCCCTGAATTCTTTATGTAAATATGACAGAGAGAGAAAGAAAATGGTCAAGATGGTGTGATGAGAATGAAAATGATCAGGGCACAGGTGTGTGCAAAGATGGCATAGGAAATCTAGAAGTAATCTCATCTCATTAACAAGTTCTGTTATTTAATAATGGTACAAACCTTCATTACATGGAATGTTAGGAAACACATACAAAACTCAAGTTTGGTGGAACAAACCTTTAATCTGAGAGATACACATAGCAAAAGTTTAAGGCCAGCCTGGTCCACACAGCAAACTCCAGCCCAACAATGGCTGCATGATGATAAATTTTATCAAAACACAAAGAAAAAAACTATCTACAAATGCAAAATGTCTGCAGAGAAGAACATTTTCTCTAAGTCCAAAATATCTCATGGAACTGAAAGAACCCTTTGGAAAGATGAACAGTTATGACTAGCAACAAAAGATAATGAATTCCTTTCTCAAATTGCATTTTTTTAAAATTTATACTTTGTAGAACAGAAGTAAACAATTTAGGATCAAGAAAATGTCCTTGTTGTTTTTTTTCTATCTAGAGACACATCTAAAAATACTATATATTTCATAGAATTTGTAAAAATAAACCAGTGGTTGACCAGATGGCTCAACAGGTAAAAATGATGCAGTGAACAATCACGGAGTTGAGTTTTATCCCTTTAACCTACATTAAAAAGCAATGCAGGTGAGATGCCACACATCTGTAGTTCCAGAACTTTAGCAAGATGTGAGAGAGCAACTAGAGAATCGCTGAGATCATGGGCTAGGTAGCTTTGAGTGCACAGCTGAGCAGAATCAAGAAGAGAAACAAGCTGCTCTGCGTCAAACAAGCAGAAACAAAAGAAACAAGATGAAAAAGCTATCCTCTGACCTCCACATATATTCTATTATATGCATACACAAGTGTGCATGTGCACACACACACACACACACACATACATACACACACACAAACCAGCATGCATGCACACACACCAGTACACACTCACAAATAAGAAATATTTAAGAATACACAATATTGTACATCCAAATTACAAAAATATTTCTGTTTCAGCTTATATACTGAATCACCCATTAGCATGCTCTTTCTGTTTGGCTCTGAAAGGCCTCTGCACACTGCCTTTCTAGAGATGACTTCAACAGAATCCCTATTATATCAGTGCCTATGAGCATTTGCAGCACTTGTATATTTCAGGCACAGAATAGACACTCTCCTAGGGAATGTTACGTTTCCAAGAAACACTGCAAAATGATTCTAAAATAACCCCTTAAATCTGAAAGAGAGAGAAATGTCTAAAAGAGAGAAAGCCCTACCCCTTGAATAAAAAAATAAAGTGGCTGAACAGAAATCAATTTCTTTTCTTTTTTTCCCCCTTTTGTCCTTTTTGATAGCGAAAATTGCTAAAGTGCTTAAGGAGGCATATCATTTTTCTTTTTGAAGAATTTTGTCCAGTTTGACAAGTAAATAAATGTTTAACTCTCTCCCTCCTTTGATTGCTACAGAAACAAGACGAAATGGAAAATAACTGCTGCGTGTTTACAGCATATCAGTCTCTTTCTCTACATGAAACACACAATGAGAATACTTCACAGATGGATGGTGCTTTGGATTGAATAGAGAATGGTGGACTGACTTTGGTTTCATGGAATTGGATCATCTGTCACAGTTTCTGCCTCTAGAAAAATGACCACCCAAAAGAAAACTAGTGGAAAAACCATTTTAAAATAGGTGATATAATACAAGACTGATATTTTCAGTGCGGACTGTTTAAAAATAGTTTTAAAAGAAAATGATTAAGTTAGTAGGACAGCATCTATCAATAGCAGAAAGTGTTTATAGGTTCAGCTTACAGCATATGTACTTTTAGTGATATTATTTATCCCAAAGCACTCCTTTATATGGTTGAATTATTATTTCGTTTTAGGGAAAAGGAGAGAATTTACAAGACACAAAGTTTCATAAACTATGCTATTGTTGGTTGCCTAACAGCATTTTTGCCTTGTAACTCTGTAATGGAGAAGACAACATGCAACATGGAGAGCCAGAATGTACTGGACACACAGAACACACCACAGTGTCTTAAGGACAGATGACGCTGGGCTAGGCTGTTCCCAAGCAAACCAAGACATGCTATGAAGCAAGGACCAATAAACCAAGAAACCAATGGCCCATGAATTTCTTTTCATATATGAGAAACAAATTCTTAAAACAATGCAGTGGATGGCATCATGAATGTTTCAGGATCCGGATCTGTCCACTGGTAATTTGCTGAGCCTCCTGTTTCTGCATCTACAGCTTTTTGTCAGAAGACCTTCACCCTCTGTTCAGCAGCACCTTTTCTAGATACATTTCTTTCTTTGATTGACTCAGAAGGCCCCTTGGCTCTGGTCTTTTCTTTTCTCTGTTTTTGTTTTTCCAGCTTTAACGGCTGCTTTTGGTCACAGTTAGCAGTTCCAGGATCCAGGGACTACTGGTACATCTTTTTGAATGTGCACCTACAGGTAGGCCCCAAACTGGCTGTCTCTGATGAATTCTAGCCTGAAGCTCTTGCTCAACTGCTCCAGGAAGCCATTCTAGAAGTTGGATGTCTGGCTTGTTCCCTTTGAGGAACAATTCCCCTCAATTCTCATGAGGATCCACCCTCATCCTCAAAAATGTGCATTTAAAGTTTTTTGAATCTTCTGCTCCAGTTCCTAATGCGAATCTCTCATGAAATTACCCAGTAACATACTAAATACCTAGTAATATAAGTTCAAGGGCACTTGTCTGCTCTCCTCTACCTATCCAGGTGATGTGCTGAACCACAGCCCTCATGGTGGCAGATGTGGCAACTGGGACATGACTTGTGGTCTGGACCTTGCTACTCTACTGGCAGCACCCAAGTCATTCTTTTTGGCTTTTGGTCTTCACACGGTTGCCTCACCATTTTTCCATACTGCTTAATGTTACCATTTATTATCACCACTTATTTATAAATAGTAGTTGTATAGACTAATGATCTCATTGTGCCTTTATACATGCCAGTGCTACAGCTTGTTTACCATAGTCACGAAATGCTCTTCTCTTTTTGAAAAGCATTTTCTTCTCTTTCTCATTTTCTTTTCCTACATTCTTTTTTCCTTCACTTCCTTTCTTTCCTGCCTCTCTCTCTTCTTCCTTCCTTCATTTCCTTCATCCTTCCTCTTTTTTTCATCCCCCCTTCATTTCTTCCTCACTCTCTTTTGTATTTCTGTTTGTATGTGTGCATGCTATTGGGGATTAAATCCAGGAATCCATGAATGCCAGACAAGAACTTTACTACTGAGAGACTCCATCTCAAAAAAATAAAGTAGAATGTGATAGACAAGTACATCTGAAATACCCTCTGGCCTATCTATGAGCCACATAGACACATAAACCATGGGGATCCATGTTCACACACTCAAAACATACACACATAGACACATATATGCAGAAACACACAAGGACATGCATAACCACATACTTGAGTTTTATCCATAACATAGACATGCATGATTAGAAATGCATTTCTTCCCATGCTTCATATCTCTAAGACACCAATGTGTGTGAGCATGAATGTCAGGTGTTAATTACACTTACTATAGAGACTATTCAGAGTTTTCCAGCCCTGACTAGTAAAAGCATCATCAGCCAATGTCCCCTAGATATATTGTAGAAGTAAATTGTATACAAGAATTTAGACTTATTCGCAAGCAGGGGTGAATATGTAAGTCATTTTCCTTGTTCATTATATGGTTCCTGACTGTAACCTCTGGAATGAAAGCCAGATAAATAAAACAGAAGCATAAAACAAGCATGTACCAAAGTTTTATGTGACAATGGGAGCCTCTGTAAATGAACACTTAAGATTTGGGAAAGTATGAGAAAAGATGGGGGTAACCATGTAGACAAGTTATTGGACATATAGTTTGTGAAGTAATGGTAACACAAACTCAGAAGAACTACATGTTTGTAGTAGGAGGAGTGGCTACATCCTGCCGCTGGGCTACCTTAGCCCCCGAAATAACCACACAGAAATTGTATTAATTAAATTAGTGCCTGACCCATTATATCTAGCCTCTTCTTGGCTAACTTTCACATCTTGATATAACCCATTTTTATTAATCTGTGTTCACCACTAGTCATGGCTTACTGGGAAAGATTCTAACCAGCAGCAGTGGCAGTCTCAGGCAGGAGCTTCATGGCATCTGCCACAATGTCCTTCGTCCCAGAATTCTATTCTGTCTTCCCCACCTACCTGAGTTCCACCCTATCAACTAGGCCAAGGCAGTTTCTTTAATGACCAATGAAAGCAATAAAAATACATAAGGATCTCTTACACCACTTGATTAAAATTATTTCTGGGTCCATAAGATAGTAAGTTGATCCCACAGGAACGTAGCAGGATACCTGCTCTATTTTAATGTTAAGTCAGAAGAAGCTGAACTTTTAAGTCTTCTGATTTGCTTCCTTGAGAGGAAGTTTTGTTTTCTGTGTCCAGTCTTGAGGAGCCAGGGAAAAGAGCAAGAAGTGAAAGGTAGATAGGAAGTTCAGGAACCCTGGAGTAGAAACCCATGCATGCAATCCCAGTGCTGTAATGCCCAGGCAAAAGAATCTGGAATTTAAGGCCAGGCTGGGCTGTCTCTAAACAAAACAAGAAGGATGCTGAGGCATCATAGCTCAGAAATGACTCTATTGACCTTAACAATAGACAGCACAACACTGGTAAAATGGTAGAAACTAGCATTTGCTTTTTAATGTTGCTCACCAACTATCAATTTTTCAAAAGTTAAAATTGAAAATGGTGCTTAAAGTTGCATTGATAGTCTCCCTTGAGTTATTGTGAAACTCAGGGGTGATATTCTAAAATTTAAGGGGAGAAACCTTCTAATATACATGGTACTTCCTTAAAGAAGAGCCACAGGTAAGTACTGGTGTAAGAGCCTTTCTACACCTCTTACACCTGGAACTCACTAAGTCTTTAGGTTATGTAATGAAAAAGTTCCCTTTGATAGATGTAAACCTCTAGGCTTGTGAAACAACCCTTAGAATTGTGTGGGCAGTACAGTGACTTAGATCTGCCACTGGAGAAATTAAAAGGAATGCAATTTCCCTAAATACAGTTGGAAAAAAATAGGTGATGTACACACTTTGATGGCTTCTCTTTGATTTTCTTTGTTGGAGCTCTGTCTCATATGCTAATTCTGACTGATAAAACATATACAGATCTTGAAGAAACAGCTGATATTCAGAAATTTCTTCTATACTCTACAGATACAGTTTTCTGTTTAATTTTCTCATAGTAAAACGAACCTTGGGCCATTTCATTGCTCTGAAGATCAAAATCACTTTGGGTTATATTCATTAAGTATTTTCTAGTTTTAGAATATATCACCAAATGCAACGTAATAAAAAACTAGGATGTTTTGAGAATTATTAATTATCATTAATACACTGGTTGTCATTATCAAGCTTTCCACTTGTATTATAAATAATGCAACAGAAATTTTTTTGTGTGTGAATGTTAACTTGGATATAGAGTAATGGTTGCATGCTTAGTCTCTTGAAACAAGGTGCAAAAGTTCAACAGTGCTAGTTTTATATCATGTAGAGAGAACCTTGAGTTATCTGAGAAAACTCAAGGTTCAGCATTTTCACCAAAATGGCAAAACAAAAAAGGATCCAGTACTAGATACCAGGCATCTATTCTATTCTTTCAAGAGTACCAAAAGCTTTATTTTGTAGGAATTCCTTTGAGAAATCCTGTTGTAGTATGAGCGGCGGAGCTGCATCCCTGCCACCCGGCCGCCTGCACAGCTAGCTTTATACCCGAAATAATTACACAGAAACTGAATTCTTTTAAACACTGCCTGGCCCATTAATTCCAGCCTCTTATTGGCTAGCTCTTACATATTGACCTACCCCATTTCTAATAATCTGTGTAGCCCACGAGGTGGCTGACCAGGGTAGATCTTAACCTGCAGCTGTCTGGAGTGGGAGAATCATGGTGACTCACTGACTCAGCTTTCTTTCTCCCAGCGTTATGTTCTGTTTACTCCACTCTCCTAAGGGTTGACCTATCAAATGGGCCTAGGCAGTTTCTTTATTAATTAACCAATGAAAGCAACAGATTAGAAAGAAATCACTCCCACATCAAAATCCCATCTATAGCACTTCAGAACTTGAGCCAATATTCAGTATTTTTTCTTACAAAGGGGCAACACACTCTGAAGTAAGAGAACATGCCAAGGCAAAGTATATAAAATACTAACTGAGTGATCATGGTATCTCCCAGGCCAGGTAACTATTGGGGAGCAGAGAAAAATGTAGAGCTCAATAAAAGTCAATAAAATAAAAAAAGAAAAAAATGTGAAATGAAAGTGTTTTATATATGTGAAGTCATAGTAATATTTGATTATATCACTGATTATAATGACAGAATAAAATGTTTGACTATTAATTCAGTTCTCAATGGGTTATGTATGTGGTGTTTAGAGATGTGACAGTTACATTGTTAAATTATAATTAAACCCATGGTTCTTAATTTAGACTTCTATTTTGAAATAAAATGTATTTTAACTATCATCTCCTAAATAAAAGAAAAACTGATTTATACAATATTAAAAAACTTGGTAAAAGTTTCCAAGTTTAGTATAGTTTTTTTAATATTAAAACAGGAAGAGCTGAAGGGGAAGGAGATAATATGATAAATGATAAACATGTATGAAAATGTGAAAAAACTTTATTTTATATTATATTTAAATATTAATAAAATAATATGGTAGATTAATTGAATCCTTGCACCATTCATAATTAAATATATAAAACCATAACAACTTATATAACTACATGATGCCCTTTGATCAAGCAGGCCTGGAGATGAAATTAGATTATCATGCTTTCATAACTATGAAGCATAATTATCTAAATATTTAAATGTACTTTTGTCCAGGATACAATGTTTGTGTTTATCTTGTCAGCAAAGCTCGTTTCTTCCTCTGTGACAGGAAAAAGTAAATAAATAAATGAGCCACTCTAATTTGGCTTAGAAGCTAATCATTTTTTAAAATTAGTTACAGAACATAGTTTTAAGTGTGTTTTCTCTAAGAAATAATGAGTTACAGTCTCTCAGAAGCTCAGGCATTAAAGGGCACACTTCTCAGAACACAGACAACAAGTGCATTTGCTTCAAAACACTCAGATATATCTCATTATTGACAAATGAATTCTGTTGTTCACCAGTGCCTGGAACGTTTCTAAAAAGTAAAAGAAACTCCAAGACAGTTGATTAAAACAGCACTAGAATTCTCCCCTCTGTCTAAAGGATGTACTTTTTGTGTATAATCTCAGGCAGTTTGTTTGGGGATTTGGTAATTCATTGCTTCCACACTAGAGTGCAGATATTTCCAGAGATATTACAATTACATGAAACACTGGTGTCAAAATCATATTCAACTTACACAAACATTTGAGATTTAGAAGTTTTGATAACTAGACAATAAATAATTTATATAAATATCAGATACCAACTTATAAAGAAAAATGAGCTAGAAATCTAATAACCATGTAGAGTCACATAGGGCAGATTTATAGTTATTTCATATATGTATATAATATTACACATTTATATTTTTATATATTATATATAACTAAAATTAAATATAATCTACTTACCAACTGAGATTTATCTCATAGTAGTAGCATAATATACAAGGTCAAAGGACAGACACTCTATAGTCAATATATATTGACAGCAAAATGAATTGTTTCAAACTTTTTGTACATTGTAAATATTTATTTTTCCAAATGAGACCTAACCACTCTTATCCAAGTCAGAAGATCTCATTCCTTATCTCTATTCTTTCCTATTCATCATTAAGTCAAATATATCTACTCCATTGCACCCATTGACTAGAAAGTACCTATTTCTCTCTCAGTGTTCACCCCAACTCTAATACACGAAGACCCATGTTCAAATCTTAGAGGTTGAATATTTTGGTCTATTTTTCTTCATTATTAAAATTCTACTTTGATTTCCAGGTTGTTCCATGGATGCCTTTCTTCTCTTTATTTCTGGATAATATAATAAATTTTTCACTTCCATTCTTATCTCATAGTAAACTGTATTCTCCATAAATCATTCAAGACAATATATGGAAAGCTGTGTAATTGGTCATATCTTTCCATCATAAACAAAGGGGTATATTAGGATTTACATTGAGAAGTATATCTTCTACTATGTACTATATAAGACGTGACAGAATCTTTGTCTACTTCTCTCACTTTATTGTATTCCATTTGCCTCCTGTTCAAATTCCTCCACATTCACTGAACATCCTTCTACATTTGCATAAACTGCCTTGCTTTTCCACTTTGCTTAAGGGTCTTTGTTCCTTCTTGCTGGGTAGGAATTTCTTCTGAGAAAACAAATAAAAAAACAACAAAAAAACAACAGAAAAAAAAACCTTTTATATTGGAGGGAAACACTTTAAGACTCAAGATGATCCAGTGGTGAGCACTCTGACTTGTAGGGAAGCTCATTAAATTCAGGAGTACACAATTCAGAGGTTTAAGAGAGTCATTGAAAATGACCAGATAAACTATGTTCCTCCCTTTTTAGAGGATAGAAGCAGTAGGAGCTGCTAAGAGATACTCTCAGATAAACCTAGCTTCCCAGAAGATGTCCAGATCATTCAATCCACATGAAAGAGATCAGCTGAACTGCCTAAAGCTGAGAAAGCTGAGCTATCTGGAAAAAGCCAAGAATTGCAGAGCTTCCTGGAAGAGGATGAGACCATCTGGGCTTCTAGGAAAGAAATTCCTCCACCATGTTGGGCTGTCTGCAAGTTGGGCAGTGTGCTCCAAGTTTCTAGTTTGTGTGAGCTGTCATGCTGGGAGGAATGCCACATAACACCCCTTGCCACAGACATCTGAAACCTTTCATTGTTATTCAGAAGGTATTTTCTCGGGCAGGTGCACCTTTTGACCCATTCAATTCATAAACTTCCATGGAATATACTTCAAACATGTTCGGAGACATTTCAAGTCTTCTTCATAGCAACTTAGCCCTAAATAAAAGATTTCAAAGTTAGCATCACCCATATACTCCATTCTAACACAAAAGTCAATAACTAACATGACCTTTTCTTTCCTAGACTAGGATATTAGCTGCATTTTCACACATAATAATAACTCCCAAATTGTTATCAGAAAATTATTTAAGTTGAAATAATAAATCATGTTTTCTTGAGGAATTTCTGGAATTATGAAAAAAAATCACATTTCCTGTGGGACATTTGATTAATAAAATAGAAACTTGGTAAGCCTGCAGGAATAGTTATAGATGCATTTTGAACAAATGAAATATTGTGGACAAAGCATGTTTTCATGCTAATGGAGAAGAATAACAAATTGCTTTTTTCTTACCCTTACTTTTATCAGCATCTAATTCAATTTGGACTATTATAGATTGGGGAGTGGCTCAGTGGTCAGCAACACTGGCTACTCGAGTAAAAGTCCTGGGTTCAATTCCCAGTACCAATGTGGTGACTCACAACCATCAATAACTCATTTTAGGAAATCTGATGTTTCAATCCTCTGTGGGCCCCAGATGTATATGTGATGCACAGATATGCATAAAGACAGAGCACTCAGACAAATAAAATAAAATCAAGATTTAAAAGGAATAGTAGATGTTTATTCCAAAGAGGTCAAATTAAAATCTATGTGAGGAAAACATTCTAGGATTAAGACTGATATAGAACTTAGTCTTTACAGTAGTGAAAGCTGGGTTACCAACTACAGGTTAGGCTATACATACACTTCTAGCATGCCCTAGAGTACCTTCAGCTGCTGTCAGTATTACCTGCTTTGATAGGATACTAACAGTTTCTGCATTGCATATTTCTGTATTCTTGTAACAGAAACACAAAACTGAAACAAAAGTCAAACATCTTAGCTGGATTATTTGCAATTCTCCAATATGACCTCACAAGTACTGTCCCATACAGCAGAACCAACTTTCTTCATGAGCAGAAGAGAGGCTGAAGAAAGCTGAGTAACCAACAAGCCATGGATCTTTTTTGAGATTTTTTTTTTTGTTGTAAAGATTAAAGAAGGATGAAGTTCATTATCATTCTACTTTAAATTGACAGGTTTAAGGAGCTGACCATTTTTCTCTCCTTAATTTTTAGATGGTGAGATAAGCAACTTCATTTTGATTTTATGACATACACTGATATATTAAGTGATTCCACTTTGACTTTTTCCCATTGTGCTGAGAGAAATTACTGGTTCCAAACTAATTTTATGAGTGTTTCTCAGTTCTATGTATAGTGTTATAGTGCTCCCATGTTTATTCTCTCTTTCTCTTCTATGCCCTACTCTATCTCTTGTTCCCATTTATATATAGCATTCATTTCCTAAAAACGTGTTGTGGCAAGCATGCCTGTCATGAAATCTACCATTTAACTCAAATGATGCAAATAATTTCATCATTTTAACAAACTGGGAGAAAACATATGTTTTCCTTTACAAAGAATTGCCCTGACTAGTTTGTGTGTGAAAGGCTTCATCCCCAGTTGTTGTTACTATTTTCAGAGTGATGAAAACTTTTAGAGAGTCTAGGTGGAAGAAGTAGTCACTGGGTAAGCATTGCCACAGGCATATCTTGTCCCCAACCCTTCCTGTCTTGACTGCCTGAAGATGAGTAGATTAACCCCATTATGAGTTTCCATCATGATTCTCGGTCTCACTGTGGCATCCCCAGTCAGTTGAACTCAGATTAAAATCTCTAAAACTATCAGTCAAGCTCTCAGAATTAGCCTTCATATAATCAAGTTGGTTTTCACACATATAAAAACTCTAACACATACCCCTCCTTTCCTGCTTCATGAGCTACATTCATACATAAGGAACTCATTTTCCAACTTGTAAAGGCAATGTCCATTGTATTAGGAATAAATTATTAAGAATAATTACAATGCTTAGTTTCAGCCCTGCAATAAGACCAACAAATATTAGAATACATTCATCTATAGAGTCTAGAATACTATGTCAGAAATATATGTACCCCATTTGTACTAATACCATGAATCAACTTCATACATAGGAGATAGGTGTTCAATTCCTGTCATTTTAGACTTCCTGGTAAAACATCACATATTTACTAAAACCCTTTACTTGTCATCTGAAGCGTGACTTCATTTGCTTCATAGTTTCATTTTTCCTGATTGATATACAGAATCCCACCAGCCTAACCATTATCACTAAGCTGAGGCTTGTTTTGGCAACAGCAAGCCTTCCAGTCTTATTTATCAGATTCTCCCTGTCATTATCCATATTTTCTTTGTTTCTAGTAATACAAATTCCCGACTTGGTGTATAAATAGTTGCCATTGACTGAATAATTGTCATGTGTTAAGCACTGTGCTCAAAGCTCAACATGCGTTCATAATGACAGTTGACATGTGTGACAGGTGTGATGACAAGCGCTTTGCAGACATCAACTCATTTTGCAAAGAAGGAAAAGCAGATACAGTTCTTTTTTATTCACTAATGGCACAACTAAGACAGGTAAGAGAAGGGAAATTATTTTTTCTTTGCTCTTCATAGGTAGTTATTAGGATAGGCTAGTATAACAGTTGGCAGATTAACATGAGAATAACACAGATATTTAATAAAATTACATATTCATATGTCTGTGTGTGAGTGTGCAAGCATTATGTATTTGTGTATATATGTATGTGTATGTGCTTTCAGAGAAATTATTCAGTATCGCAGACTTGTCTTAAATATAAGCTCTAAGTGTCATTTGAAACTGGAGAGATTGCTCAGTGCATAGGTTCAGTCCTTGCTGCTATTTCAGAGGTCCACAGTTTGGTTCCAAGCATTAATGTCAGCTGTGCTTTTTTTCTAGCTTCAGGGGATCCAATACTATCTTCTGGATATTGTGATTAGCAATATACATGTGTGTCTATCCACACAGGCAAATGCATTAAGGTAGTGGGAGGCTGCTTGTTGGTTTCTGGCCACACAGCTAACTTAGACCCAAAATATTCATACAGAAACTGCATTATTTAAATCACTGCTTGGCCCATTAGCTCTAGCTTCTTATTGGCTAACTCTTACATATCAATTTAACCCATATCCATTAATCTGTGTAAACCATGTGGCAATGGATTACTGGCAAAATTTCGGCATGTCTGACTCTGGCAGCAACTCCATGGCATCTCACTGACTCACCTATTTTTTCCCCCAGCATTCAGTTTAGTTCTCCCTGTCAAACTCCATTCTATCCTATCAGGCCAAGACAGTTTATTCATTAACCAATAAAAGCAACACATAGACAAAATGACCTCACACACAACATTAAAAATTTAATAAATCTTATTTCTAAAGTAACATTGTCCACTGAAACAAAAGCAGGCATAAAGAATGCCAGTTATGAGAATTATTTATAAAAGTATTTATCTAAAAAAGTGTCCATTTCCTTTACATTTTCCAGTTTTGTGGCATATAGGCTTTTGTAGTAAGATCTAATGATTCTCTGAATTTCCTCTGTGTCTGTGGTTATGTCCCCCTTTTCATTTCTGATCTTATT
>NW_004949099.1:24254167-24266780 GCF_000317375.1 Microtus ochrogaster | reverse complement strand
CAATAAAAAAAAAAAGTATTAAAAACAAAGACAGGACTGGGCAGTGGTGGTACACACCATTAATCCCAGCACTTGGGAGGCAGAGGCAGGCAGAACTCTGTGAGTTTGAGACCAGCCGGGTCTACAGGGTTCCCAGGAAAGGGCACAAAACTACAGAGAAACCTTGTCTTGAAAAACCAAAAACCAAACAAAAAATAAAAAAAATAATAAAAACAAAGACAAGTTTGCCATTTGAAGTTGAATGGGTGCTCTTCCACCAATAAGTGTCTCTGGAGTTCTCAAGCCATCTCACTTGTTAAAGAAATGGAGCAAGAATTAGGAGATTTCTATTATAGATATGTATTTTCCATTCACATGTGTTACCTGTTCAGTTGTCAAAGCATGCATCACTGCAGCTACTTAAAATGGTCACTCCAAAGCATCCTTTTGAATTTTTTTATTGATTTTTATTGAGCTCTACATTTTTCTCTGTTCCCCTCCCTGTTACATAATCCCCTTAAACCCTCTCCCAAGGTCCCCATGCTCCTAATTTACTCAGGAGGTCTGGTCTTTTTCTACTACCCATGTAGATTAGATCGCTGTATGTCTCTCTTAGGGTCCTCTTTTTTTTCTAGGTTCTCTGGGATTGTTATTTGTTGGCTGGTTGTCTTTCCTTTATGTTAAAAAACCACTTATGAGTGGGTACATGTGATAATTGTATTTCTAGATCTAGGTTACCTCACTCGAATGATGTTTTCTAGCTCCATCCATTTGCCTGAAAAATTCAAGATGTCATTGTTTTTTTCTTCTGTGTAGTACTCCATTGTATAAATGTACCACATTTTACTTACCCAATCTTTGACCGAAGGGCATTTAGGTTGTTTTCAGGTTCTGGCTATGACAAACAATGCTGCAATGAACATAGTTAAGCACATGTCCTTGTGTCACGATTGAATATCCTTGGATATATACCCAAAAGTGGTATTACTGGGTCTTTAGGAAGGTTGTTTCCTAATTTTTTGAGAAATCGCCACACTGACATCTAAAGGGGCTGTTCCACCTTGCATTCCCACCAGCAATGCAGAAGTGTTCCCCTTCCCCTACAACCTCTCCACCATAAGTTGTCATCAGTGTTTTTGATCTTGGCCATTCTTACAGGTATAAAATGGAATTTCAGAGTTGTTTTGATTTACATATCTCTGATGGCTAAGGATGTTGAACAATTCCTTAAGTGACTTTCAGCCATTTTAGATTCCTCTGTTGAGAGTTTTCTGTATAAGTCTGTGCTCCATTTTTTATTGAATTATTTGTTCTTTTGATGACAGTTTTCTTGAGTTCTTTGTATATTTTGAAGATCAGACCTCTGTCTAATGTGGGTTTAGTGAAGATCTTTTCGTATCTGTACGCTGTCATTTTGTCTTATTGACCATTTCCCTTGTTTTACAGAAGCTTTTCAGTTTCAGGAGGTCCCACTTATTAATTGTTTCTCTCAGTGTCAGCACTTCTGGGGTTATATTTAGGAAGTAGTCTTCTGTGCCAATGTGTTCATGTATACTTCTTTTGTTCTTAAATCTAGAAAGAAAATCTCTGTCAAATACAAGTATGAGTTATCTACAAAAGCATTCTCTAGTCCTGACACCTCAAAAATACATCCACAATATAACAATATTACAACATATAATAGTTATACCTGTTATTTTTCTAAGAGTAGTTTAGACATTTTTGGCTTAAAAATTACATTAGTTACTACATTTTTAACCTTGAATTTTTTTTTTTTTTTTGGTTTTTCGAGACAGGGTTTCTCTGTGGCTTTGGAGCCTGTCCTGGATCTAGCTCTGCAGACCAGGCTGGTCTCGAACTCACAGAGATCCGCCTGCCTCTGCCTCCTGAGTGCTGGGATTAAAGGCGTGCGCCACCATCGCCCGGCTAACCTTGAATTTTGATGTGACATCATAGATGATATTTCATTG
Organism: Microtus ochrogaster; assembly: GCF_000317375.1. Lineage (NCBI taxonomy): Eukaryota > Metazoa > Chordata > Mammalia > Rodentia > Cricetidae > Microtus > Microtus ochrogaster. The sequence goes on along the minus strand of NW_004949099.1, from coordinate 24,264,831 downwards.
GATCATACAGTTGTTAGAGTTCCCTGATGTAAATGGCACCACAGACCACTTAAAATGGCAGGAGAAATAATGTCACTCCTTAAGACCCTGTGTTGGTTACAGTGATTGCTATCTTGCCAGAAGTTAGAACAAACTAGGAGACAAATTTCCTGGGAGGAAGGGAAATCTTTCTGTGAAAAACTACCTAAACTAAGATGGGACTTTGCAGAGTAGCCATGGGCAGTAATACTGCATGTGTTTTGATACTAGATTGGAGATTAATAATAAGGCAAACTGAGCATCAACATCATGACTGTGGGTGCTGTGGGAACAGTATCAGTATCTGCATACTCGAGTTGCCATGAGGCTCCCTCCCTGACGGGTCATAACCCTTTCAAAAATTGTTTCTGTCAAGCATTTTGTCATAACATTAGGAAGGAGATAGAAACAATCACTTTCCACGTGGGCCTTGTAATAAAATAATTATCTATCATACTTCATTAAGTAGGACCTATCTCTAGCCATTTTGAGATGGGTGTCCTGTGGCCTTCATTAGTAGTGATTGGGAAGATTGCTTCATGTGATGACTAAGGAGGCTAAATAGATCAACCTTAGAGGATTCCCCTCTGCTCACTTCCCCTCTCCCATCCCACCTGTGCACTGAGCTAAGTTCATTTTTCACAGAACCCGATCACAAAATTTCACAATTTCTTCCAGCTCTCTGAGCCTTCATTCTTGAAGACTCCAAACTTTCAAAGTAAATTTGTTATATTTTACCCTTGTTGGCCTAATTTTGCAGTGAACATTAAAAGTCTTTGAAAGAAAAGAAAAATATGGCACTGATTTTTCTCTCTATTTCCGCACAATTTGAATCTACAGACTAGAGAAATTATATGCTCTGTAGTTATAGTCTCAAAATATATTTCGCTGATAATTTCTTATTAATTGTCTTAAAAGACTAGATTATCATCAATGTTAACTCAAGTTTGAAACTTTATCATTTTAAGAATTTCATTTAATTTTAACTTTATTTAGATGTGTGTTGTTATGTGTGGTATGTACACATTAGTGCAATTCCCGTGAAGGACAGAAGAGAATATTAGATTCTCTGGAGCTACATAAATTGGAGTTACAGGTGGTGGTGAGCTGCCTCCCATGGATACTGGCAACTGAACGTGCCTCTCTATGTGGGTAGTACATACTCTTTTGGGACATCTTTCCAGCGTCCCATGTCATTTTATAAAGGGCATAATACTTGCAATGCAGCACTGACACTTGTGTGTATTTTAAGACATTCCTGTTCTATAGTGTCATGGGTGTGCCCCCATGCACATATAATATGTATTTGCACCTTTCCTTATATTCCCCCAATTCATAAAGTGCTGCAAGACCAAGAGGTACCTCTTTTCCTCTGATGGATTTTTTTTTTGCTTGCCCTTTTAGCTAAGTACATTTATAATAAGGCAGCTAATTGTAATTTTTCCATTATATACTCTAAAGTCTACATTTTTCAAAGTAATTGTACGAGTTACAAGTTTAATTTCTATCAGCAATGGATGAGTGTTCCACTTTAGTCCACATCCTCTCTGGCATAAGCTATCATTGGTGTTTGGTGGTTTCATTTTGGCAGTTTCTCAGAAACTTGGGAATCAACCTACCTCAAGACCCAGCAATGCCACTCTTGGGCATATCACCCAAAGACGCTCAATCATACTATAAGGACATTTGTTCAGTTATGTTCATAGCAGCATTATTTGTAATACCAGAACCAGGAAACAACCTAAGTGCCCCTCAACCAAAGAACGGATAAAGAAAATGTGGCACATTTATACCTTAGAGTACTTTTCAGCGACAAAAAACAATGACATCTTGAAATTAGCACACAAATGGATGGAACTAGAGAAAACCATCCTGAGTGAGGTAACCCAAAACCAGAAAGATGAACATGGTATGTACTCACTCATAACTGGATAACATGTGTAAAGCAAAAGATTTTGAGCCTATAGTTTATGATTCTAGAGAAGCTGGGTAACAAAGTGAACCCTAAGAAAAATATACATAGATACCACTTTAAGAGGAAATATACAGACTAGCCTAAGAATATTGGGAGCATGAGGGTGGGGGGAGTAGGAAGGGTGAAGGGGGAGGATGAGGAGAGAATGGGGAGTGGGAGGAGAACTTGAGAAAATGGAATATTCAAGATGGAGGAAGGACAGAGGTGAGAGCAAGAAAAGAGATATTTTGATTGAGGGGGCCACTATGGGGCTAGAAAAGAAACCTGACCCTGAAGAAATTCCCAGGAATCCACATACAGGACCCCAGCTAAGACCCTAAGCAATAGAGGAGAGGGTGCCCAAACTGGCCTTGCCCTGTAGTCAGACTGATGAATATCTTAAACGTCACTATAAACCCTTCCTCCAGCAATTGATGGAAACAGAGGCAGAGACCTGCATTGGAGCACTGGACTGAGCTCTCAAAGTATAGTTGAAGGGTGAGAGGAGTGAGAATATGAGCAAAGAGGTCAAGGCTATGATGGGTGCACCCACTGATACACTTTCCCTGAGATAATTGGAGCTCACCAACTCCAGACAGACAGGGAAGGAAATAGCACAGGTCCATACTAGATATTCTGAATGTGGGTGACAGTTGTATGGCTGGGGCAGACTGTGGGCCACTGACAGATGTTCTGTCACCCAAAACCAAAATAATCACACAGAAACGGTATTAATTCACTGCTTTGCCCGTTAGCTTCAACTTCTTATTGGCCAACTCTTACATCTTGGTTTAACCTATTTCTAGTACTCTGTGTATCACCACATAAGGTCATGGCCTACCAGCAAAGATTCATTACATCTATCTCAGGAGACAGATCCATGGTGTCTCTGACTCTGCCCTTCTTTCTCCCAGCATTCAGTCCAGTCCTCTCTGCCTACCTACGTTCTATCAACAGGTCAAGGCAATTTCTTTATTCATTAATGGTAGTCACAACACACAGAGGGGACTCCTACATCAGCAGTGGTACCACGATTTATCCCTACTCCTTGTACTGACTTTTTTGTAACCTCTTCTCTTTGGATGGATGTCTTGCTAAGCCTAGATATAGTAGAGAGGGCCTTGTATCTTCCCCAAAGCAGTGTGCCTTATCCCTGTGAGGAGTGGATGATGGAGAGTGGGAGAGTAGGTAGAGGGAATGGGAAGAAATGAGAGAGTGGGAACTGGAATTTCGATATAAAATGAAAATAAATTGTTTTCCTTTTAAAAACTTAAAATAAAACTACAAAAATAAGTAAAATCTACATTTTACTGCCAGACATGCTATCTCCATACTGCTTCATTGAATTCCTTTTAAATCATTTTAAATTCCACAGTCTTTTACTGTATCTTGTCTACTTTTTCTGAATTTTAACATTACACTCAAAATTTTTAGTTATAAGAAACAATAGCACAAGAAGCCAAAGATGCTTGGCAAAGGATAGCATTTTAAGAAGCAATTATGTATCATTATTGAATCCCTACTTATAGGATAAATTAAATAGGATATTTTTTATTTATAGCAATCTTCCAAGAGTAGAAGGGCACAGTACTCCTTATTTTTCCCTATAAAATTTCCTCTTACATTATTTCATATAGCTTTCTTGACTGCAAGTGTCAGCAAGTGTTTCAGAACATCTCATGATGGTTTTGCCATCATTCCCTCTCAGCACTAGAAGTGAGCTGTTCCAGTGCTTTAAATCATGGCAGAAAATCAGAAGTGAAGTTGGAATGAGTTTCAGAATTCATAGTATTTGGTACTCCCTGGTAATTGAAATACATGAATCAGACATGAATACTGTCCTGCCTCAGGGCCCGTTCTATAATCCTGTCTGGACACTGGAAACTAAAATCTCTTATTGCTAAATGATGTCATAAGAGGGACTCTGACCTGAAATATTGGCTCTGCTGCTCTTTCAAGGAATATGCTCTCTCTGCTTTGTTTGCTAATCAAAGCCAGGGGTACTATTCCAGCTGGAGGGTGAAGTGTCGACTGTCATTTGCCTGGATTTCCACTAGTAAAATGCAGTTCCAGATTCAAAGTGCAAATCTCTGGTGTGCATGTGATAGTCTACCCATCTTGTCTGGACCCTAGCAACCCAACAGAAATAAGTTTGGGGAAAAATGTATGTCTGCAATGAACTGGTGCTGCTTATACTTATTCACCAAGGCAATACATAGTGATAACAACTGTTATATAGTATTTATGTTCTGTTAAGCATTGTGAGCAACCCACAGGTAATATAAAGTATAGGGTAGGCAGTGTGTAAGTTGTATAAAAATACAGTACCATTTTATACAACTGACTTGAATATATATAACTTTCAGTATCCTCAAAACAGTCTGGAGCCATCCCCCATGGACATTGTGTACTTTGTGAAATATGAAAATCTTACTAGGACAATGGCAAGAGTACGGGAGAATAAGCAGAAGATGCTGAGAAACTTAAGGAACAGAGGAACTCATAAACAAGGAAAGCAAGCAGTTATAATGCATGCTTGCTTCAAAAGCTGGTGCGAAGAAATGAGAAGTCAACTAATTTTTTTTTTTTTGAGACAGTGAAGGGCAAAGCCTTGAACCCAGTGGCTGGTGCATGCTAGGCAAGTGCTTTCCCATTGAATTACACCCTCAGTCCTCTATCCCTTAATTTCCAGGCCTACGTTTTGGAGTTTACTTTTAGTTTCAGGAATAAATTTATAGAATGTGGACTAAGTTCTTTTCCCTGTTTATTAAGCTCTTAGGACAAAATATGGACATTATGTGTGGAAAAGGCTGCCTGACTAAAGCACACGCTTCAGTTAAAAATACTATGTTAATTTTGGCTCATCACTTTTGGTAAATACACCCTAGCAATGGAAAATCTTATGGGGGAGGGCTAGAGAGAACTCTGTTATACAAGAAATTTCTCCCAGAGTGAAGAAATATTCTAAAATATAAAGTTCAACATTTTTAAAGATGAAACAAATTAAAATCAGGCCTTCTCATAGTACCTATGGTAAATATTATTTTTATTTTTTTCTTCCAATTCTTAGTAGAATGACAATTTCAAACTACAATCAGGCCTTCTCATAGTATCTACGGTAAATATTACCTTTTATTATTTTCTTCCAATTCTTAGTAGAATGACAATTTCAAACTACAATCAGGCCTTCTCATAGTATCTACGGTAAATATTACCTTTTATTATTTTCTTCCGATTCTTAGTAGAATGACAATTTCAAACTACAATAAAAATATTTTAGTATTATAAAATTGCTGTAAAAATTCAAATACATGTTTAAAAAGGGAAGCATATACATATATACATATGTGTGTATGTGTGTGTTAAGAAACATATATATATATATATATATATATATATATGTAAAGGGTATGCTTCTTGACAAGATTTCAGCAACAGAAAACTTTGAAGTAATCAAACTTTAACTAATTATACTTTAAATTAAGCTATTAATCCTTTCCCACATTTTAATAAATTACAATTCTATAGCAATGGAGGAGTCCAGCTTTTATGAAGGCTAAGCAGGTGTACTACCCCTGCTCAATTTTAATAATATTTAAGTATACAAAATCTTGCTAAAAATTTTATCTTTTTTCCTCTTTAGGGTTATAACTCCCCAAAATAAATACTATCACTTAAATTTTTAAGGTGGGTGTATGTGTATATGTGAAATGTATGTATATGTAGAACACAAATATTTATGTGTATAAATATGGGCATGTTTGCACAATGGTATATGAGTCATAACTCAATTTTGACCTTGAGTATTGATCCTTGTTTTACACCTCATTTGATAGAGGGTCTCTTATTGTTTAGGTCAGGGCAGCTGGGCAGTAAGCATCCAAAAATTTGCTTGTTTCTGCCTCTGACCTTAGAATATAGACATTGGGACTTCAGATGGGTGCTGCTATGTCTGACTTCCAGATCTAAATTCAAATCATCCTAAATTTACATGACTAACATATTACCCACTCAACTATCTCCCTAGTCCTATTATTAGTTTTAAAATAAAGCAAAAAATCCTTCATGGAGAACAATATTAGACTGAACAACTAGGAATGGAAGAGATGACTAAAAGAAATCTATACTGTCCAGCAAAAACCTTTAAAAGGGTTTTGTTTCTGATTTCATAACCTGTTAAAAAACAATAGAATATTTTCTGGAAATAACTTGTGATTGTCCATATTTATTTATTTATTTATCTTTGCTTCTACCTAAAGAAATTTAGTAAGTAATTAGGTTTTGGATAGCTGCCATCAATACTACAATGAGCAGGGATTAAACTTGTTATTGGTGTTTTTAAGAGTATGCAAATGTTGCTCATTAAGCAAGGGGTGGATTATTTCTCAGCCTGTATCGCATGAATGTAACATTTAATTGTACAGATATTGGCTTGGATCTTGGAAAGCGACAAAAACTGTCCCCTCAGAATACTCCTGGAGACAAAGTTTGTGCATCCTGGGGCAGGCTTAATGAAATCGACAAAGAGCTTGTTTCTCTAGCGTGACTTTAAGTTTGTGCAGATGTTCTAGACATGACTGAGGATGAAGAGACAATTTTATCATCAGTGATTTTACTCCTGTATGAGGGGATAAAACACCCATGGTCTGCTTCTCATATTAAAGAAAAACATTTTTACCTTCATTACTGCAGCATAGTATAGGTTATGCTACACTAGGGCTCCCATGGCAACTGAAAGAACTATCATTTGCTACAGCAGCATTCATAGCTGGGCTTCGAATTTTGAGCTAAAATGAGCGTGTCACTTATTCATTCAGATAATTTTGCATTTACTTACTCAATGCATGTTTGGTTCGTTCTCATTCTCAGTGGAGTTCATACTGTTTATGTTCAGACATTTTAAGGCTCATCTTAGCATGAAGATCAGAAAAAAAAACCCACAATTACATTTTTTTCTAAAACAGTGATTAGTCTTATGTGATGAGTTTTGGAGCTCAGTAAATTAAATTTTAAAGTCTCATGGATGGTAAGAGTTACAGATCTGTTTGTAATGAAATATTCTGGCATATGAGGGCTTTTGTGTCTTGTAGTAAGCTCCACGAATCTAGTTTTATCAAGTATGCAAGACTTGTGAATGGAATGGTTCTTTTTACATTTGGTCAAATTAATCCAAGTGTCAGCCTCAAAAAAATTACAATCTGTGCCCATATTGAGTGTATAGTTTTTCTACTTTCTATACTAATTTGGGTCTTAGCTGGGGAAAGAGTTCTTGTTGCAGTTCGCCTTGACATAGTTGACAGTCTCAGCACACAGCTTTGTAATAGACACACTGCTTTCACACCTTGTGTACACCTACACATATGTGCTGAGATGGGAAGCCAGGAGTTGTATGCTCTCGAAGGAACCCCGTTCCTTCAGCATCTCATCATCTCTGCATTGTAAATATTACTAACCTTTGTGTTCAACATCATCTTTTCATAGCACTCAGACAGTGGAAAACAAAAGGCGATGGAAAATGCCTTGCAGGAAACCTCTAAAACAGCAAAAGAGTATATCAGGACCCTTAATACCATATAAAATTTGGCAGAGAAAGGGGGAAAGTAAAACATATATTTATATAATTTATTATTCAGATACATTTTTATGAATGTATTATTTCTAATATCACTCATAAATTATGGAATATATTTTTGTAAATTTAATGAAAATTATTTCCTTCAGAAAAATTGCAAAAAACTCTCTTCATTGGAAAATAATAAAGATGTTTTATTCTTCAGGGTGGCACAGTCTCCCTCACTCAAGTGATTGGTGAGCAAATGCACATCCTGTCATGTAACACTGGTGATCAGATGTGGAAATCTTCAATGTTACCTTTCTAGCGCCAGAATTAATCATGTCATCAATGTATATCTGTGTTACCATCATCACCATTATTGCCATATCCATGATCACTGTGGTGGTTTGAATAAAAATGGTCCCCATAGGCCCATAGGGAGTGACACAATTGCTATTAAGAAATGTGACCTTGCTAGATGAAGTGTGTCACTGGGGATGAGTTTTGAGATCTCACCTGCTCAAGTTACTATGCCCGTGTCACAGTCTCTTCCTGTTACCTTCAGATCCAGATGTAGAATTCTCGGCTATCTCTCCAGCACCATATATGTCTGCGTGGTGCCATGTTTCCCATTCTGACAATGAATTAAACCTATAAACTATAATCCAGTCCCAGTTAATGTTTTCCTTTTTAAGAGTTGCCATGGTCAGAGTGTCTCTTCACAGAAATCAAAACCTTAACTAAGACAGTCACTACTTAACAGTTAATAAGCATCTTCATCTACATCATCACCATTTTCTTTATTTTCATCATTGCTACTGTCATTACAATTACCATCATTGCCATCTTCATTAAGCAAACATCACTGCTACTATCATCGTTGCTATCATCACTACCCTTATCACTAGCATTATCATAACATAAGCACTGTAATCATCACCAAAGATATTTCAACACTAACTCTGTCCAAGGTACAGTTTTATGCATCATATTTTAATGAGATTGACTTAAATCTTGTCCTAATTGTGTCTCTATGGCTGTTATAAATACCATGGCCAAAATCAACTTAGGGAGGAAGAGGGTTTAATTCATTTTACAGTGCTCAGTTCATACTCCATCACTGAGGTAAATCATGGTAGGAACTCAAGGAGGAAAACTGGAAGAAGGAACTGAAGCAGAAACCATGGAGGAATGATGCTCACTGGCTTGATTTTCATACCTTGCTCAGATCTGCTTTCCTATATGAGTCAGTACCACCTGGCAGAGGCTAGAGCTTCCCTTAATGTGATGGGCCCACCCACATCAATGATTATTCAAATTATACCACCACAAACTTCTTTCTAGGCAATCCGATGAAGGCATTTTTGCAACTGAAATTAATTTTCCTAGGTTATTATATCTTGTGCAGAGTTGGAAATAAGGCCACCCAGTACTACATGATTAGCCTATAGTTAGGATTAATTTTTACATTACTATCATGTGTCTGGCAGTGTTGTTAGTACATTTTAAATATCATTATTTTTTCTAATATTATAAGAGCTGTGTTGTATAGGAACTTCTGTCAACAGAGGTACTGCATGAAAGCTTGTCCTTATATATTATATATGAATGTATATTTTAATTTATTAATATATATTAATAATTATAATATAAAATTAAGATATTTTAAAACATGGAATCTTTGATAACCATTTAGATACTGTTACTAGCCAAAAGAGATAGAATTTAAAATTTTCTCTTTTGAAATTAATTTACACAAGACTGTCAGTGCATCAGTATCTGGAGTGCATGTTGAATCTATGAAAACTAATATTTTATCTAAGATCAAACAATAATCAATCATCACTTGGTGTGTGAAAAATTATAACACTTTTCCTAATAAATATTAATGTGAATCTGAAAAAAAAACTTACTATATTCAGGGTTCAAGTGCCCATATTTAATTATTTGAAAATTGTCACAAGAAAATATTAAGAAAATCATGTGTCCAAAACAATCAAAGTGCAGTTTTCTAGATTTCACATAGATCTGATACAAATTATTCCAGCTTGTATTTACAGAAGTTCAGTGATTTATGGACTCAGAATTAACAACTAAAGAACTTCTATGTGAGAAAACGCGATGGAAGATGGGTGAATTAGAGCTAACCTATGAATGGAGATGTTCCTGGAAGGCCGGCACTTTCGTGGGACTCTTCTCACCCAGGCAAACGAAAGAAATCTTATTAGCTAGATCAGAGAGACCCAGAAAAGAAAACCAAAATTAACATAGGAGGTGCTCTTTTCTCACCTACATCCTAATGAAGAGTGTGATGGTGTAGGGAAGATTCTCAGGGGCAAACTCTGAGAAGCTTTGGATATTAATTATAAACTTGCCTTGATTACTAAGATTTGCAGGGGATGCCATTTTGTTCATTCAAAAGGTACATGAAAGAGATGTATGCTTCTTATGAGAGTGTTCGTAAGTGCCTGGTGATATAGTTGGTAGTCTACCTTAAAATCCCCTTTACTCTATCAAAAATAGTCTAGTATATTTATTGTTTGTATTTCCTAATACCTTTAATTCCACTATCTATCTCAAAAAGTTTTCATTCATCGTACTTAGACATTGGATACTGATTCACCTAATATAAATCGAACCACAGTAATTTTCTCACATTAAAGGAAACGACAAGGCTTGAAGTAATGATCCCAGGACAAAGTGCATAGATTACAAACTTCATCTATTTTTCATTGTTCCAATGTCCTTTATGTCCTTTGCAATACCTAATAGATATATGATATTAATTTTTCTAGTATTCTCTCTATCTCAATACAGCTGCTCCTCCTTCTCTTTCTCATCCAAGTTTCAGATTGGCTTCAAATAAAAAATAATCAACAAAGATGGTGAGATTCCAGATTTACTTTTATACAAGTAAAGTAAAATTGTGATCTCCTCCAGGATCTTGAATTTTCATCTAAACGATAGATTGTTGTGTGTGGTCACAACAATCCTCAAGTAAGATGAGAAAATGATAACTTTTTAGGTGGGTGTGATAAAACTTTCTTGAAAATTGGGCTTTTTATTAGTAGGGGAGGAGCTAAGTAGGGTATTGGATAGTTATCCTGTGGTGTCTGCTACGTATAAAAACCAAAAGGC